>NC_143398.1:12832515-13135545 GCF_052110815.1 Crocodylus siamensis | reverse complement strand
CCTACTTTTGTTATTTGCCTTCATTCTAGTCTTAAGCTTGATGAGTCAAAAAAAAACCTAGCCAGGAGAAGAACCCATCCATCTTTTAACAGTTTTTCAGGGATTCAAACAGCATGGAATAGGATTGCATATAAATGCCTAATAACTGGATTAGGATCTGGCCCCACAGGGTCTATTTCTGGCCCCAGCTATACAGTAGTGTGCTACCTCATGTGTATGTAACTAATTTGGCTACACAGTGAAACAGCTAATCTCAAATAAACTACAAAAAAAAGGTCAACTTCCTAGTTGTGCTCAGAAATTCAAGAATTAATCGGAGCAGAGCAATCCTATCTGTCAAGACTTGAATAAAGTGTTTGATGGAGCATCCAATGGGAAATCTTTAATAAATATGGAGAAGACTGGGATTAGTAGAGGAACTGCAAGGTGGTAAAGAACTGGGTAAGGGGCAATGGGAGTTTGTAGTGATGAAAGGAGACATCATGTGGTTATTAATGGAGTGATCAGATATTGGCCTTCAGACTGACCTTCTTTTAAAAAATCTATTAATGGTCCTGACACCAAGGAATATGAATGTGCATGTGAAATCTGTTGATGATGCAATGCTAGGTGGCATTGTCAGTACAGAGGAGGATCAGGTTATCATTAGTAAAGAATTTTCTTTTCTATGATTCTGTGAAGTAGATGTTCTGGAAGACTGGTATGATAGAAATGAAATCAAATTCAGTGACACACAATGCCAGGTCATGTTTTTAGAGTTCAGTAGCAAAAAATTCTGCTATAACATGGAAACTCGTCAATGGAAAGAACTGAGGAAGAGAAGGAACTTGGTGTGCTAGTTGATCACAGAGTGGCTCTGAGCTGCCATACTGAACCATGAAAAAAGACATCCTCAGATCTCATTTGCATCAGCCAAAGTAATTCCAGTAATATCATTATACAGAATTATCATTGTACAAGACACTGGTGAGACCTCACCTGGAAAATAGCGTACAATTCTGGTCACCCATGTTCAAGGAAAATGAACTCAAAATGGAGCAGGTGCAGAGAAGTGCTATTAGGATGAGGAGGAGAATAGAGAGTCCATCTTGCAGAAGGAGATGAAAAGAGCTTGGCTTTTTTAATCTAGCAAAACAAAGACACTAGAGGGGATTTGGTTGCTGCCAATAAGTATGTCAGAGGGGTAAACATCAGGGAGGGAAAAGAACTATTTGAGCTAGTGAACAGTATTGGCACAAGAACAAATGGGTATATAACTATCTGTAGTGAGAGACTCAGACAGCCGTCCAATCAAAATAATGGAGGCAAAAGATCTCATTACTTTAAAAGTGGAGCACAGTAAGTTTGTGAAAGGATTATATGATGTGATGTCAGCAATGGTAGGAGACTAGACTCAACCCATGACATGAGGTCCTATGCTACTATTTTTTTCAACTTGAAAGTTCTTTGATCAAGGGAAATGTGCACAGGGCAGAAAAATATGAGATTCTCTCGTATTTCTGTCTTTCCTTACTGGCCTTCATATATACTTGTGATGTAAAACTTATTGTTTGATGAGGCTCAAGACAATGACTGCAGCAAAAATGACTGAAGTTTGGAAGCTGGGGTTTGGCATGTGATTGGTCCTTATCAAGGGGTGCAGAGGTTTGTTCTGGTAAGGAATTCCTTTTCTTCTGGGTAGGTGTTTGCAAATCATAGCACCAACACAAGAGAGTGTCGTTGGCTCATTCGCGGTCAGCTAAGGGCATGCCTACATTAGGACTTTGCGAAGCTTCAGTAGCTGATTTGGTTCGGAGGAGATTTGGCCTGATTCGGGGACCAAATCTCTGTATCTGAATCAAATCGGGAGACCAAGTAAAAGCTCTGAATCGATTCAGATGCTTCAGATCGATTTGGAAAAAATTTGGCTGATTTGGAGATTCAGCCATAGGCTAAGCAGGCAGCTGACAGCTGCCTCCAGCCAGTAAGTCTGTTGGGGTTGGGGAAGAGAAGAGGGAAGGGGCGTGGGGGAGGGAGGGATTGGGACTGGGACAAGCTGCCCAGCCTGGTGGGGGGGTACGTTACTCAGGGAAGGGGGCAGGAGAGTGCGGGATGCGGGTGCAGCAACACTGGGAGTGGGGGCTCTGCTCTGCTGCCACTTGCCCAGTTGGGGCAGAGGGGCGGGATGCAGATGTGGCTCCAGGTGGAAGGGGGCAGGTGGCAGCAGGGCATAGCCCCCACTCCCAGCACTGCTGTGCCCACATCCCATGCCTGCTGCACCAGCTGGCAAGCAGTGACAGAACAGAGGCCCTGCTCCAAGTGCTGACGTAGGTGCGGCAGCCGTGGGAGCGGGGGCTATGTCTTGCTGCTGCTTGGAGTGAACCATGCCTGCAGCGCCCCCACCCTCCCTTCACACCGGCTGGGCAAGTGGCAGCTGTGTAGAGCTCCTGTGGCTCCCCCTGCCAGGGCAGAGGCAGGTGCAGTCGGAGGAACTGTGGAAGAAGCCCAATGGTTCACAGACAGGCCCAGGGAAATGATTCTCACCCTCTATGTGGCACTGGTTAGACCACAGCTGGGGTACTGTGTCCAGTTCTGGGCACTGTGGTTCAAGTGAGATGCGGACAACCTGGAGAGGGTCCAAAGAAGAGCCACTCGCCTGATTAGAGGCCTGCAGGGACGGCCCTACGAGGAACGGCTAAGGGCCCTTAACCTCTTCAGACTCTCCAAGAGAAGGCTGAGAGGGGACCTTGTGGCGGCGTACAAATTCATAAGGGGAGAGCAACATGAAATAGGCAACGAGCTGTTCACCAGGGCACCCCCTGGAATGACAAGGAACAATGGCCATAAGCTACTAGAGAGAAGGTTTAAACTGGACATTAGGAGAAAGTTCTTCATAGTAAGGGTTGCCAGAATCTGGAATGGGCTCGCAAGGGAGGTGGTGCTCACCGCATCCTTGGGGGTCTTGAAGAGGAGACTGGACAGGCACCTGGCTGGGATCTGATAACCCCAGGGTTGGTGACTCTTTTCTTGCCTGCTATGGGCAGGGGGTCAGACTAGATGGCCCACTGAGGTCCCTTCTGACTCTAGGAATCTAGGAATCCGGCTGCCCTGCCCACCCCAGCCTCCCAGCACTTAAAAAAAAAAAAAAAAAAAAAAAAAAAAAAGCCCCTCACTCACCAGCTCTAGTAGCAGTGATTGGGGGCCACTGAGGGCTCATGGCGGAGCCCCCCCTGCGCAGCATGGGGCAGTGGGCATCTCACCCCCTCTGCTTGGTACCTGCACGGCAGCTGCCCCATGGCACAGGTGTAGCATGGCTCAGCAGGGTGCTGCACGTTGCCTGGGAGCTAGGGTAGCTCCAGCAGTCACCTGGAGCCCAGCACCGCTCAGCCCCAGCAGCCCCATGGGGGCTTCTCCTGTGACTCCCCCCACCTGGGAAGAGGCAAGCACAGCCAGAGGAGCTGTGGGAGAACCTACAGCCGGCCTCTCTCCAGCCAATCCAAATCACTGAATCTCTCAAAATCACTGCTGAATCTTCCAAAGCTGATTTGGCCGAATCGATTCAGGACTGTGATCCAAATCTCCGAATTGAATCACTACCCGAATCAAATACTTCCACGTTGGCAGACCTAGTCTGCATGGGGCAGTGAAGTGCTGTGCAGGCATACTCAAACTAGCACTAAGTGAAGTATTTTGGGTTGTATTTACATAGTGTTCTGCCTGGGTGAGCTAATTCTGGGCCACTCTGTGGATATCCCTATATGATGCTGCATTATATATGTACTGCAGACACACTCTAAGAAAGGATGCCGTGCACTTACAGAAGTCTTTCATTATGAGCCTCACATTCCCCAGTCCCTTGAAGTGCCCTGAATCCATCCTCCATATTCTCCCAATACAGAAGCTGGGTTCAGCTGCCCTCAATACAGGCACTAAGTGAAGTATGCAGTTCAATACAGACAGGCAACATAGCCTCTTATGTTCTAGATTCATAACCTGTTTGCTCTGTTACAACTTTTTGTAACCCTGCAAGTTTTTGAAGCCACAAAAAGTTGTTAGTTTTAATTTAGCTATTTAAAAAAATTGAAAATTAAATATATAATCTGTGCTAAGCAAGTTTTAGGTTATTTTAGCAATGGCAAAATGAAGGGTGAAGATGCAACCTTAGCTGTGCCCACTTGTGTATCTTTGTCTGCTTATTTATGTCTACTTATTGTGGGAGTACATAGGAGCCCCAAAGCTCATATTGTTTCTTAAACACTATTATGTCATTTTTGAACAACCCTGGGCATTTTGTAGTTCTCTCCATTTTTCCAATAGAAAGTCTATTAGGCTTATCGCTATAAAATCACAACATGACCTATATTTATACAATATACTACACACAGATGAAGCATAAGAAGGAAAAAAAAGTAGTGGAAACATGCTCTCCCAGCTAGGAGTTCAGAACTGAGTGAACGAGTTATCAAAATTGTTTAACATAAGTTATTTATAAATGCTTCTAAAACACGCAAGCATTTACTACTAATAAGAGAATTTGGTTTTAATAAATTTAAGTTGCTTTCGTTTGAAATATTTTAATAACTGTGGTGCTTCGAGTTCTGTACAGGAATGCTTGCTCATTAAGGAAACAGTTTACCATTAGTTTAGAGGGACTGCATCTAATGCTCTGAAAAAAACATATCTGAACTTCACTAAGGCAGCTTGAGGTCAGGCCACGTGAAAGTTACAAATTAGTTATACTTGCATAAGATAGTCTAGCAAGAAATAATACAAATAATGTTCTGTTGATGCATTTCTGCTATGAATATATCTCTGAGAAACAGCTTCTAACATCTAAAAATAGGGCCCGATTTTGCTGCCTTCCTTCATGTTGAATAGCACTTTATACAGAAAGGAACTTTTGGTTTCGGTGAAATCAAAGTGACTGCTTGTAGAATAAGGCACTATTTCACATCAGTGAAGGTAATACAATATGCTGTATAACTTACTATTTAGAGGCACTTCTAATTCCACAGCTCCCCTCTGCTGTGTCTACCAAGAAAATTATGGAAATATATATATAGCCTAAACTGGAGTGTGAAACACACGTGGAGGAGAGGGTCAAAATCTCTGTTTAATTATAGTATATGTTTTTTTGGAGTTTCTCCCCTTAGTCTAGAGTGCCTCTCTCCCCACTGTTGACTGGGGATTTTCCCAGAGATCAACAGGGCATTTTGTATTGTATTTATTTATTTTGGTATCTTATTGAGGACTCGATGAGAGAGCCTGCCTCTCGAGGCCCCACTACATCTATTCTTGCTTTCTCACCACTCTGTCTTCCTTTCTGAGGTTTCCCCCTTCTTCATGTTTCTTTCTTTTTTGTTCTTCTCTGTTTGCTTCCCTGCAGCAGCTCCCAGTTCACAGCCCCTTGGGTTTTACTCCCAGTTGCTACCTGATTTTTATTCACTAGTAGGATGAGTAGTGGAGCCATTAACATTAGTAATTAAGTGTTAGCAGCAGGTTGAAAAGCCAATACTCAAATCAGACAAATGTGGGTAAGGAGTTTATACCACTGAGGCATTACTTCAGGACATTTGGTGAGACATTATCACCAGTTACACTTTATAAGCATATCTTGGCAGGTGATACAGCTAGCAACTTATATTTGTCAAAGGAAGCTGGGATTCTCCAAATCCTGAATAGGTCAAGGGAGCCACAACACATGTATTCATCCAGACTCTAGGCCTTAGGCTTGAGAACTATTTAAAAACGGAAAGGCTCCTGCAGTGAGAGTCAGTCCAAGAGCAGCAATGTGCTATTTAGTGCAGAGGTGTGCCAGTGTGCAGCTAGCTGCAGTCATTGAAGAGCCTCTGGATTGTGGTGACTGAAATGCACAGAAGTATATAAAGATGCGAGGAAATAAAATACAAGATGTTATATGTGCATATTAAAGAGTTAGTAATAGTATTTGACCACCTCATTAAAGACTCATTGAAATTTATGTGTACTAGGAAGCAGAGTTAGATTTAACTTCCCTATTTCCTGTTTTGAGGATTTGTCAACTTTTAAGGCCCAGCAAAAACTACCAAGGTAATAGAAACTATCCTAGCCAGTCACCAGGGCTGGGCAAGATAGCAGCCACTGCAGCCAGTTGTGGGAAATGTGTGAGGCCCTTAATATTCACTCAGTTCCGGTTTGTCTCCTCTCCCTCTCCTCCCTTAGCATTTAATAAACGTGTATACTAAATTCAGAAATTGTAATAAAGCATATTGTTTTATCCATAGTGCTGGATGATATAAGCCAGTGGTGGTCAACCTTTTTGGCTGGAGGGAGGGTCAGATGGGCACTGCCTGATCCCAATGTGGGCCAGACGTGGCAGGACCCCTTTCGGCCATGTAAAGGGGGAGGGGAGGGACAGCCTAACCCTAATCCAGCCACGTGGAGGAAGGGGCCTGGGCTGGCCACAGCTTGGCTCTGCAGGGGGAGCTGGTATGGCCCATCCCTGTAGGAGGAAGGGGGCATGGTTTCCTGGCAAGGTGGAGAGGAGGGGGCATGGCCTGGCCTGAACCAGCTGCGCAGGGTGAGGGGGCAGGAGTTGTGGCCCAACCCCAACCTGACTGAGTGGAGGGAAGAGGGTGTGACCTGGCCCTGCAGTGCGGGGAAGGGAACACAGCCCAGCCCCAACCCAGCCATGCAGAGGGAAGGCGGTATGGCCCAGCTCTGTCCCTCCGTATGGAGCTAAGGATTTTGGCAGCAGGAAGGGATGGCAGTACTGCTACTGCTCTTCTGCCACCAAATTTCCCAACCTATAGGGAACCCATGGGCCAGATTCCAAGGCTCTACAGGCCATATTTGCCCGCAGGCTGGAGGTTAAGCCCCCTGATATAGGCATATTAATTAGAGGTGCATCAGTACGTCAGTCCATGTCATATCGGCACCAATAAAAGGAAAATTGACATTGGCAATCGGCTTTTTTGGTCTGATATTGCCAGTCTTGCTGATAAATGCCTCATGCATAAGCGCAGCCATAGCATGCATGCAGCTGGCCTGGCAGCTCAGAGAGCAGCGTCTGGCTGGCAAGTCTGTTGTGGGGGAAGGGGCACAAGGGGTGTAGCTCCAGGCTCCCACAGTGAGGGAAGGGGTGAGGCAGGGTGCGGGACAGAGCCATGAGCAGATCATGGGGGACATGGGGAGGGGGCTCCCACAGCTCCTCCAGGGGAGTCATGGGGGGCATGTGCCCTCCGGATCTGTGTGCGGGGTGAGGGCAGGCTGGGGCTGGGAGCAGCACCAGGTTCTTCCTGGCAGGTAGGGCTGGTCTGGGCTGCAGCTGCGCTTGGGGCAGGTGGTGACGGTAGCACTGGGAGTGGGGGAAATGGGAGGAGCTATAGCCACCCCAAAATTCTCTGTATCCTCCCCAGTGCCTCTACCCACCCCAAGCCTAGACCCTCTGCCCACCCCAAGCCTAGACCTGGCCCAGCCCCTTCGTCAGGAAGAGCCCAGCACTACCGCTGGTCCCAGCCCACCTTCGCCCCATGCACAGATCCAGGAGGCATGTGCCCTCCCATACCTCCCCCAGGGATGTGTGTAGTGGTAGGAGCTGGCCCCCTCACCCCACCTCCCTCGCGAGCTGCTCACAGCTCTGTCCTTTGCCCCACCCTGGCTGGGTAGCACCTGCCCCAGCCCCACTCTCTCCCTCACCACGATGGCCTGGACCTGCGCCCCCACATGTCCCTTCCTCCCCCACAACAGACTTATCAGCCAGACTCTGTTCTCCAAGCTGCCAGGTGGCATATTGGCAATCAGATCGGTATCGGCCAGAATGCCTCGCTAATAATCAGCCATCAGTATCGGCCCAAAAATTCTTTATTGGTACACCCCTAATATTAATATTTCTGCTTATTTCTATTGTGGAAGTGAATAGGAACCAAAACATGGACCAGAACTTCCTTTTGTTACGCATCATACAAACTTATAATAAAAATCATGGTTCGTGTCCCAGAGTTACTATCTAAGTACCTACGTAGAAGCAAGCCAATGGTGTGAGGAGGACTGTCAACTTCTGTGGAAGCCAAGAATTGAGAACACTTGCCAACTTTCTAAATTGGCTCCTAAAAGCATAAAATTAAAATGGATAAGTTTTCTAAGTGCTTCTAATACTTCTTCCAGCATACATTTATATTTCATATTACATTTCATATAAAGAAGTTCATGAGAGTGAAATCTTGCACAAAACACCCTGCCTTCTCTTTATTGCTATAGTAGCAATAGTGCTTTAGTATCCTTCTAGTGGATCGGCAAATCCTACCCAGATTAGAGAGCTTTCTTGCAAGCTACCCTGCCAGTGAGTTGGAGCCAATTGGAACAACCTCAACTGAAGGTAGAGTTGGCCCAGGGTCAAATGATTCAGTAGATCAGGTAGCTGGCCTTTCACTAGTTTTATGTCCAGCAGGAACAAATCTGGCCTCCTTTATTGTGGGCCCTAGGCAATGTGCTCCAAGAGGTTGAACCATGACCCATATTATGTTTTTGTTTGGTTTTTTTAAAGCAGTAGTAATGTTAATGACCTTGGTTCGGCAAGGTATCTAAGACGCGCAGATAAACTCAGTGAAATCAATGAGACTGACTGCCTCTTTGAAGCCAGGCTCATGCTCCCATACCTTGCTGAATTGGAGCTATTGTTCATTTCTTTACACCAGCTCTTTTGTACAGTTACCTCTATAAAAAAAAATGTTTTTTATTGTGGGGGAGGGGGGTTAGAATGTAAATTGAAATATTTTTCAAAGAAAAGATTATACTGAGTAGCCCTGCCTTGAATATAATATAAAAGGAGGGTTGATTCTATCCATGTCTTGATCTTCATTATCCTTCTTGCTTAAGATGTTTGATTTTTCTATTACCAGTAAAAAATAGAAGCTGCTTATTTCAGAAGTGGTTATGAACATTTCCTTATTACCAGTGAAATGTAATGCATGCTTTAACGAGCAAAATAGCTACTATCTGCCCAAAACATATATATTCATTGTGCAATCAGCAGTTTCATACATAAAATTAATACCTAAATGGTGCCAAGAGCATTAAAGTATGTAATCGTTATTATTTAAATGTGCTGAATGTATTTGAAACAGTTACATTTTTCTTGTACATATTTTCTTTTTGCTTTCATAATTTGCGTTTGAAGGCTTCCAGCAGTTAGGTTCCACAAGACTGCAGAGATATTAGCTGCTTTTTTAAATTTTACTTCTGTGTATGCTATTATTGTTAAATTCTAGGGACTAAAGAACTGATGTTGCTTCCATTAAAGTCAATGGGAGTTATGTTATTGATTTTGGGGGGAAGAGGAGGGTCTGCCCCTGAGCAGATGTCCTGCTGATATGTTTAGGGTCTGATCTTGCTTGCTGTACTGAGACAAAATTCCCATTTATGTCAGTGCTGAAGTAGGTTTGGTGTCTTAAAAGGACAGTTTATTTGAGGCTGCGGGAGCCATTGTTATTTCCTTCAGGAAAAGAAATGCATTTCTTAAACATAAGAGCTTTAGAAGCAGCATTAGGCAAGCCAGCAGGTCTCTTAACCCAGAGCTATCTCAGCCATTTCTGTACTAACGCATGGCACAGGAGATGATAACTGCCACTCAGCCATGTCTTTTACTTATTTATTTATTTTACTCCAGCAGCTAGAAACTCTTATTGGCATCTAAAATCACTAATCTCTCCCCATTACCGTTTTTGCTAATTTACAGTGATAACTGTGGCTCTGTTTTCATTAGGAGATGAAAGCCGGGAAATTAAAAAACAAATTACAGGGATGAGAAGATTACTGAATGACAGCGCTGGAAGAATCTATCAGCGCGTTGGCAAAGAAGGAGAAAAACTGAAGGAAGAACCCCAGGATTTAGACTTAGCCTGGGCCCAGCGCCTGAACCCCCCTGCAGAGTCCCAGGCGAGCCTCCATCCTTCTCAGAGTGGTGCATGGAATGAATTATCACCCCAAGCCAGCCATTTTTCAGGGCAGTATGGAACTCGGTCTAAAACCTTCCAAAATCAAACGAGAACCGTGGGATCCAATGGTACGATCACTGTTAGTTACTCCACATGGCATTATTTTTTACTCTAGTAAATATCTACCTTTGTTCAGATAATTATAGTAATATTGCATTAAAATTGCGTATTGTTCATAGTTTACAAAATGAATGTATAGTTATCACTCTGAAAACCTGGGAGTGTGGGCATGGAGCATTCTGCTCTTGCATTTCTGAGCCTTTAAAGTGGTCTCCTAATGACGGGGCATAATTGATAATATTCTGTTATATAGGTTTTATTTCTGTATTGATTAAATCGGGTCCTGCCATTGTTACTGAATTCATAGCTAGGTAAGGGCCAGATTGTGTCACACCATGTCATTCTTGATAGAACAGTAGAACCAACAGCAGAACTGCTTGCAGAGCAAGACCCTTCTTGGTGTAAGGATGCAGAATCTGGCTAGTAATCAGCTTAGGGTATAAAGTTCCAGTTTAACCTTAGGCATTTTTTTATATGGGACTATTTAAAATAAAATATGATGGAATTCAGCAATGTTTAACATGTATTAAAACATGTAGCCCATCACCTTCCAGTGTATTATTGTTCCTTACACTAGATGTTCAGTGCTTTTAAGTGTGTTTTCCTCCTAGTGCTATAGATGACCCAAGCAGTGGAGCTTTCACTTCCTTTCTTGGTAGACTCTTCCACAGTCTGTTCAATCTCTCTCAGAAAGCTTCCCTTCTCATTCAACCTGAATCTTGAAAAAGGTGCCTCAGTTGCAGAGGTTTTGTGTATCAACATTATAAACATGAGTTTACATCCAGAAGAATTACCAGATATCTCTGGAGCCAACTGCAATTTATTATTAATTGCCATACAGTGCTGTCTGCTGTGTCCTTATTTAAAGATGCACAAGAGTTGCATCTGTTATAAATGATGAAAAATGATTCCCTGAGCTGTACAAGAGGAATTACTCTCCGCACTGAAAAACTGACAGTCTTCAGCTTCAGTCTTCGCAGGGCTTACTCTATCCCTATATAGGCAATGATTGGAACCAAATAAACTGGGAGCCCCAGAGGCTGACGTGGCAGTGGGTCTCATTTTGTAGCTCTCCTAGTTCAGTTTGTTTTAATATATTAAAGTGTGACAGATGTTGTTAACTCTGCAGTGACTTATGGCTTGTCTACACTATGGAGCCTCTGCTACTGTAGCTATGACTGCATAGCTATGTTGGAGCCATCCCCTTGTGAAGACATGCTATGTCTTGACAAGATGGACTTTTCTTCAACCATAGTTATGCAACCTCCATGAATGACAAAATGGACAAAAGCTCCTTCTATCAACATAGCTTTGTGCACACCAGGGGTTTTGCCAGCAAAGCTGCATCAGCCAAAGGAGTGCGATCTTTATGCCCCCCTAGCCAATGTAGTTATGCTGGCAAACTGTGTAGCATAGACCTGGTCTTGGTGCTCATAAGCCTCATAGAAAGAGTACGTTTAAAAGAGGGATTTGAATGGGTGGAGGGTGGACATGCAGCGCAATGCGATGGTCAAGTATGGAAGACAGTATGGAAAAAGGGGCAGAAAAGGAAAGGAGGAGGAGATGAAGAAAAAAGAAACACAGGAATTATTACAAAGGAAGGAAGGGAATATAAGGTTTGCAAATAAGAAGGACCTGACTGCATCCCCAAAATCCATAGGACCTTTGCTCAGATCTGACTTCGATGTACCAACGCTGCAAACTGGGCAGGACGGCACACGGGCGTCTGTGCTTGTTGAGTGCCCCATTAATTTCAGTAGAATCTGTGGACAGGGGACTGATGTAGCATCCCCATCCAGCATGAACATAAGTAGTTCCCCAGAGGTCAGTGGTGCAATATCAATATTTTTGGTTTTTATTTCTCAGTGTTCTTTAGAGAATGTGAAAGCGGTGTCCCATTGGAATAGGTTTTTGGTTCTGCTGAGATTAATTTTGGTGGATTGCACTTGCATGCTTTTCAAGAATAAATTTGTTGTTGTAGAAATCTAACACCAATGTGATTTATTATCAGCAGATCCATTTGCAGGAAGAACTGTCCTGGAGTATCTGCTGATCATGCAAAGAGAGCAACCAAACGATGTATTTGTGTCGTCTCTATCAGTCATACAAGCCAGTATCAAATTCACATGTTGGCTTGCCTCCAAAGTAGAGGGAGATGGCTCTTTAAAGATCCTCCATAAACCTAAAAAGTCGCTTCTCTTTTTAAAATTAAAAATTGATTTATACTAAGTTGAAAAAGGTTTCTTTTGTCCTCTAAAAATGATAAAGATAGTGCCTAGAACAATGATTGAGAACATTCTCCATGATGTTTCTGACACTGGTGTAACCGATCAGAAGAGGGAGGATGGAAGTAAAATAAAAAATCTTTATGAATATGTATGAAATCAGTAGAACCCTGCTTTGATTTGAAATATTGGTGGTCTCTTTTCCCATTTACAGTACATACGGTAGATTTACATGGGTAATTTCTATCAATGCTAATGGGGATTATAATGTAAATCCCTCATGCCTCAATGGGAAAATAGACCCTTTGGTTTTCAGTCAGGGGCCTCAATGCCTGCATGCCTTCATTAGGAATGCATTGTATTGTAAGAGGGAAGATGAACAGGTATTTACTGACAGAATTTGCTTTGTCAAAGTTTTTATATGCCATTCACCAGAATGTAGAATCTGAAAAAAGTCTCTTTCAAATATTCTTATTTATTATTTGTTAAGCCCCAGCAACAACCTGGAAGCTGTACAAGAGACAAAATAAAGCCAGGCCTGTCCCAAAGAGCTTATTATTCAAAGAAGACAGACAGAGAGTAGGCAAGCAGCATTGAGGAAGCCCAGGGGGTGGGGTGAAAGGGATTTTTCATTGTTTTCTTTAATTGTAGTTATTCATATAACTGTCTTCTATTTTTGTTGGCATCCAAGACAGCTGCTTGCCTCACTAAAGGGCAGGTAGCTGTGCTGTTGCCACTGAATTTTTTCTTACAAAGCACATGAACAGTTGGAAGTTGCCTTGAACCTAATCTACTGTAGAGAGGTCTAGTCTAAATGAATGCTCAGGTGAAGGGTATTGGCAGAACTAAGTTCAGGGACTCTGAGTAATCTGCCACAAGCCGACAAATAAAAATCTTCTCCAAGCATTGTTTGTACAGCTCTAACAGCATGCTAAGCACTTTATGGACCACTGAGAACATAAAGGATGGTTTCTGTCCCCATTCCCCTAAAACAGCACTCAGTCTGAACAGGCAGCGGACAAAGTATGTGACCAAGTCGGGCAAAATCATCCTGAGTCACTAACTTGTTCTTGTTTTAATCTGAGATTGCCAGTGTGTTACAAAGCAAATGGAGCTGGTGCAGTAGTTTTTTTCTTAGTTCTCAGAAAGCCTGAAACAGGAGCCCTCAAAGATGGGA
The DNA here is from genome assembly GCF_052110815.1 of Crocodylus siamensis. Taxonomy (NCBI): domain Eukaryota; kingdom Metazoa; phylum Chordata; order Crocodylia; family Crocodylidae; genus Crocodylus; species Crocodylus siamensis. The sequence goes on along the minus strand of NC_143398.1, from coordinate 13,122,130 downwards.
CCTACCCTGTTTACCTCAATGCAGTGTTAACAGCAGATCTCTAAATATATTCATTTTAAATGTCAGGTTCTTTATATGTAAGACAGTCAACAGATATCACTAAGAAGGTCTGAGCAATCCTCTGTGAGCAGTCTCTTTGCTTTACAAGTGAGTGGCTTCTGGAAGGATTGTGACCACTTTTTTCTTAAATCTGGTCTCTGGGGAACATTGCCCAAAGCAGACAGTCGTAGGTTGGGCTCAATACCTGATGTACCATATCAAGAAGGGAGTTGCATGGATTTGGAGACACAGCGAGATTTGGGGAGCTTTTCCTATTGACACAAGCTCGGGATGTGGTACAAACCAGAACTATAAAGTTGTTAACATAGTGGAGGTGGAGTGAAAGGTGTCAGAGACGAACCATACAAATAATGGAGGATGTTGGAAACTAAGAAAGAAAACTGAATGAATTATATATGCTTTGGCTAAGCAACCATGAAAGCCGCCATAGGTGTCTGCTAGTCAAGCTGGAGAACATAAGTGATGGTGCTCCCCCAAGGTCAGTCCACTTATGACACCAAAATGAGATGACTTGTATTTAGTTGTGGACAGCTTCAGAATGACTGTCCCTTTCCTTGCTTTGTTGAGCTGTAAAATCGCTACTGATTTAAATCCTCATCATAGTCTTCAGCGTTAACTGCCATTCAGGCAAGTACCACCACAGCAAGTTATATTCAGTTTATCTTTTGGAAGGTTTCTTTTGCAGCTTTAAGGAGCTGAAAGATGATTCTTTTAAAACAAACCTTAGATTCTGCTGCACAAGGTCCAGCCAGCAGAGATCTGGACCTGCCCTCTGAGCTAAACTGCTGGGTAGGAGATGTAAAGACCGTGGAGGCTGAGATAGTACTAAGGATGGTGCAATAGGAAGCAACTAGGAGTAATGGGATTAAACTGCAGAAAGGAAAATTAGCATGACCCATTAGTAAGGTGTTCTGGCCAGTGGTCTATTGGGCTGTTCTCTAATCTCCACAGAGGAGTTGTGAAAGTCCCATCTGGAACTTGGCACTAGAGAAAACACCACAGAAAATGACTCTGCTCTGGTAGAGCAGACTCTCCCAGCTCTCTTGTTGATGATTCTTTTCCTCCGTTGGTTCCTGTGTGTCTCTGAACTGAGAATCTTATTTCCACTCTCAGTTCTTCACTTTGTAAAGCAACATGTGTAGCATTCAAGCAATTTTAGAAATCGGAGGCCCTCATTTAAGGCTTAATATAAACCTTTATTATACAGACAGCTACCCATTCTTTGTAAGGCTGTTCTAGGAGACGGGTTTTTTGTGCATGATAAAGTGAGTATGTTTATAATGAGGTTTGGTGCTATTGTTATCTGAGATGAACTAACCTGACAATAGAGAGCCCTGCTGTGAGAGTACATTGTATTCCCACTTCCATGCAGTCTTCACCAGCCCATGTAACATCATGTTCCCAACAGCATGTCAGCATTTACACTGGTAATTGGATAAAACCCAGTGGCCCCCTCCTCTCAAAAATGAATGTATTGAAAATTATTGGTTTGCTTTCGTTGGATTCAATTTTTTGATAGTGTATGTTGCTGTCTTCAAAATCCTGTCGAGATTTTTTTTTTATTTTATCCTCCTTTTATTTTCTTTCTTTCTTAGGGGAAATTCCAGGGGTGAATTCATCAGTAGGACCAAACTGCTGCACTTGTAACTGTCAGTCAACCTTGCAGGCCATTCTCCAGGAGCTCAAAACCATGAGGAAGTTAATGCAGATTCAAGCAGGTACAATGATCAGCCTCTTGCACACTAAGTGTTAAATCAAGCCTAATGTCTTTAGGCAATGTTTTCATCTGGAAGAGAGATCCAGTGCTTACTGGACTAGGCTGGGACTTGGAACACCAGTTTTCAGTTCCCTGTTCTTTAGGCAGGTTACTTGGGATGAAATTTTCAGAAGGTGCTTTGGCAGAAGGCAGGGTAACTGAAACAGGGATACATAAGCTTTCATGAGCAACAGGTTGCTTCATCAGACACTATGAAAGGACATGCAGAGAGCAGGCTGTACAACTGGAGTGATTTAATTACAAAAGACTGGGTAGGAAAGAGAGACAGTCATGCTGAGAGCTTGCATCTGGTCAGAAAGGAGCTATCTGAGCATACCTGAGCAAGTTCCTTGTGTAGATTGATTGCAGTCCATTTCATTTAAAAAAAAAAATTGGGTGACTGTGGCATTGATGTCTACACAGTCAGATGGATTGCAGATTGGCTGAAGGGTCGTACTCAGGGTGGTGGTGGACGGGTCATATTCGACCAGGGGGAGAAGTGGGCAGTGGAGTCCCCCCGGGCTTGGTCCTTGGGCCCGCGCTGTTCAATCTCTTTATCAGCGATTTGGACGTTGGGGTGAAAAGCAACCTGTTTAAATTTCCTGATGGTACCAAAATTTGGGGTGAGGTGAGCATGCCAGTAGGGAGGGAAAGACTGCAGCAAGACCTGGATAGGTTACAGGGGTGGGCTAACAAAAACAGGATGCGTTTCAATACTGACAAGTGCAGGGTGCTGCACTTGGGCAGTAGGAACCAGCAGCACACTTATAAGATGGGAAACTCCCTTCTTGAGAGCACAGAGGCAGAAAGGGATCTTGGAGTCTTTATTGACTCCAAGATGAACATGGGCCAACAATGCAAGGTCATGGTTGGCAGGGCTAACCGGACCTTATTGTGCATCCACAGGTGCATCTCAGGCAGGGCCAAGGAGGTGATCCTCCCCTCTATGCAACCCTAGTCAGGCCACAGCTGGAGTACTGCGTCCAGTTCTGGGCGCCCCACTTCAGCAGGGATGTGGACAACATGGAGAGGGTCCAGAGGAGGGCCACCCGCATGATCCAGGGACTACAGGGTAGACCCTACAGTGAGAGACTGCGGGACCTAAACCTGTTCAGCCTCCACAAGCAAAGGCTGCGGGGGGACCTGGTGACTGTCTAGAAACTCACATGGGGGGACCAGAAGGGTTTGGGAGAGACCTTGTTTTCCCTAGCACACCCTGGCATAACAAGGAATAACGGCCACAAGTTGTTGGAGAGGAGGTTTAGATTAGACGTCCGTAAGAACTACTTCACAGTCAGGGCGGCTAGGATCTGGAAGCAACTTCCAAGGGAAGCGGTGCTGGCTCCTACCCTGGGGGTCTTTAAGAGGAGGCTTGATGCCTACCTCGCTGGAATCATTTGAGCCCAATTTTTTCTCCTGCCCAGGCAGGGGGTCAGACTTGAAGATCTACAAGGTCCCTTCCGACTCGACTTCTATGTTTCTATGATTGCAATTTAGTTGTTGTGGGAAAATTTGACTCCCAGCACCTAATGTGTCTCAGTTTCCCATGTACAACAGGGATCAGAGCACCTCTCTATTTTGCAGGTGTAATGTGAATTGAAATATATTAAGGATATTGAAGTGCTCAGATATGTGATAATAGGGGCCTGTAAATCCTTACGTTGGAAAAATGAATGGATCATTAATCCATCCCCTTCTGTATTATCTTGCCATGTTCATTCAAAGTAGGATTTCTCTGCTGTCTTACTTGTTTTCACCCAACTCCTTTTATCCTGGAACTTAGCAACCTCAGCAACACATTTGAGACTTGTATAGCACTATCTGTCCAAAGAACTGTGTTTTGCAAACTGAGTGTTCATATTTCCATTTTACTCGCGGGAAAAGAGAGGCACAGAGAGAGTGTCATTTGACTCAGATCAGCACAAAATGGAAATCCTGGAGTTCCTTTGCTGGACAGCAGCTCCCAATTAGAATTGTGGGGGAGTATAAGAAATCCTAGAAATCCTTAAAACAGGGTTGGAAGGGATCTCACAAGGTCATCTAATCCAGCCCCCTGCTCAAGGCAGCGTGGCCCTGACTAAACTATCAAATCCAAATATCTATCCAGCCTGCTCTTGAAAATTTCTAGGGATGGAGATTCCACCACATTTTTAAGGGCATTTCTACACATACCTTTTCATTTGGCAACACACCGCCACTTCTGAACAGACTCGATTAATAGAGCCTGCTCTGCACATGCTCCGATGCTCATTGTGCTGTGCCATATGCAGTTGTATAAGTGGCGAAATGCGCATCAGCACGCAGAAAATGGCAGCGGTGTGCTTTTGAACTAAAGCATCTCCAAAACGTTATAGTTCAAAAGCATACCGCTGCCATTTTCTCAGCACTGACATGCATTTTGCTGCTTTCACAAGTGTAAGTGTCACAGCGCCAGACACTTGCATGTGTAAAAATGCCCTTAGTGCCCTGTTCCAGTGCTTAATCACTACCTTAATTGACCTATGGTAGAAGTGGAAAGGGTAGCAAGGGTGTTTATGCCTTACAATATCATTCATGAAATAATGTGATCTAAAGGAACACTCATACAAGCATTATAAGATTAATCAATATGACTAAAGATGTTGCAAAAGAATGGTAAAACCTGATTCTACAGCCCCTACCTTGATGAGTAATCCTTCAAACGAGTTGCATTGATTTCTGCGGGATTACTTACATGAGTAAAGATGACTTGTGAATAAGTGATGCAGGACTGAACCTTTCTCATTAAAACTTGGCATCCAGAATAGCAGATACATTTCTCTTTGCCTTCTGGATTTGAAGGATGTAAATTACCTGAAAATGAATAGGTGTCTTTATAAAAAGCCCTGGGAAATAGTTTTTGTGGGGTGTAGCAAGAGCAGATGCAAAGGAAGAACCTGTTTGGCACGTTTGTTAAAAATTAGCACCCTATGTACAAACCTATATGTGTAAGCATAATGCTACTTAAGCACCTTTCTAGTGAAAAAATCAAACTGGAACTCGCAGCCCTTTATGTTCTTGCCAGAAATGAAAAATCATCGAAATCTATTAAGTAAATAACACTACAGTGTGTTACTTCTTTTGAAGAAGCCTTGTAAATAAGAGCAGTTTGTTGTTCACTCAGTGCCGTGGAGTTTTCCATAAAAATTTCACTCGCATGTGGACAAAAGGAAAGTCATTTAGCATTTGTTTCTGGTCCTGATCCTGAAATCTGATACCTAAGGAAGGACTCACCCATCAACCTGATTACGGGATCAGGTCCTTAATTACTAAAGTATAGCTGGATTTTTTCACAGTGCCGTGCAAATGTTCAATATTAAAATGATATAAATAAGAAATAAGTCATCAGGCTTCAGGTGTAGCATGTGAATTGTGCGTTTCTGTGTACAGCAGAACTTGGATCATTTGTACCCAGGTGGTTCACAGCAGGTTGTCCAAGTTAAGGATGAGCTGTTTGCTGTGGCATATACTTCAATGGGCAGCTCTTCTCCAATCAGCTGGAGCTCATCAATGGTCCCAGGCTGCTGATCAGAGAAACATTACCTCTGAAATAAAAGCCATAGCAAATAGCTGGAACACCTGAGCCATTTGCTGCATCTGCATATATCTCCAGCTAGCTCACAAACCCTCCTCTTTGCAGGGCATTAAGGAACCTAACCCTGCAAAAAGCCTGGCTGCCACTGTACAAAAAACCAAAACAGGCATCAAGCTCAGCTTACTGTTTTCTAGAAATATTCAATGCTATTTTCACTCCTTGATAGCACAGGACTTTTACATGTTCTCGTTCAACTAATTATCATGGTGGCTAAATTTGGTGCTAATGCAATTAGTGGTATTTTATTTATGTCAGTAAAAGATGTTCAGAGACACAGCAATTTTTGGTCATGTGGAAGGACATACAATGCAACACAACTGTAATCATTGCTTAAGTACTTATGCCACAAACATCTCCCCCCTCCTCCCCTCACCCTCATTGGTCATTAATAATTCCCAGCTTTTCTATTGCATTTTTCATCATAGATTCAGCGTGTTTTACAAAGGAGTTTGATGATGTCCTCGTTTTAATGAAGAAATTATCCAGATTTGATTTTAAAATGTTTCTTACCACAATTTATAGGTCTGTTTGCTATTTGTCTGGGAGCACAGCAAATCAATAATTTAGTTTTAACCTGAATTTGTGTGCATCTGTGGGGCAGAGTTTATGTCCATAAATATATTCACAGCTTTTGTTTCCCGCCAGTTGGAACCCAAAATAGACAGCAGCCTCCCGTTCCCCTGATCTGTGCACAGAAGGCAACAATATCAAGGAAGAGAAATAAGAAGAAAAAATTGCCCCAAAAGACTTTTGAACCAGTTACTGTGAATAAGAAGTCCAGCACTGTAGAGAATGAAAAGAAACTGTCGACCAACTCTGAAAAATCCAGTCTGCATGCAGCTGAACCCGCTCTCAAACCAGAGACCCCTGTTTCAGGATTTGGTATCATTCTTGAATCACCTTCCTCAGATGTAAGTTGATATTTGAGGTGCATAAAATACCACTTATACTGGGGAGGAATGCATAAGCCTACCAGGGGCCGTACTTTTCCCGCTTCTCTTAAACAAATAAACAGGGATTTGGATGTGATCAGAGAGTTGTGAAAGAGGTGTGCTGTTTCAAATGCCTTATCTTCTTTTTCCTTACCCATCTGCAGGTGCTCTCTAAAGCTTGGGTTCATTGTTATTTTTAACCCTGCAAAATAACCTGGTCTCTGTCTGCCATGCTGCTAGGAGCCAAGGTGGGCCTAGGAGCCCTGAATGTATGGAATTTACCCCCTTAGGTTTTTTGGACTAATCCACACCTTAGCCCTGATCCCCCAAAGACTGATTTATGTACTTAATTTTATGCCCGAATAGTCCTATTGGCTTCAATGGGATTACTTCATGCATAAACTTCCTGTGAGTAAGTCTGCTGGATTGGAGTATTTAATTTGCATCCCTGTAGTTTTCAGATAAAGGCTTTGATCCCGCTGTTCAAGTCTGCAGGGCTTCATATAAGGCAGGGGTCTGCCCAAGCAGATCTAGTTGCAGGATCAGGGCCAAAGTTAGCAGCTATTAGAATACGTGACAAGGCCATGGAAAGGCTGCATTTGGCCTGCTTTTCTTTTTCCTGCTTGTGAGTATAATGGAGTGTCTAGCTTGTGTCCATAGTAGTGGTTGATCTGCTTTGTTTAATCACCAGGTGGATGGTGATCAAAAAGTTCACTAATGAATAAACTAATCATTTATTTCTTTAATATATATATTTTAATCTTGCAAAGGCAGTTTCCAATTTCCTAAGTAGTGTGAGCTTGAAGAGCATAATTAGATTCTGTATCAATGAGCATAAATGAAAAGAATTCTGTAGATAATGTTGTACGTTTCTGGAAGTGCCAACTAATAATAAAAAAGAGCAGTCATGATAATTCAGTTATATAGATGCAAGCTACACCACTAATTAGATTACAGTGTCATGTCACAGAATCTGTGTAATGATATAGTAACTAGCTGAATTCTTTTCAGGGGTTCTTCTGTTGCAGTATTCTGGGGAAAGTGTTGGATACAATAGGAACCTCCCCTAAATGTGCACTTCAAGTTTATTAAACTATTTGCTTGTGGCTTTTCAAAGTTGACCTCCATTTTTTTGGGCAGTGTCAGGGGTTAAATTACAGTGAAATTTAATCCCCAATTTTTGTGGGGGTGTTTTGTTCATGCCAGTTTTGTGATCAGTTCACTGTCAAAGCAATTCTTTGCAGGTGTGATTTTTGCATGCATAAATTGAATAGCCTTGGTAAGGCTATCTTAGCCTTGCCAAGCCCTTCACTCTTGAAACCCACTTGTTAGTTCAATATGGTTACAGTAAGAGAACCCCTGCCGTCTTAGAGGATAAAAGGAGATTAATTTTATTTTGTAATGTAAACATTTGTTTTGTTATTCAAAAGAAAACAGTTGAGCTTTTTAAGTGAAAAGAACAGTGAAAACAATGCTGGAACTTACTAAACAAAGTCATTTCTTTTTTCAAAATTGAATGATAGCACTGTTTTATCTTTTTCTTCTGTCTTTATTCATGAGCATTTCTGTTGCATTTATGACCAGAGGGTCTGAACGCCCAGGGAAGCTAAAAGGAAATTCCTTACATTATAGAAATCTTCTTGGAAAACTGTACAAGTTGTCCGTGTGTCTGTGCTGGTCCATATCAATACAAACCAATGCCAGTATTATTTCCACCTCATCTATTTGGCTAATAAGTAGGGCTGTCAAATGATTTAAAAATTTGATCATGACTAGTTGTGCAATTAAAAAATTGAGTTGCAATTTATCACAATTTTAATTGCACAGCTAAAAACTCAAAATTATGCACAGAAGAACTCAAAATTATGCATGTACTTTGGGTGGGGGTGAGATGTGTGGGGGGAATTTATGAAAGTGTGGGGCATGTGTGGGTGTGCTGTTTGGAGCCTGGAGGGGAAAGCTGCCCGCATGCCCTGACAGGATTCAGGGTACTGTGTGTCGGGAATAAAGGGCAGCACCAGGCCTGGGGCAGGCTGTGGCTTGGGAGTGAGGGATAGACACAGTGCCCAGCAGGTAAATCTGTGGAGGGAAGAGGTGTCGGGGGAGGGAAGGGACGGGAGAGCAGATCAAGGCCAAAGGTAGCAGGGCACAGAGCCCACCTCTGCCCTGCACACAAATTGGGGTGGCATGCCTCCCCTAGCAGTGCACTCAGTGGCAGGGAGCTGTGCCCCCCCTGTGCCCCAGGAGGAGTTGCCCGCAGCTCCATTGCATAACCAGCTCCAGGTCCCATTCACCCCAGCCCTGCCCCACTCTCTTCCTCGCTGTGGGGGTCTCGATCTTCCCCCCACCCCCTTCCCTTAACAGGCTTACTGCAGGGTGCTGATCTGCACACCACCAGGCTGCATTCCTGGCCACGTGCATGCTGTGGCTACTCCTGTGTGTCTGTCTGCATGTCGTGTTCCCTCTGCAGTGGCTCCTGCACTACCGCCATTGCCCCGCTGGGTGGCACGGAGGCAGTGTCAGCCATGGAGCGGAGCCCAGGCGTGGACTCCAAAGCCACATGTGCGATTAACGCGTTAAAAAAGCTAATGCAAGAACCAATTAACGCATTAATCGCATGTGTTAACTGTGATTGACACCCCTACTAATAAGTGATCTCAATGCAACTTTACAAACCCTGCATTATACCTCTGACCCCAAAGGAATTAGTTCAGATTTGCAGAGAAATTAGTAACTCCATTGGTTTCATGGTAGTTCTGGATTCATATAATTGGAATCAAGCTGTGCATCTTAGTTTGGACTAGAGATGATCCTGCCTCAGGTCAGACTAGACCTCTGGAGGTGTCTCCCAGCCCTATTTCTCCATTATCTGTTTGCTGCATCCATTGATATGAGCCCGATCCAGCCCATGGAACCACTGAATCTGCTTTGCAGACCTGGACTTGTAACATGGCCCTGCCTTGGGGCAGCAAAAGTGCCTTTTCTGGCCACGGCCTGAACCCTGCCTCATTACCCATTCTGGCCCACCTGTGCTTTTCTAGTCTCCCGAGCTGTTAGGGCCTTCAGTTTTTCTGGCTAAGTCCTCTTCTCCAGCCCAAGAAGTAGTAGTGGCTACTTTCTCTTGGAGTGCTCAGAGCTTTTCCTCTCCCTTTTGGCTCCTTCCAACTCCACCTGTCGGCATCTCGAGCTCCGGCCCCTGGTGGGACTGAAAGCACCCACATGCCCGTTGGGCATCTCTGGTGGCTAAACCACAGTGCGCCCCTCAGGCATCCCAGTGTGACCTCTTCACACTTTGTCCTCCAATGTGAACACAAACCAGAAGCGAGAACATCCGCTTCCACAACAAAAGATTCTGCTCTTGGGGTTAAGCACTAGCACTAGCACTAACACAAAGGCTCCAGGCACTTTTCTTTTGCTGCTCGGGGTTTGGGGTTTCTTCCAACCCCCCTGGGGCATAGGATCCTTCCTCTGTAGGCAGTCCAAACTGGCTCTTCCCTGGAGCTCTGCCTCCTGCAGATCCGATGGCCAGACTGCCTTTCTAGGTCAGGCCCTGGCTTTATAAGTTTTGCCTCGAGTCACCTGACACTCTACTGCCCCAAGCCTGTCACTCACTGCAGCTTATTAAATTGTGTTTTATTAAATGACCCTCTGCCCCTAGCAGTTCTTTCAGGGGCTGGAGTGTCAGCTGCTCCCTGGCTTCATCTCATCTCCAGTAATGGGGTAGGGGCTTCTCCTGTGTCACAGTGGGGATTGTGGCTGGGTCCTAGTACCTGCCAACCTCTGACCTGAGCTGGGTCATTACAGTTCACAGCTTCAAAACGTTGCGGACCACTGAGCTAAGCTCTTTATTTAAATATCACATTCTCTTGCTTCTAGTTAATCTTTGTTCTTCTTTGATATAGTATCACTGATTGGTGTAAACTTGGTAATGGCTTTGCATTTCTAATCAATACAACCTACTGAAATGTTGGGGATTAAATCTAATTTTCTGCCTATTCATTTTATCACAACAAAAGTGTCAGAATTTGGATCTTATTTATGTTACGCTTTACATGAATAGTTTTCCCACTGGTTCTTTATACCCTGATTATTATCTGCTAATAGGAACTATACCATTTGATAAATCACATTCAAAGTTGTCCATGAAACCTCAATTAAGTACTGATTGTCTTTGATTGAAGAGTAATTTGCCACTAAAAGCAAGCAGGAATAAATCAGCATTTTACCTTTAAATGATATGGCTGAGATTACAAAATGATTCTCTTATTAAAAACAAAGAAAGCCTAAACTAAAGTAACATTGACTGTTTTCCAATTGATGCACAGGTGGATTTCAGAGAGAATTCACAGAAAAGTTAGCAGAACGTGTTTATGTCCCAGGTCCATCACAGGGATTCTGCAAGCCAAAGTAACAAAGTAATAAGTACTACTCCACATCAGTTAGTCACACCTTGACAATCACACACTGTTCTGACTAAATTGTTGTAAAATTATGCCCATCTTTTTTGCACTTGAAAAAGTTTTTGACAGTCATCAGGATAGTTAATGTTAATGCATATTAAAAGGATTACACCATGACTTTGAAAGGTCTAGTAGAATAATTTTGACCATGTTGGCAAAAGTCAGAGTTTCGCCATGTGAAAATGCTTGTCAAGATAAGCTTATGTTTTGATGCAGTTTAATACCTTTATGATGATACCAGTTTTGCAAAGGAATCTCCACTTTCACTTGTCTTGTACAGTATGTTTACCTAATGATGCATGTGACTTAGAAAATATTCTGCTTTCTGTGAGTCAGGTTGGCCTCCTGCTTAGAAAGTCACAGAAGAAAAATTACACGGTTGAATCCTACTCAGACTGACAGACCCCTCATCCTCAGTGAAGTTGCAGGTTGTTACAAGCTGAGGAGGGAATTTGCTTCCAGGACTTCAGGAATCTTTGAAAATGCACTCCCATTATTTGCAAGTGGATATTTTTCAGTTTAAAAACCAAGGTCACTGTTGAGGGTGTAAACGTACAAGATATAAAATATACAAGAATCAAGTACACTTTGTTCATGTATAGCTCTCAGTTGTAGTGGACAGGTGCCCTCCCAAAATCTCAGTACAGAGGCCTTTTTTGGACACCTTTTGGAAAATTTTGGCCCTAAAAGTCCTTAAAGTAAATCCAGATAAAAGGTTTTACGCAAATAAAGAATAGTGATTCCCACTACCCCATTTTTTTTCTGTCACTGGCTGTATGATTTACCAGTTTCTTTGTGCTAAAGTAAGCTGCTAATTTAATGTCATCTTGTTCTCAAGATGCACTCAGGATGCATGATAGCAGGGGACAGAAGGCACTAGATATAAGAAATATTGCTGAGTCTGTTTCTTCTGCCTTTAGTCACATGGACTGTTTTTTCACTGCTAGTCTTGTAGCGCCTTGGATGGACCTTAACCATCTTTCCCATTGCATGTGCCCTCCTGGTCTTGGGGAGGTCCATCTCTGCTGTGGTACCCCAAGAGTGTTTTGTCTCTTCAGGTATAAATTGCACTTCCTGGGCTCACAGGATTGAATCAAAACCGCGGAAGAGATATATAAACCCCATTTAGAAAGGCCATTTGGCCTTTTATGTAAATGGCATTGTATAAATGGACGGTCACCACCAGCTGTAATTAGATATTGCACAGTATTATCTCCCCTTGCGTTATATTTTTTTGTGTGAATAGAAGTGTAGTTGGTGTTGAGTACCTATAATGGCAGGTAGCCCTGACAATGTGTATAATTATTTGATTTGCTTTTCAATGCGCTAATTCATCAATTTACTTTCATTTCAATAGGACAGGTTGTTGTTGTGACTCCTGGAAGGGACTCATAGATGTGATAATTGAAGTGACAGTGACGTCTCACTGGAAGCACATGTCCAAAATAAAATAACATATGTGAACACTATTTTAATTAAAATATCTGTCTTCTCTTGGTAGCCAGAAGTGCAGCTTGCTGAAGGCTTTGATGTCTTTATGCCCAAATCTCAGCTGGACTCTATATTGTCAAACTATACACGCTCAGGAAGTTTACTGTTCAGAAAGCTGGTCTGTGCATTTTTTGACGACAAGACTTTGGCTAACTCTTTACCCAATGGGAAGAGGAAAAGAGGACTCAATGACAATCGAAAAGGATTAGACCAAAACATCGTGGGTGCAATAAAAGGTAGATTTCTATGTTGTATTTTAAATGTGCCTGTAGTTGAGAACTTACTTGAATCATCAGTGCCTGTGTTTGTTAAAATTTGTCTAAAATGGATAGTAAAAATGTACGTTCTTATTTTTATTTCATTTCCCTGATTTTTTTTTAATTGGTCCCCTCAGGGCCAGATGAAACGATACATTTATGCTTAAGTTCCCCAGCCTCTGAGATGAGGTGATGGGATCAGAATTTTGTTTCTCATTTAGAAACAAATCTTCATAATGAACAAGGAAGTGGAGAAAAGCTTGAAAACAGGACCAGAGTGTAACCAATGCTGGTCTGATCAGGGGACACCCTTAAGCAAACAGTATAGCAGGAGGAATATATTTCCCCACTGAAAGATGCTATCTCAAGAAGTTAGAGGGTCATGAGTGCAGTATATGGGCTTTCAGGGTTGAGATGCATTGATACGGTGCTGAGGAGGAGCTTGTCCTGTCCAATTGTCATATCTGCTCTGTGAATAGTTGTTGCGTGGGTGAGTGGGGAATATCGTAGTGGAGAGTAAAGTTTTATATCTAGCTCAGAGGACTATGTCTACTTTGTTTTTCTTCCTCTTGTGAGAATGAGTTTCATAGTCTAGGTCTAGCTCCCATGAAATTTCTGTCACTATGAGTTCTTCCCCTAGATCTATGATTTTAAAGTCCCTGTGGAACATATCTGTTAAAGAAAGTTATGATCCACCCCTATGAAGAGTTTGAAACAACACGACAGAGACCTTTGAATTGCTGCTGTGTTTTGTACTAGCTAGAGCTTTTTCAGACTATAAATTTAATTCCATGGTATTCATTGCCATAATCTAACCTGGGCATTATGAATATGTGGCTCATGTCTGGTTCTTGGTTTATATTGCTTATGGAAGCCCTGGTATTGACCCTAATGGTAATTGTAGTCAGGTTTCTGTTTTCTATTTGCACATGTTAAGAGAACAAAAAAAGATTATTATATAATTGCCTATTCCCTGAAAAATTAGGTACTGCCCTCTCAGAGACAGAATGTGGGACTAGAGGAACCAGTGTCTGATTAGGTATAGCAATTCTTATGTAATGTTAATTGACCCAGTACCTCTGGTCACACCATGCTGGCTCTTTTGACCCAGTGCCATGATTAGTCTATTAATACTGAAAGGCCCATTGCTAGATAAATGTATGATCTGTCATACAGGGTGTTGAATTCTGGTCCAGAGGGCCATGCATAACAAATTTATCTTTACATGGTGCCTTGCATACAGAAGACCAAAAATCTTTGCATAGTGAGCTGGTTATAAACTACAGACAGTAGGAACGTTTTAACATGAGAGTTGAATGCAGTGATGGGAACAGAAGGCAATAGGGAAACGACTGTGGGACAGTACAATTTAAATAAAAAACTTGCCCTTTATAGAAAGAGAAGTGTTTCCAAGCGGTTAAGCAAAAGATGACTGTGTTTTTTCAATGCAAATTGAAACGCTTGAGTTAAAAATTCCTCAAAAATAGGGTTTAGCATAGAGATGCCAACAAACACATTTGTGTGGTGGCACTGCTAGGCACTGCTATGATACGCAAATTGTCTTTATTACATTTATAGCATAATCCCTGTCACGCTTGACAGGGGAGCCCTTTCCTAAAGGCTAATGCAACAAGATGCCAAGGACTGACGCACTGTGGGACTTTACTGAGCCTGGCTCCAATAGCACTTTTTTCCCTTCTGAAGAACCATGCTGTAAGACACTGTGGTTTCATTTATTCCAAGCGATGACTGAGCCAGTATGAAATCTCCACCAGAACAACATCATGTTGTTTGCATTATTTCATTAAGACATTCCTCTACCAAGCTCCCAGATAGTCTTCAGTGGTGCTTTTCGTTCTGTTCCATGACATGGATACAGAAACAAAGAAAAGGCTACATTCATTGACAAAATTAGCAGGAGAACTTAAAGGAGACACTGTTGATTTTTGAAAATTGCCCTTCTGTCTCAAAATATTTTAGCTACCATAATAACAAGTAATATGTAAGATTCCTATAACTGAGAGCGATTAGACCAGGAGAAATTCTTTCTACTTAGTGTATTCAGTAGTATTTGGTATAGAGCCAGCTTCTCCATTTCTCCTATGCAGTTATTTTCCCTGTTGTTCATGTCAATCTTCCATGCAGCAAAAAGGCTGGAGAATATTGTTTACAAATTCAGTTATAAAATGTCAAAAATTGGTACCAGAGTTAGGGCAGGTATAGTAAGGGAAACTGTTACCACCTACTATCGTTGGGGTTTTTTGTTTGTGTTTTTTTCAAGCAGAACGGAAGCATGTAATTTCTGTTTCAAAATACGTTGTCATCTTTCACATCAGGGCCATCACCCGAGTCAGCAGCTTTTTATTTGTATTACAGTGGTGATATAGGAGTCCTAGACTGGGACCTTGCTATACTGGACAATGTATAGACCCAAAACAAAATGCTGTTCCTGCCCCAAAGAGGCTGGAATCCATGCAATTGAAACAGTGGACCTGACCTCATGGGAGTCCATCTGGACTGGCCCTTTTGCCCTGGGAGATCAGATTGTACTGTAAAGCCTTTGTCCTGCAGAAACAAACACATGTTGCTTAATAGCATTTAACATTTAAAAATGAAGAAATTTGGGGAAAATGTTCTCTGTCTGATCCTTTATTCTATTAATTTTTTTAACATGTATTTATTGCTCAGTCAGGGTCCAACCAAGCCTAAATTGCTCTTCATACTGGCATGGTTAAAGCATAACTTCCCGAAGCCAGCAGCATGCTATGACCTGATCTGGCCAGTGTTCACTTCCAGCTGCCTTTGACTCCCCAGCCTGAAAGAGCAGATATCCATTTGCAGCTACATCAGCTGGGGGCAGTTTTTGCCACAAGTTTGCATCAAGGCTTGGAACTCTTGCCTATCAAAGGCATATTGAAAGGTGCCTTGGCCACACAGCTGCCATGTCCCTGTAACTTATATTACTACATTATAATGTAGCTTATGTTGTGTGCCCCCCATACACTTCATGCATTACTTGTCTTTCTGTATTGTAACCTCTGTGGACGGAGGACCATGTCAGGGTTCCAGGTTCTGACCAACATCTCTAGCCACACCAGCAGTATTAATAATAGTAATACTTTTTCTTAAGTTCTTTTTGCATTTTGCTCACTTGAACCATAAAAATCAACTACAGGAGTTTTGTTTTTGTCTTATAGTTGCTCTCCCTTTGTATCTTCAACTTAGCAAAGTTAGAGCTGCACCAAGGATTATTTTCCCTAGTGGAACTGAAAGCATTTTTTTGTAAATGTCTCCTAAGTTTAAGCTGTATAAAAACTCACTTTGCAAAATCTAAATTTGGACCTAACTGACGTGGACACTTGAAAGCAGTGTTTTTCCATATGTGTTTATGGAATCTGTCAGTGCCATCTTGGTTGCCAGTATGATAAATGCCAACAGAGAGTTCAAGACTTCTGCAGTATCAGGATTTCTGTGCATCACTTTTTTTTTGCTTGCAGCCTGCCAAATGGGGTCCTGAGAACAGAATGGCCATAAGGAAGCCTTCAGTTCTATATACATACTGTACAAATATGGGAGGCAGGCATTTACAAGTGTCCACCGCATCTGGAGGCTTAACACAACTACTTCATATGCAGAAAGATAACTGTGTATATGAACAAATGATATGAGGTGTACACATTATTTCTACATCTCTCTCCTAGGTTTTTAATACAGTTCAGTACAGGATCTCAGCACAAATGATATTTCAGCAATAACCTTGGATTAGAGTCTGGCCTTGCTTTTATAGAATTGACCGCTTGAATGTTAGTTTTCGTTGGTGCTTAGTTTTAAATCTTCCTCTTCCAGTTTTTTCCCCCCATTCGTCTCAATTTTGTGGCACATTTTTAAAAGATCATACCTTTTTATTTTAGTCTTCACAGAAAAATACTGCACTGCTAACCATGTGGATAAACTTCCTGGGCCCAGAGACTGGGTACAGATTCTGCAGGATCAGATTAAACTGGCAAGACGGCGATTAAAAAGAGGCTCAGGTAAGCAGGAAAATGTAAGAAATCTCATGTTACTGTAAGACTGAAGTCACAGAGCTTGAGCATCCATAAAAGATGCTGAGTATACCTTTTTCCCAGTTACTTGAACTGGAGTTGCAAGTACTCAGGATCTCTGGAACTAGGCCTTTAAGCTTTTGGCATGTTTCTGCTGGAATGTGAAAAATGGTGTTCAGTTGTGTTTTGAATGGTAACAGTGTTGGTAGATATCTTCGCTGCAGAGCTAACTCCAGTGTTGCCTGTAGTCCCTCCCCACTTACACATATAACCTTCTCTCCTGAGTTCAGCATTGCTTTGTATTTGGTCTATAGCCCTAGCTGGGCCAAACTTCAGGGACTGATTTCCCTCGGGTCCCTCCACCCACTTTGTGGTAGGTGCTGCAGTCCTCCAGTACCTGCCCACAATTGCCTCTGGTGTCCAAAAGTTCTCCCACAATTCATTGGGAGATAATTGTAGAGTATCCCAGTTTACTGCAGGAAAAAAAGAACCCTGGGATATGTCCCCAGACTTCCAAGGAACACACACAAATGAATGAAATAGCAGGGAGGATTCAGACATGTGGGTTTGCTCAGGCCTAGGTGCCAGTTACTTAGCTAAATACTACTGGGAAGATGTACTATTAGACTCTGATCCCTCTGTTCAGGGCATATAGGTTCAGCGCTCTACCCATGTGCTCTCAGTCCAGTTGCAAATAATGGTGCATAAACTGAATGGCAGAACTTCCAGGGGCTGGAAAACAATATCCCACTCCTGAAGTGTGTGCAGTGATTTCATAAACTTGCTACTCTCCTTTCTAAGTACAATGCTCCCTTTCCTCCTGGGGACTTTCTGCCTATGTGGGTTCTGTCACCCCTCCCCTTCTTGACTCTCCTTAAAGTGTTTCCCACTCGTTTCTTATAGCCCCTGATCCTTCTTATTGGTGGTACATCATTTGTACCACTCTGACAGGTGTCTTGAGCCCTTAATCATGTTGCACTACAGCTGCCAGTCTTAGCTGGCTCCTCTTGCTTGTTTGTTCTTTAATCTTCTCACTGTCCTGACCCTTACTGTGATTATGTGCGCTGTTAAGACAACAAGGACCATAATGAAGCATTGAACCCAGGTGTTCAAACCCGCAATGCAGAAGATAGTGTTTCTGAGCCAAATTGGAGTTATTCTTTAATAATTACATAGCCATTTAAACAACAAATTCCACAGAGCATTCCAAAGGCCAAAAGCCTGTCTGGCTAAAGGGTGTGTGATAGACCATGGGGAACAAACAAATGGTGCCAGCACCACCAAACCAGTGTTCTCAGTCCAGAGAGCTGGCAGAAACACTGGCTTAGGCATTGACATCACTCTTCAAAAGTTAAGGTCCTTTCCTATCACATAGATTGTTCAGTAGCATAAAATAATTCCTGTCTAAAAAAAAAGGCAGGGGAGCTCCATAGAACCCCAGCTAACTCTGCCTGTCCAAGGGTTTTCTTGAATGGGAAGATACCAAATCTTTGTAGCGTTTCTTGTCAGGTTGTTGTAGCATTGCCAAGTGCAGAGCTCCATCCTGGCCTTTATAGAGGCTTTGAAAAGCTATGCAGCTGTCCTGGCCAGAATGGTAATGAGGTGTTGGGCTTTGAGGACATGAAGAGATGCCATGGGGCAAGAGAGTAACACAGAGATTTTTGGGAGCTCTGCAGAACACCATTTGGAGAGAGAACTCTCCTGACCCAGGACAACTTAGCTTAGTCTTGCAGCCTTCTTTGGTTGCTTTCCTGGATGCCTTCTAAGATGGTAAATAACATCACACAATAAAGCTGCAATTATATTGCTGCCTTCACACTTTTGCTTCTACCGAAGGGCTTGCAGCAGCCACTCCCATTTCTGCACTTTCCTCAGTATTGGAGAATCTAACTAGAGAAGGCTGCATCTCAGCCTTAGCAATAATATGCCTTCTAAATAGAAAGGCATATTTCCGTGGCATGGTACCGTATGTTCTCACATATAACGCGCCCCCAAATGAAACTCATGCTTTGTTTTTAGAAAGCAAAATGTAGGAAGGAAAAGTATTGTCCAGGGTCATGGTTGACTTGCATAGAGTAAGTCATCCTGGACACACTGTTCCCAGGAGGACTTACTTTGTCACACAAGGTTAAGTTCCAGACCCTTGCAAAGGCCAGAATGATATTGTTACTTATTTACTGCAAGTAGTTCTTTATATAAGTTCCTTTAAATAAAGCGTTGTTTTAACATAACAGGCATCATCAAGATACAACTAGCAGCTCTTTTGCTGCTTTTGACACAAGCTACACCGCTCAGCCAATAGCTATAGCTATGACATGGTTGACACAAAATTTATTTCAATTTGCTGAGTGGAGACAAGTGGTGGCCATCTTAGCAGTTGCATGGCATGCACAGTGTTGCCTGATGTGCTGCTTTTTCAGTGAAGAAAACAGCTTCCCCACTTAAAACATACATCCCCAATTTGGGGGTAGGCCTGGGGGGAGGGAAGGGGCAAGCATGTTGTATGTCAGGAATTACAGCATGCATCTCTTCCCTTCCAGAGAAGTAAACCCATCCAGTCAGCATGTGGTTGGGCAATGGAAAGAAATACATAGAGACTCTACAGTCCCATTTTCTAAATAGTTCATGCTACTGATATTGCAGTAAAAAAATCTTTGTCATATTGTTTCAAACTAATACATTTTTACTGAGGTTGACTTTACAGGTTGCACTTAGACCATACTGGGGGCACCTAAAATATGAGCATCTGCAGATTAAAGCTTTTTAACTTGTGATAAGTGCTCTCTGAGCATCTTGAAGCTAGCCTTCACCTGAAGTGGTGTAAGTCAGGGCACCTAGCTCATTAGGGTAACTTCAATCTGCTCTATGGGGATAAAACAAGCAATTTACAGTCCTACAACATCCCACAATGCATTGCTTCTAGCCACACCCCTGCTCACCAACCCTCTAGTGGCAAGTCAGAGCTGTGCAGGCAAGGAACAGCATTAACCCTCAGCATGCGACTGCTCACAGCACATTCAACTTTAACACCACTTAACGTTCCACAGATTTAGTATGGTCTAAGTGTAACATGTAACTTCACCCTGATATAGAGCACATTCATACCAATACAACTGCGTTCATACTTCAGGCTGTACTGTTCATATAAAAACACACCCCAAATTGACGCATACTAGTTCTAAGATAAAAAATTGCAAGAAGATCAGGCCTGGCATTGTAAATCAAGAGGAACCACTGAATCAACAAAGGTGAAGTCATTAAAGTTGATTCAGGGAGAACTGAGAAGAGGGCTAGGTTTTCTCTGGGAAGTCCAGGCCCTGTTCCAGGACAGTGGCAAAACTCCCACTGATTTCAGTAATGCCAGGATTTTTTCCCCTGTGTCTGGTTGCTTTGTTCCTTATTATTTACTTCACACCAGTTATGATGTCACCACAAAACTATGTAATGATCTTTCTTGCATAATATATTACAAAAGAGAACTCGAAGCAAAGCTGTGGCATGTTACTATTTTTTCAGCTTTAAAAATGCTGCATTCTGTTCTTGAAACTAATTCTCTATAAAATTAGCATGATGAAAGTGATGCTTCTGACACCTGCTTGATGGGCATAGAGACTGAAATTCATAACTTAAATAGTACAGGGGAGCCACGGGTGTTAGTACAAGCCTTCCTCATGCTGGAGGAGTCATCTCAAGATGCAGGTGACTGGACTTGACGATTCAAGAAGTCTCTTCCAGTTGGATGTCCTAAGGGACAGTGCAGCTTTTTGTCTGTAACTGGGTACAAAAGGCAATAGATTCTGATAGTGGCAGAATCTATTATCATGTGAACCTCTGTTGAGATCTGGTCTGAGCACTTACTTGAACCAGTTTAACTAAAGGCATATGTTTAAACTGATGTAGGTAAATTAATGTAACTTTGTGCATAAACGCTCTTAAATCAACATAGCTTGTTTTACCCACTCTTTAGTAGTGGCTTCACTCAAATGGCTTAGAAGTAGGTATAGTTAGAACAATACAGCACTGTAACTACTAGTATAAATGTACGAGAATGAGTAATAGCTGGCATAAGGCACCCTTCTAATTTTATTAGGGGTCTACTTAAATTCTGGGTTGCAGATCTCACAGAAACTGTGAAATCCGGGATTGTCCATGAAATCAGTGAAAAAGTCTTAATAAAAATAAAATGCTACCCCCCAGTGGGAATCCAGAGTCCTCACTGCTTCTGTAGCCCAGCCTTGCAGCCTGCCCAGAGTGGAAGGCACCAGTTGACAGGATGGCACAAAAGGCAGCAGAAAAGATGGTGGCTGCCCCCTTGTCCCTCCAACCCACCAAGGCCTCGGCACCGGGGGTGTGGCTGCTGGAGCACATCTATGAAATTTCTGTGAAATTTGCTCTTTATGCCACAACCAACTTGCAAAAATTGGTGTCTAACCACAATTTTTATAGACCACTAAATACTAGCCCATGCTCAGCTTAGGGACTTGTATGATTTAACTGGCATAGAATCATACCTCTACGATGAAAGGTTTAAAGTGGTACTTAAACTCTGTAGATTGGGTCTAAATATCAGGGAGTAGATCTGCAAAAGGACATAAGTATCACTGCTCTCCTTGGTTGCACCTGTTAGGCAACCTGTCACCTCATCAACTCCACACCCCTAAGTCGAGCACAAAAGCCGCTTCCCATGCATTGTGTGGGAAGAGTTAGGATCCTAAGAGTAGAATCCACAGAAACTGAATACGAGGCTCTCAAGTTAATGAGTAGAAAATGCAGAGGGGTGAGGTATGACTTATACCTTGTCCTTCCTGTTCCTAGCTATGAATCCTCTCCAGGAATGAGGCGATTAAGTCAGGTCTTGCAAAAGATGGGAAGGCGGAGGTGGTGCCCTTCCTCGTTTTCATGCAATAGCTCAGGGATTATCTATGTTGGGATGAGGACATGTCCTGGCCAGGATGGACCTGATCACCCCACATCCACTTCCATCTTTAAGCACACTCTAAACCCAGAAGTTCACTGGAGAAGCTGATCGGGGTGTGCTCTGAGGTTTCTGTCAAACCTTTAGTCTCTAGCATGCTTAAGAGTGGCTGCTGGACATGAGCTTGGAGTAGCCTGACTGGCGTACTTCTGGATATGGCGTATGCATAGGTGGGCAGGGCATGCTTGGGTCCATCCTAGCCAAGACATATAGCCCTGCGGTATAAACAAAACTTCCTGGTTAGAGAATCTGTGGGATGTTACAGGCCAGGCTTCAAATCCCTCCACTTACGGAAGGGGCTTTAAATCACATCCGTCTCCCAAGGAAGTGCCCCTACCATCCCATACTAGAAGTATGCACTGCAGACTGCAAAGGTACCTGGGCTACCTCAGGTACCCAAAGCAGTCTAGCCGCAGTAGAAAGAAGTTCTGCACAAGCTGATACATCCTGTTTCTCAGCAAGGAACAGGCCAAATATCCCCTCTCTGCGGTCCAATGAATGCTTATTAATTCCATAACAAAGCAGAACAGTTTAAACAAGAGAGATGAAAGGTGTTCCCTCCTGCACAAGAATATCCTCTAGCTTAGAGCATTTGCTGGAGAAGGTCCTATGCCATTCTGCACCTCTTTGCCAGGATGTGTGCTTTCACGTGAAGCGCAGATTGGCACAAAACCGGGTGTGGGTCCCAACATGGAGGCATGGGTCCATGCAGGTCCTAGCATGGAGGCATGGGTCCATGCAGGTCCTAGCATGGAGGCATGGGGTCCCATGCCTCCATTCTTGGAAACGCATGGGCTTTCTCTGCCTACAGAGATGTGCCCTTGGAGATCCCAGGGCAGGTCTCTGTAAGTGGTGATTCCTGACTTCTCCGCTTACAGAGAGGCAACCCAAGATTCCCCAGGATGCATCTCTAAGCACAGAAAGCTGGGCCAGTGTTCCCAGGGCTTGAGGAGCCCAGTCCTGCACAGGAATTCCCAGGGTCGGACCCCTCGAGCTCCTAAAGCACCTGCCTTGGGTGGTTGGAGAGACCAGGCAGCTCCAGGTTCCCGACACTCTCCCACCAGGGAGCCAACAAGCACCTGCTGGAACAAAGCGGCACTATTTTACACTACCTTCTGTTGTGGCCTCTGACATGGCACAGCAAAGGGTAGGGATGTCTACTTGCTCACCATTTGTCCTGCCATAATTTTTATGGCAGCGCAAATGTAACATGAGTTGACGTGTGTTTCTAGCCTTACTGTGTTAGCTGTGCTGTGTGCCTTCTCCCAGCCTTACAGTAAGTTGAAGCTAAATCTTAGTTGCCTCGTCTTATTTTATTGAGGAATGAATGACCACAGCTAGGTTTTCACTAAAGTGAAAAGGAGTAAGAGCAGGGATACAGATGGTTGCCATGAAGCAGTGAACCAGCAGCAGGTCCCAGTTCCCTTGTACCCTGCTGCTGTTTGTTCATACCTTTCATTCTCTGCGTGCAGCTACATTTACTGCCTGAAACGTAGGCTTCCTTATCATTAGCAGGGGTTTAGATGAACAGCAGTTTGGATTTAAGGATGCAAGTCCTTCTATGGATCCAGCCCAGGGTGCCTGGGGATCCTGTTTGTTAAATGTCTTAAACTGAACTGATTTAAGGCTCGGTTAAACCAATAAAAACATCTCCACTGTAGTGGGTTTCATTGATTTAACAAAATCAGTCGGTGCAGAAATGTAACTAAAAGTCTTGCATAGATAAAGACCATCAAGGAGTTTTTTAGTTGTTACTGAATTGGATTTGAATTGCTGCTCCACAAGGGGTAAAGCAGACCTTCAGGCAATCGTCAGCATCTTTACCGAAGCATACAAGAAAATGGGTCTGATGCTTAACATCCAGAAGACCAACATCTTCCATCAACAAGCTTTTAATGAGCAGGGCCCATCTTCATCAGATTTAGACTTATGGTGAGATTCTGGAGAACATTGAGTATTTCCTGTACCTCAGAAGCCGCCTCTTGCAGAAGGCTGACATCGATAAAGAAATCCAACATTGCCTGAAAAGTGCAAGCACACCTTTCGGATGCCTGAGGAAATAGGTGGTTGAAATCATGACAGCGGATCCTAAACCAAGCTTATGGTTTATCAAGCAGTTGTGATCCCCACTGTACGGATCTCCATTGTACAGAGCTGAGATGTGGACAACGTACAGGAGTCACCCCAAGTTTCTGGAGAAGTACCGTCGACTTTGCCTGCAGAAGATCCTTTGAACCAGTGGGAGGACACATACCCACATTAGCATCCTCTTGCAAGCAAACACCATGAGCATTGAGATGATGATTGATCATCTGATATCAACTTTGCTGGGCCGGCCAGCTTATCCAGATGTCTGATTCCAGACTCCTGAAGCAATTTTTATTCTCCAAGCTTAGTCAAGGTATATGCTCAAGAGGAGGGCAGAGAAAGCACTTCAAGGATATCCTCAAGGCCAACTTTAAAAAATGCAACATTGACATCAGCTTGGCGAAGACTGGCACCCAGGACTGCCCCAAATGGAGGAAGAGTCCACTGCAAGGATTTTAGTACTTTGAAACCTTACAGGGACAACAGGAGGCAGGAGAGCGGGAGCAGCAGAAACAGCGTCTTGCCAACCAAATCAGGAATCCAAGCCACCCACCCTGCATGGAAACATGTGCCCATCGCAGCCAAGTCTGTTGATCCCAGATTGGCCTTGTCGGCGATCTTCAGACCCACAGATAAAGCAACCATGGAAGACAATCTTCTTTGATTGCAAGGGACTGTTGATTTTTATATGTGTGTGTGTGTACATATATAATATGACACTAGATTCTGCAAGTAACCCCTTGAGTTGTTGAGTCTACCTCCTTCCTGGCTTTTTCAATCCAGGGTAGACAGCTATGTTCACACAATGATAGGCTACGTTCACAAGTAAGCCTCTGTGGTGAATCCTCCAAAATATTATTTGATAGTCTAATGAAGTGTAAACCCCACTGTATTCCCCCAGTCTTCTGTAGTAGTACCAGTTTCCAAAAATTCCAGCAAATGGATTGGGCGGATCTGCTTTTTGTGCTGCTTTCTTTAGTCCTTACCCTAGTATGCATTTTCAAATTAAATATTATGATCAGTAGATCGTAGATGCTGTCCAGCTGCCACCTTATTTATCATATTTGGCTCATCTCCTAGAATGAGGTACAGAGCAGCCTCTGATGGGAAAAGCTAATCAACAAACCCCCCTTTTTAAAAAAACCCTGCTATCTAGAAAATCATTCCCCTGTGTTGGTTTTGAAAGGTTGTTATCCTAATCCAAATAGAATTTCACTTGTTTTGTAGCAGCTACAATATTTCTTCCTAACTAGAAATATTTTTATTACACTTTTGGTTTTTTCTCAGTTCATTTTAGATTATTGCCTTAGATCTGAGACTTGGGGTTTGTTTTTTTGTTTTCATTTGTTAGATCTGAGAATAAAGCTGTCACTACCATTAAATTTTTATTGGCCTTGTTCAGTCTTTCAAAATTTCACAAGTTGGCTGTCACAAAGGGAAGAAGGCCTGTGAGGTTAACGTTACAAACAGATGTTATAATTAAAATTAAATAGAATGATGATAGTCCTCAGCCTTAGCGATTGGTCCCAGGCCACATAATCAGGACAGCCACAAAAAAAACAAACCCACGTGTGCTGCGTGCTCTGGGACATAACATCCCATTGCCAACTCTGTCTTCTCCAAAATGCATTAGCTGAGACCACAGCTGCTGTGTGGCCAGGAAAGAGGGAAATGAAGGTGAGAGAAAGCAAATGCATCATATACTCCCCTATTCAAGCAGTATCAATAGCCATGTCCACTGTATTGTAATTTACTGCTGCTCTGAATAGGAACAGCTCCCCACACTGAGGTTTCTCCATGCTACAAAGATGAATCTGGGTAGGTATCTGATAGAGACCAGCCACTGGCATATGGATCAAAAGAGGGCTAATCTCATCAAGATATTAGCTGTTGCCACCATCTCCATAGCCAAACTGTTCTCCTAAATATTCCACTTCGTTTCCTATGATATACCTTGGGGCTGGTGCCACGGATAATTTGTGTACTAAAAAGCCCTCTTTTCCTTCTCATGTCTTGAAGAAGTGAGCCCTTATTCTTTAATGGCAGCTTGTTGTTTAAGGCCAGGGTAGGGATGCAGGTACAGTCTGACTACCACTTCAAAAGCACAAAGGGAGTAAGCTCTTCATGACAACTGATTATGCTGTACATAACTCGAAAGCCTTTGAATGCCATGCATAATCAAGGAAAATACAGCAGTCCTACAAATTGTCCTCCAGCTTTTCAGATACGATTGGCTTTTAGTAGTCGTGTGACAGGATGAGAGTTGTTGCATCATTATACCATTGTTTAAAATAAACATCTCATTAAAATGGAAAATACTGAGGGTGGGGAGAGAAAATCTCCTATAAATCCTTCCTGGAATGTTCCTTTGCTCCCGCCCTAGTGTTGAAATTACTCCATCCTTCACCCCATTTTTCTCTTTGTTTCTTGGGGTGTTTTCCCCCTTCTGTTTCTGTGCATTTTAGTCCTCTTCCTCAGCCCTCTAATTTCCACAGTCCTCTCTTCATAGAGCAATTCATGCACAAGGCAGCTGTGTCTTGCAAGAGAGCAGATTCAGATTAGTGTGTTAGCAGCAGGCACGAGGTTAGATAGCGCATGGGTTGGAAGTCCCAGGAGCATATTGTTTCTGGGCAGCATCTCGCCTCAATTTAAGGGTAACGGAGAGAGCAGCACGAAAATGGATTCTCTACTGATGTCTCCAGCTCTGCGTGCACATGTGATTCTGTCCAAGCAGCAAAAGAGAAGATGCACATTTACCAAGTATGCCTGTTGAGAAGTAACGTGAGCTCACATGGAAAAAGTCTGAAGGAAATGGCTGGAGGACTGTTTACAAGAGTTGCCAAACACTTTCTAAGCAGAGGATACAAAAGAGCTTCAGAATTCCCGCAATGGAAATGATTCCTGCTAGTCTTGTCATGCACGTTGGCCCATTGAAGTCAAGACAAGTTAGATTTGGCCGACAGTCGTATGGGTGCGTCATTGGAGGCAGACCGTGCTTTCCTGTCAGGAATGGAATGTGGAAAGATGATGAGCTGCCTCAGCGTACGGACATCTTGTAGTTTGTGAGCTTGACCTTGTCTGGATGTGCAGCCCCAACTTAGATGATCTGAGACATCGTCTATGGACTCCACTGAAATCTGCCATCTTGGGGCAATTCTGAGAGGGTCCTGGTTTTAAAAAGACAAGGAGAAGGGCCCCCCCGTATGATAGAGAAGAGCAACTGGTATGATCAGAGACTTGCATGGGAAGCCATACAAGGAAAGGCTGAGGGACTTGGTACTCTTCAGCCTGGAAGAGAGAAGGCTGAGAGGGGACCTGGTAGCAGCTTACCGCTATATCAGGGAACTACATCAAAGGCTCAGCAAACAACTGTTCACTAGGGCACCCTTGGGGAAAACCAGGAGTAAAGGCCGCAGACTTCTGGAAGACCGTTTCAGGCTTAGCACTAGGAAAAACTTCTTCAGTCAAGATGTCCAGACTGTGGGATAAGCTCCCTCCAGAGGTGGTGCAATCACCTACCCTGGAAATCTTCAAGAGGAGACTGGATGGTCATCTTGCTGGGGTCACCTCACCCTAGTTGTCTTTCCTGCCTGGTGCAGGGAGCTGGACCCGATGATCTTGCGAGGTCCCTTCCAGCCCTTTACAAACTATGTATCTGTGAAAAGTAATACTTAATAACCTTGGTAACTGGAGATTCAAGTCCCTTCTTTGGCGACCAGATGCGTACAGCAGTGGTACTGTCCATTTCTCTCTGTCCTCCCATCCTACAGTTGGCATTGGTTTCAGCTTGGGGTGGCCATGAGTAGAGAATGAAAGGGTCTGCTAATCTCAGTTGTTGGTGCAAGCGTCATCACTGAGACTTCCAGCAAAGATACCACTCAGGAAATGTGCTCCTTATTTTGTTTGTAACCTGGGCACTTGTCCCCTAGGAACTGGCCTGGATTATTATACCAGCCAGGTTTGTTACCAGGGTTTCCATGAACCTATTCATTTCACAGCTTTATCTCCTACCTCGCTCACCAAGTAGTAATGCCTTTCCATTACTGCCAGTTGAGCCTGGATTTGAACTAGTAGCCTAGAGATAAAAAGCTGCGTATCCTATTACCTGTGTATTGAGTCATCCCTGCCTCCCAAATGATAGGACTTTTTCTCAGCTGAGCTGTTTTGACTGAGCACCATTTGTTTCTACTCTGGAGCTCCACATTCTGCCAAGAAGTAGGACAGGAGAGTCGGCTCACACACACAACAGCAAGAAACCCTTGCACTCAGGGCCCTGAGAAAGGTGATCAGCACAAGGGGCCCAATTAAAAGCATTAGCTGAATTCAGTTTCCCAGTCCATATTGCTTTGCCTACAAAGTCAGGGCCCAACCTAATGGGAATTTTCTGTTCCTTTACGATCATGGTAGTCTCTAAATATATATATATAAAAAGTATAATGTATGTTTATAAAAGGAAAATGTGTATATTTTAGATGCATATAATACACTGATGTATATTGGCTTATTTATAAACAAAATGTATATGTATATATAAAATAAAATAAAGGATGGCATGCAGCATAATAACACAAAGAAGGTAATTTGAAGCTCTTATTTGCTTCCTAATAATAAGACAGAAGGCAGAGCAGGGTGGCACCTTAGAGATTAACTGGTTCAGAGAGGCACAAGGTTTTGCAGGCAGCAGCCTGCTTCCTCAGATGCTATGAAATGGACTGTGGCATGGCTAACTATCTCTCTTGCCTCAACCAGGAAGTGTTCACTGAATCCGAAAGGCAACAAATGGAAAGCTGATAAAAGAAACTACTTTTTTTCCTACAACACATTGTTACTGTGAAACTTATTTCCAATAGATGCTAAAATCTTAGACGGGTTCAAGTAAGATTTAAGGATTATAGAGATAACAAGATCATCCATAGGTACATTAGATGGAATAAAAATGCACTGCTGCTGTTGCTGGAAAAAGTTATTGACAGTAGTGAGATTTCAATCAACCTTGTTAATCTTCATGCTTTGGGACATAAACCAACAGCTAAGAGACAGATTTAGAAATATATTTAAGTACCCAAAGATGCAGCGAACACCTAGTGGGATTTATGAGAGCAGTGAGTTAGGCATCTAACAAGAGTTAGGTTGTTTCCTAACTCACTCGGGTGCTTTTGAAAATCCCATGAGGTGTCTGAATGCATGTTTCAGCACCTAAATGCTCTTAAATCTGGCCTTTAAGGTGCCTAAAGGTATAGATAAGTGAGCATTTGAGTGAGTCATGCACCTAATAGCCATTAGATGCTTTATTCAAGGCTGGTGCTTTTGTAAATCTCTCTAGCTGCTTACCCCTCTGCCTTTAGATGTATTACAGTATTTGCAACTCTGTATCGGAGCTGATAGATGGCATTTCTTATGTCAAATTTGCAACTTGATTCTCAGCTTCCTGTATCAGCAGGACTTTCTGGGTTTTCCAGGGGAGTAGTGTATTGCCCAACACCACTACATATTAATAACCAAACTCCCTTCCCTAAGTTTGCATTGTTATTATATGACCTTTTTCTTCAAACAGTAACTATTTAACTGGATGCCAGCAAATTGCCACCGAGGAAAGTAGATAGAAAATGCAAAATCATTTTACAATGCACTTTTTAATCGTATTCCAATATTCAGCAAAAATAATGAGATTTCTTCCTTATATTTGTAATCAGCTGAGGCAACTGACTGTGATGAGAAACCGGACATTTCTCTACTACAAACAGGTAAAATGCATTAAAATTTTTATCAGCTTGCAATATTTTTATTTATTTATTTATGGCACAGAAGCCATTTTCAATAATCCTGGTATGGCATACACTGTGTGGTAATTGCATGCTGGGCCCAGCTATCTGAGTTTTGAATGCCCTACATACACTCAGAAGGGGGAAAAAAAGATAATTTTCACATTAGATATAATGTCCCAGAATCTCACAATTTTTCTCTTTATTTCATATTCATAAAAACACAGTTTTCAGAGTAACAGCTGAGCTAGGCAGGCCAGAGGATGACCTATCTGACTCCAGATAGAGACCTGTGCTCATACACAATATTTTCTGTGCATTGTCAATATGCTTGACACATTTAGTTGCAAGGACAGGCATAGCAATTTGCATTGTACTATTTTTTTTCAATTGTGCGTAGGTGTACTATCAACTAGCATATCTTGGGTTTACAAAAGGATTGCAAAGCCCTTTATCTGATAAGTAAAGATTGCTTTACCCCACTCCTTGAGGAAACTCAGCCTCCCCCAACTCAAAGCGTAACAGTTCTTTAATGGCAAACAGCAATGAGATGCCAGGATTTAGGCCAGAAAATGAAGGTGATTTCCATATGCTGAAATGCAAGTAAATAGGCCAAGATTTTTTCATGATTTTGAAGGTAAAACTTGAACCGTGTTGCACGAGCCAGATTGCTAGACAGCACTGAGCCACCAGTCCCCTGAAAATGTGGCCATTCTGTTCAGATTGGGATCTCATTATTTGGGCATCCAACATCCCTAGCTTTTTTTTTTTCCTGTTAAAGAATTCTTGACTACACGTCATGGTCAGGAGTCCTGGTTTTCTCTGTTTAAAAATCCAAAATTCTCTCCCCCGCCGTGTCTAGCTCTTCTGGAGCCCCTCACTCCCAACCTGCAGCCCCCCCGCCTTGCCAATGCCCTTCACTGCTGACTGACGTGTCGGGGGGGGTACGTGTGCCTCCCTAGATTTCTGTGCCCACAGCGGGGCGTGGGTCTGTAGTGTGGCCAGCCCAATGGATAAGACCTGGTGCTGGAGGGAGTGCCATGCTGCCATAGCCACCAAAGTGAGGCATGGCAGCAGGGTGGAGGTGTGCCCCCCGCTGCTGCCAGGCGAGCAGGGAGTGCCTGACCTTGGCATCCCAGCGTTACCTCCTGTTCCAGGTCCTGCCCACTGGGCTGGACAGGCAGCTCCTGCCTGGAGCTGGTCCAGCCAGGCTGCAGCCTCATGGTCTGTTGTGGGTGCAGAAATCTGTTGCGGGGGGTATGTGCATCTGTGAGTCCCCTTGCCATAGACTTACCTGGAGGAAGCCAAGGGATCTGCTAACCCCACTGCGTGGCTGCCACATGCATGTGTGTGTGTGTGCACATGCACATGGCGGCCCCTGCGTCCTGCTCCCCCCAGACCCAGGCAGCCTCATGCAGGCTGAAACCATGCCAGCCTGCAAAGAGAAACCTGCGGTTTCCCGGGTTTTTCTCCTTTAAAAACCAAAATCTGCATTTTGCTGCAGCAAACAAAAAACCCAGATCCCTGCTCATGATTTATTTACGACTTAGAATTTTGCCACGATGTAGCTTAATATTGCTAGAGCCAAGAAAAATGAAGGGAAATCTTGAATCATCAAATACTTAGGCTTTTGGGTAGATGGTTTTTTCCCCTCGGACCAGTCCAATATAATTAATGTTACTGAATTAAAGGATTAATTAGAGATTATATGTAAAACCTTTGTAGACCAAGTATTGGCCATTGACTGGTAGCCTGTATATGACATCTGGGCAGTACGGTGGCTGCAACTCCCCATGGTATTGTGGTGGCACCCTCACATGCTCAGTGGTCATGAGAGTGGCATTTGTCCCATGTCCTCTCAGTCCCTCTTACAAAAGGGACTTCATGTGTCATCGTTGCTGTAATGCTATGGGTTGGAGCACCAGGTGCCAGCGGTGGAGCCGTGTTGATTGAAATCCTGATGTTGGAGCACGTGCAGTTACTAAGGAGTAGGATCAGGGAAGCAGTTGCAAGGACAGGCAGCTACAGTCTTGTTCTGGCTTTGGCCCAGTGGGGGCTGGGAGCAAACTGTGACAGGAGTTGCTGTGCTGTTTTCTTGGCAAGCAGCTGAATGTTTCGTGGTGCTATTGTGATGATAGATGCAGGAAACTCTGGACTCAGAGGTTTCTTCCAATTGACATCCTGTTTGTTGCCTTTATCAGGGATGGAAGCAATTCTGGTGGCGGGGAACCCTAATAAATGTTGGTGATGTCTTGCAGTGTTATCATTGTTCTTGGATTTGTAGTCAGGTCCAGAGTTATTGCATTAGCGTCTACTTCTCACTTGATGGTCGTGCTAAAAATGAATATGATGCGAGGAAATGGCACATCTGGCTGGGGAGTCCTCTCCTCTTTTATATAAACCTTCTGGGCCATGTTTTTGGATGTGTGCATGCACTGTTCAACATATTGAATGCACACATTTCTCAGTTTTACTATTCATCTTGTGGTGTGTATTTCACCCTGTTGCCTTTGAAAGGATGTGGCGGTAAAAGCCTTCAATACTCATTTTATTGTTCAGTTTTGAGGGGGCAAATGAACTGCCCAGACATTAAGCCAAGCATCTGATTCACATCCATTGTCATGTACATACAGGCACCCCTTTATAGAATGTACTAATAGCTAATATTACACCATTCTTTGGAGCAAATAATTTTTAAGTGATATACAGGCAGTGTAAAGACAGCAGTTTTATAGAAAAGAGCCAAAACACAGATGTCTTCCATAGGGGATTCTTTTAAAGCAGATGGAAAATAACTTTTACAACAGTCTTTACCTACAGATTAGATCTCTTCTTCCCATGACTGGTTTCACTCAATGATCTAAGTGGCAGTTCATTCAAGACGAGACTTTGGTGTAATCTGATCGGGCATCTTGTCCCTTTTTAGATTGCAAGAGCGTTAGGAAAAAAATCTCTCTCCTACTACAGTGGGGTCCCTGGTACATTAGGGTCTTGGTCTCTTTTGGGATCTCTAGGAATTCTCTTAAGACAAATAGTTAATCCAAAACAATGACAACACTAATATGTAAGTGCTCCTTAATGTAGGAAAAAACCTTTGGCCATATTGATTGGGATTCCCTGAAGGGAGTTTTGCAGGATCTGTCATGGGAAACAGATGGAGTGCTGCTTGGTTTCTTTATGGTGTGTATATAGAGTGTGCTTGTAACTTTGGTATTCAAGAATTGAACCAAGTTAAAACACATACAAGTCCAGAACAATGGTCAACTAATAGGAAGTGTTATTGTAAAAATGGAAATCTCCAATATCTTTAATGTGTCTGTAGAGACAAATCTCTCTCAAGTCATTCTGTATGCATAGCAACATATTTATAGATGGATATAGATGGCTATATATATATAGATAGATAGATATATCAATAGAGATATGGAGAATATATGTTATCCTATAACATATATAGGATAAATCTGGTTATTTTGTGACAGAGTGAGGAATTTCAGTACACAGAGAGGCTTAGACCTTACAGCTGCGAGCCATGGCTGATCCTGGACTCTGTACCACTAAGGCAGCATCCAGAGATTTTATTGTTTTCATAAGTTTAAATCCTTAACCCAAGAAAATGAATATTCTGCTGTTTCACTATTTAAGAGCCCAGATCCATGCCACAGCTTGAAAGCCACTTTGATGTTAATTATGCTCTTTGGGTTTATAAAATATAATTAGTTATGGGGCCATTAAACTGAGCTGGAAGAATTGCATCTGTTGAAATTAAACCGATCAAAATTTTGCTTTTATTTCAAACTTTGTCCATTAAAGTCCCAAAGAAAATACTCAGGCAACCATCTATCTGAGGCTTTGCAAAAACTCATACTAGCTAGACCTATAGTGAGAAAGGACTAGCAGCCCCAGCTAATTATTGCGGAGCAGCCAGTTGCGGTGGTTAGTACTGTATTTCAGTGACGCTGATTAGACTCGGAAGATTCAGAGATGCTGGCTAAACACTGAGCTAAGTGGATGTGGCTCTCCTTCAGACTTTTAGTACTTGGGGGAAATAGCAGTCATGACAGAAGTCTTCTCACCTTGACATACGGTTTACACTGAACAGCTGAATTTTGTGACGAATAAAGCCTTTTCCTGGTACACCCAATGCAGAAACAAATTCATTCCAGTTCCATAAGTAGAATTTGTGTATCTTCAGCTTAAATATTACACACTAAGGATGTATACAAGCCAGGACCACTAGAGGGTCTTCCTTAAGCCCTGGGCTTTGGGCTTAAGCAGTGCTGAAGAGTTTGCATAGCTCCTCAAAATAGGGTGAATTTCAGGATGTGAAAGAATTTGAGACCACTAAGGGGAGCAGAACAGCAAAATCCCAGTCCATGGGTCCTGGAGTGATACGGCTTTGTGAAAAGATGAGAACAATCTCTTCTTGGTAAAGAAACAGATGATAAGGAAACAGCAATATGCCAATTCTATATGGGTTGCCTTCTTTTCTTTCCGAATACAATATGAAGAAAATGATACCTAAAAAAAAAAAAGAAAAACCCTCTTCGAAACCTTAAATATAAATCCTTTATTGTAATATAAATCTTTATCCTTTCAGTGCATGATTGTACTAGTCTTCCCTTTTCATCTGGTTGTATTTGCCTCTTACACTGATTGATGTCTGTCTTCTATGTGCCCTGTGTTCTTACTTCTATAGTTGTAATTCTTCTGTCCATCTTCCATTGTTCTGTTTGGGGAAAAAAATTCTTAAAGTGGTTTAAAAAAAGATGGGATATAATCATACAACTTATCTTTGGTTTTTATTCTGCCATATATGCATTTAGAGTAACGGGATTTTTCAAGTTTTCGAAAGGACGGCCCAAAGTACATACTGTAGGCTTAAAATTCATGCGGTGCTTTGTTCCCCTCTTTAGAACTGTGTAACTTCAAAGCAGCAAGCATTGTAGTGCAGTTTGTACGATATTCTAATGCAGCCGTTTGCCTCTGAATTCATGTGTTCTGCATTTTGCTATCCAGACCTCTATTCAAAAACTCTCTATATAATAGGCTCTTTTTATTTGCTTTTTAGACAACTAAACTGCTCTAAGTGATACCCAACAATGGCCACCTAAACATGCACACCAGCACTTTTCCAGCCCCATAGATAATGTGTGTGAGCCTTTAACTCCTAACTCAACTAGATTAATTTCTAACACAATTTTGGGAAATGACTGAACTAATTCGGTTGGTTCTTTTTTTCTCCCCTGCCCTCTAATTTCTTTTAATCCTCTCTTTCTTCAGGTAACATTTTTGAGACCCCAACAGATAACCTGATAGACACAAAAGCAGACTTTTCTGCTTAAATTTTACTTCCTACGTCAGTGCTTCATTAGCAGACACAAACATCCTTCAGTTTGAATGGCGTTCCTGCAAGATGGGTGTGAGCGTTTCAGTCTGCTGCGAGGTGTGGATGTCCTGTGCTGTTCTCTCTTCGAGTCCGAGTTGTTTCACATACTTGCTACGTGACATGGAACAATAAAGGCACCAAATTGTTTCAAGACTTTTTTTTTTTTTTTTTTTTTTGCATCTTAACTAGAAATGAGTTGCTCAGTATGAAGTATATTCCTAACTAGTATGGTATCCACTGCTGCTGGATGAATTCCCTTGCCTTTGATTTTCCTCCATGATTGTATGCATGCTGAGCATATTGCATCTTAAATTATACAGAAGCGAAAGAACACAGATGGATGACTGTCTTCCCACCCAAGGGAGTTACGATGGCGTCTCTCTTCTTCATGGGTCAAGGAAGCTAATAGAAGTGGTTGGTTAGGCAAATTGGTTAGTCCTTTTGGTTCTGAAGACCCACTTTTCAATTCTGAGTGCTGTTTCTCTGAAGACAAATGGTACAAACTTCCAGTCGTACACCATCTAGCGTAGGAGGCAGTTAATGAATGTAGCCATATGGAGGTGAAAGCAGAGTGCAAGATGATAATGTCCATTTCCTACCGCGGTGATATTTACAAGGCATTTGTGACACTCCCAAGCCCAGAGCCGAGTGAGGCAGCTTGCCAAGCAGTTTCATTTTGCAGACTATTTCAGAAGACCCTTCTCTCCCCACCTTCCCCCCAGCCTCTCCAAATCCCTCACTGTAAGGATCTCAAAATGTTTTATTTTGCAGACCACCAGGAAAGGGACCACCACCCTCTGCTGGGTCACAGACCATGGTTTGAGAACCACAGCTCTTGCAAACCAGAGGCCACCTATGAAAACCTCCATCCAGACTGGCACTCTGTTGACAGTCTCAGCAGTTAGGATGAGCGAATCAAGCCAGAGATTGAACTACCTTCTCAGAGAGAGAAGTGGTTCCTTCAGGTGAGGGAGGAGGCAATAGCTCATGTCGTCGTCAGGGCAGCCTATAACTCTCCATCTTTCACTAGCACTAAATTCACTTTAAAAAAGATAGGGGGAAAACCTATAGGAAGGTTCTTACCCGGCAGACTATATTGATCCCTGGCCAATTAACTAAGACAATGCATTTCCTGGAACTCAGCAGACAGCTTGCTGAAGCTTTTGCCACTATTTTGTTTTCCTTCATATATTTGAGGCCTATCATGAAGCTTTCTCCTTGAAACCGTTTGGCCTTTTTATGGTTGTTTTTAACTGAAGTGCTATTACAGGAAGTGGGATTTTTTTTTTTCCAAAATATTTTAAGTTTTTTTGGCGGCTTCTCTCAAGGAACTATTTCTTCTGAACATTCATTGACAAACAGGCCTGAGCATCAGACATCCTGAATGCCCACAAATAACACTGAAGCCTTCAGGAGCTGCAGGTTCTCTCGGCACCTTTTGAAAATGAGACCGTCAAGCATTCCCCACCTATTTAAAAATGTATTGTTAAAGGCAACAATGTTCTCTGTAAAACTGTGGAATATATTGAATGTGCACTGCAGACCTTAAAAGAGCATTTCCTTCAAAGTCTGGTGTGGCCACTTCCCCTACGCCTTGTAATCCCTGTGCTCCGGGGAGAG
Source organism: Crocodylus siamensis (assembly GCF_052110815.1). Lineage (NCBI taxonomy): Eukaryota > Metazoa > Chordata > Crocodylia > Crocodylidae > Crocodylus > Crocodylus siamensis. The sequence goes on along the minus strand of NC_143398.1, from coordinate 13,085,684 downwards.
TGGCAGGGAGCCACAAGGTCCATGCGGCGAGTTGGTCCAGGCCAGAGCAGAATGCTAACACGGCAGAATCAGCATTTTGTAAATTTTGAGATTGCATTTGTGTTTACTTACTGTGACTACTGTTCAGACTTTCTTCGGAAATCTTTTTATAGGGTTTATTAGAGAGAAAAAATCATTCCATATTTAGGTAAAACGTCTCAATCTTCTGTATATATGTTTTATTAATATGTAAATATTTAGATATTTTTAAATGACTATGTTCTTAATAAAACAACAAGGGACTAGTTGTGAAATGGTGTATAACATTGTGTCGTGTTACGGATCTCTGGGAAACCCTCTTTGTCAGTTCAGAAAAGAAAAACCCACAATAAATAACAGTAACTGAGCATGCGTTTCCTGTGTTGTGTACTTGACGCCTATTTCAGATAGGGTTACCTGTTAACAAAAAGGTTTTAATTCATATTCTAACAACCTTGTGGAAGAGAAGTGGCATTTGCATGGGGGGTGTGGTGGGGTGGGGGGTCTGTAAGTTAACCAACAAAAAGATTTTCCGGACTGCCTGAGATTTAAACTATTCTGCCTGCCAATCGGAACAACGGCGATATCAAATCTCATAATAACTCTTGAGCAGTAAGTACTGATATGCTTGAAGTCTAATTTTAATTGAATTAGGTGTTTTTATAATCTTCACATAAAAGGTTAAGCTCTGCTTCTATGGAAACACCACAGAGGAAGGACAAACCAGCATTCATATGGTAAAGTAGCTGCACCACATATGCCTTGGTAACTTGCTATCACACCACATCCACTGTGGTTTAGCCTTAGAAAATATTTCCTGCATAAAACATGTTCCTCAGTCAGTTACAAGGGTCTGTTGAAGTAGAGGAGCAACCAACTATACCTTATCCATTTTACAGGAGCAGCACCAAGGAGCAGTAGCTAGCAAAGGTCCTGCTGGTCATTCTGTTCTAGACCTCAGAGGCTGCATCGAGTAGTGAAACCCGGTACACATTTGTGTCGTCTACATGCGTCGGCTAAGTCACTTTTAGTTGTAACGCATTCATATAATTAACTCAATTTGCCTCTTCTCCAGCTGATTTTAAAAAACCTAACATTGGCTCCAAATGAGTTTTCTACTTCATACGATTAATGCTCATCCACCCTGATAGAACAAATCTTGCAAACAACCAAATATGGGATTAATTTTGCTGACTGGCCATGCACTGTGCTTCTCAAATCATCTCAGTGTGATTTTGCTTGGTTTTAAGTTTTAAAAGTAAAAGACAACGTGAAATTATCTGTGGTGGTAAATGTAAAAATGCATTTACAGAAACATGACAAGTGCGAGTGTGACAGTAATGAAAACCAATCCACAGCACATCTTATCTTTGCTTTATTACACGGCCTCCTGAGATCACAGGGAACTGGACTTGATGACTCTTCCAGTCCAGTGTTTCTGCAGAGTAAATAGCAAATATTATTGTAGGGCTACCATTTCACACAGTTGAAACAGCTATATAAGCTCTGGCAAAGTAATTAGCTTCTCCACATGTGCTACAATGAAAGCTTCAGTGACTAATGCCAGGTCCTTTAGATAATATGTTCATCTAACCTATTTACAGGACACAAGAGATCATTGCTTTGGGGGAAAAATCCTTCTGCAGCTTAACAGGAAAAGGATATCCTCCCTGTAACATGAAAGGAAACTGGAGCCTGGGCTTTATAAAAAATGCATTAATTGCAAGACAAGAAGAAACCTATCTGACATGTAACTGCCTTTGACACATTGGTTTAGAAGCAATAGCTGGTTGAGCCTTGGGGACATTAGGAAAAACTGCATTGAAGCCAAGCTAGACTACTGTAGGGAGCTACAGCTTGCCAGTGCCACAGTAGCTAAGATTGAAGGCAGGAGAAGAAAATAGTATACATTTTTAAAGAGGGAGCAATATTATGACTTGTTATTGTTACTCAAAAATTTCACTTAGCTGACATAAGGAGTGTGTTCATTGCATGTTGGACAAGGATTTTTTTTCATGTTTGACATTACATGGCGGTGTCTCTTGGACAAATCCCTGCCTTGGGTTTCAGCAATACTTTAATTTTGCTCCTAGTTCTGCCATTAGCTACAAAGTGACGCATCCATGGTTTCCTTTCTCTGCAACGTGAATAGCTATTTACCTTCTTTTTGAGAGTGCTATGAAATATATGCATGGAAAAGATTAAAAAGGAGAATTAAGTGGTGGTGATGTTATCGCTGCCATAGACCTGGACCTAGCAAGAAAGAGCATCACTTGCTTACCAGAACAGAGGTAAGACTGTCAATCAGCAGATGGCCATTGGTGAGACTGCCCCCCCAACCCCTCCAACATGAAACCTTCCTGAGCAAGCCAATTTGAAGCTCGTAACAAGGGGGGCCTAGTGCTTTGTCTACTCCATCCCTGGTTATCACGAGCAATGGACACAGTGAGGACCTGGCATCCAAACATCTGTTCAAACGAAGTCTCATTGCACTAAGTGCTCCCAAAACAAATAAATGGTGGCTTGGAAGCATCTTCAGCAATAGCCTGGCTCTGATTTTTATGGTTCCACTGAGGGATTTTTCTCCGTGTAGCTAGAAACTGACAGACTGTATTAGCCCCTTCACCTGTCACCACTGTATGCTGTAGCATTGGAGAGAGATCCCAGATTATTTTTTTACAAGTAGGTCAGGTATGATTTCTTATCTGCTGAATGCTAATAAAAACCACTGATGTGAAACCTGTAACATTATATGTATAAATAATTTAGCTCAGCTGTGTAAACATTGATTCTGTGCTTTAAAAGGAGGAAATAGTTTCATTGACTTTTTCTCTGTGGATGTGTTGTTATGGACCATTGCAAACGGACTATTGCAAAATTGGTTAGTACTCAGAAATCTGGAAGAGAAACTTGTATTTCTATTACAGTTCCCTTCTATGCAGAGGGCTTGGGCCAAGAGCCTCAAAGGAATTTAAGAATCCATGTGTATTTAGGTCCATAATTGCCATTAAGATCAATAGGTATTAAGCACCTAAAAACACATTTGAGGATCTGAGCTACTGGTCTGAAATACAAACCGTAGCACAGGTGTTTAGGTTTTTCAATATCTGTAGGAACTATGCTTTCTTACTCAACTTCTGCTTTTAGCTAGTCTACCTTAAGCAGATAGCCTTGTTAGGTCTGTGAGTTGGCTGCATGAAAGAAGCCATAATCTCAGTGGAGAGAATAATCCTTGCTTCCTGAGCTCCTGAACTCACTGGCTGCGTCTACACGAGATGCAGTAGCATCGTGTGGCAGGAAGTGTGCTACATCACTACTGCACAGTAGTCATAAGCTACTGCTCAGTCAGCATCACAAAAAAGCTGTTCCTCGGCACAACTGCACAGTAACTCAGTCGTTTAGTACTTGCTTATACAACTATGCAGTAATGACTATGCAGTCAGCGTCTCATGTAGACGCCACCGCTGAGAGCTTTACCAGTGGGGGCAATAGGAGTATAGTGGGGCCAGCGCCAAGTTCTTTGAAAAGCGCTAACCTGGATTTTTGGAAAGGGAAATTTGCAGACTGGACCACTCCAGTGTACCATCCCATAGTGCTAGCTGAGCATGGCATAATGATAGACCACGTCATCTGCATTTGCCAGGGTCCTGGAGCAGGAATTCTACCAAACCAACATAACGAATAATGTGACTTTTCCTCAGTTCACCAGGGACCAAAATCTTGCATTTCAGTTGAGAGATCCTTGAGGCAGGGTTACCATATTTCCAGTTCCAAAAAAGACGACACCTGTCACATGGAGGGGGTGATATGCCAGTGCCCTGCCCCTGCCCATTCTGTTGCCTTCAATCCTAAGCCACAGCCCCTCCCCCCACCACCACCCCAGCCCCACCAGTGCCCTTCACTCCTAAACCACAGTACCCTGCTCCCCCTGGGCAATGCTGGTGCCCTTCATTCCCAACCTGCAGCCCCCCTGGTGCTGCCAGTGCCCTGTACACCTGACCCACAGTCTCCCCCCACCCCCTCCAGTGCCCCTCACTCCCAACAGCACCGCCAGTGCTCAGCTCCAGCCTTCCAGCATCTCCCAGCTGCATCGCCCCTGTGAGCACAGGCACCGGTCTGGCCACACAGCTCCCTGCTGCCCTAAAGGGCCCCCCTCAATCCCTTGCTCTACTGGAGGGGCAGGCACTGCTGCAGCCCCAGCACCCAGACAGCTTCCTCCAGCGCTGGCAGGAACCTGTCCACACACATGTGCATATATGCACGTACACATTCATGCACGTGTGCATAAGCACACACGCACATGCATGCACTCTCCCCCCAGTCATCCAAGTAGTCCCAAAGCCCTGGCCCTCCAACCCCTGCCCCCCACAGACTTACCTGCATCCAGCTGCTAGGGCTGCTCCCACCACCCTGCCTGCCTGCATGCCAACCACATGTGTGTGAACACTACCTCCAGTCACCCTCCCCACCAGCCCCAAACAGCTCCTTGCTAGGGCAAGCCAGGAAGTACCGGAAAAAACTTTGAAGCTGATCATATTTAAAAAAACCCACCCAGATGGAGATCAGAGGATCCAAAAAGAAGATACATCTGGAAAATCCTAGATGTATGGTAACCCTACTTGAGGGCAGCGCTCATCTCTTCTTTTAGCTCTGCCCACATTGAGCCCACTGCTAGTCTTCAAATGATAATCTCTGTTGTCTTCTCTGCACCATGCTAAGTCCTCTTCTGCGACAAAAGACCAAAGTAAAATGCTGAGAGGCTTAGTGCCCAGCTGTCATTATCGCCTTCCTGGGTTTCAGGGCAGAGGGAAGAAGAAAACCACACTGTCACTGTAGAAGTTACTGTAAGAAAAAGGAATATAACCTGACAATAGCAAAAATGCATCTGCTCATATCTTGGATGCTGGGCCCAGACTTCCAGCCAAAATCCACAGCACAGAAAATGACTGCATCGTGGAGGAGTAACAGAGTATAGAAATGAAGATAAATGAACTGGGCTCATCTGACTGTGAACGATGGGCAAAAAACCTGGAATCCAAAACACCAAGCAAATGTCGAACAGCAACCACATTGGCTCCTAGATGGCACATGGCAGCCATGAGACCCTCTGGAGAGAGCATTACCAGAGATTATAAACTGGTTTGGCAGGTAGCAAGCTCTTGGCCTTATCTCAGGCCCATTACTTGCCAAACTGGTTCATAATCTTTTGTAATGCCCTCTGGAGAGGCGCTTAATCCTTCACTGAATGATCATTGTGCCCTCCCCCGTGACTCGTCCTATTGGGACTTCACCTTAATTAATTTGCACAACTAGGATCATCGCATAAAGCTAACCTCATGCTCCCATTTTCATGACAGGTTCAAAGGAAGGGGGAGAGAAGGTGGCCTCTTTTTTTCTTCGCAGCAACCCTCTGAGCAGCATATTGCCAGGTGACCCTAGAAGCAACTCCTCCCCTTTCCCATTGGAGTCTTGGCATTCGTGGTGCTGGGTGGCTCAGGGACTTGGCTGTAAGGTACAGATCCCTTCACCCGTGACGTCCCAGATCCAATCTAGCTCAGGCCACTGGTGATAAAAAGTGGCCCGTGGAAAGTAGAGTGAGTGGTTGGGATGTCTCCCAGGGGCAGATACCTGTACCCAAGAGCATCACTACACCTGGTGTTGCTCGTAGTCACAGCAGGGAGAGCCAGGGGTGAATTAGGCAAGGAAACTGGCCCACTGTCTCACTGTGAGAGGTGCTCTCCTTCCATGTAAAGTTCAGGGAAAAACTCACTGTATTCTTGCCGGGGCTGTATCTGTCTTTATGAAGCAACAGCAGCTAGTAATCCCTGGAGCTGCCAAGCAAACAACTTTCCCAAGCGGTAGGGGGTCTTCAGGAGGCACTGGACTTCATTGGAGGTAACTTTGTCCACCCCAACATGCATGCATGAACTTGATGCAAAAGGGACCGCCAACACAAGTCAAAGTGCTCGTTCCGGATTAGTGGAAGGGTCTGATGTCCTGCACAGATGTGCAGGAGCTCTATGATCAGCTGCCCCGACAGAAGTGTGGGCCAGCAGGAGCTGGGAAGTCCTCCAAGAAAACCTGCTTCCTTAGCCTGTGAAGGGAATAGGGCCATTCAGCAGACACCTTCCTCATGACTTCCTCAGCCAGCTGGTTGATGCTTTCTGGGGCTCATGCTGCTTTCCCCTGGCCCCACACTTCCCAGATGAGGATAAGAACGTCAGTCTGGATATTAATGTGAGAGGACCCAGACTGACAGCCCGGGAGACTGCAGCTCTGTGTTCATTCCCACAAAAGATTCACCAACGCAGCTTTGACCCTGGTGAGAAGGGGTTGCCCCCCAGCATCCTGTGGCATGTGACAAAAGGCTCGGCTATTAATGCTCGTGGAGCCCTGACAGTGTGCCAAGTGCTACATTAGCACCAAATAAGCAGGCCCAAACCAAAGGACTTTAACTGCACATACCTATTCACAGAGGGCTTGGAGGAGAAACTCATAAAAAGCTAGAGGTGCCCAGGCAGTACGGTGAGGGGACCACAGGGATGACTGATGGCTCCCCTCACTCTGCCCAGGACAGAGACTAGAATTGTTGCCCCTGGGGCTACTTCACCTCAAAAGAGAAGTTAACATGTCTGGCCTCGCTGCCAAAGAGCCTTAAGGCCAAGACAGCAAGAGGCAAACGTCCCGCACAGGTGAAACACTCTGGGCATTTATACATGTGCTCCAGGAGGCGGCGGGGGGGCACTGCTTAAAACACTTGGAGCATCACATGTATCGGCATCTCGCCACTGAAAAATGGCAGCAGGGGCACTCTAAAGCTCCTTGAATAAACTTTAGTTCAAGTGCCCCTGCTGCTGTTTTTCAGTGCAGGGACACTGATACAAGTGACGCTGGAGTCTGCTGGAGCGCAGTAATTACTGCGCTCCAGCAGACTCAGTCAATTAATTGCATCTTCTCCGACACGCTGTATTTACAATGTGTTGGAGCAGCCTTGATGCACATGTATAGGCACCCTTTGTCACCCTGTTCTTTTTCACATCACGAACAATTCTCAGCACACCAGCCTCTCATGACCTTTTCTTGGGTGGCATTTGGGAGTGGCTACCTGAAAGGTGGGCTCATGAATCACCAGCAAAAAGCTGTTATGGGAGGGGATTTTCAAAGGGGAGTCTACTCCATGGTAAGGAGCAGATTCCTAGTGGCAGACACTTGTCCAACATCCCTTGTGCTGTGAACTGCCCCTCCACAGTACAGTGCAAGGACTGGGTGGCACGGATCCCAGCACCTGGCACGGGTCCATGGTCAGGGTGAGGGTTAGTGGAGGAGCCTCTGGGCCTGGCACTTAGATGGTACTACAGCCAGGGGCAATGGCACAGTAGGAAACAGCAGGGAGGTAACAGCCTGAGACAGCGTTGCAGTGAGGGACACCGCAGAGACAGTCCTTAGCACTGCCAAAGCTGTAACTGGTGGAGCTGGGCTAGTCTGTAGACAGAGACACCACACTAGGTAGTGGCAGAGGTGACCGGCAGTGCGGAAACCTAGAGAGATGGCTTTTCTTATTATTCAGTATTACTGTGGGGTATTCCCAGATCAAAGCTGTGTTCCTTTTCCCCTTGCTGAAGTTTTCTTTCATACACCGACTCCGTGCTTGCTGGAGAGGAAGCATTGCCTGTTAAGGACACCCAGTAAAAGTCTTTCATTTTCCCAAGGTGTTTGGATGGCGACGACGTCTTTTAAAAGGAAGCCCCAGAGACAGCAACATCCCTTTTGTGGCAGGGTTGTGGTAAGAATTATTTCTATCATCTATTTTGAGGCACACAAGTGCTCTGCGATCTGAGCTCCTGGGATGTCACTGGAAGAAAAGGTGCTTATAGTGGAGGGGGAAGATAGCAAATCTCCCTGAAACAACTGCTTTCTTCAGCAGTCACTCGAGTTTCATACAGGCCTTGGAAACCTCTGCAAGGAAGAGCGGGATAAAATACCCTGTTGTTGTGACTGCCTGCCAGGGTGCCACTGTGCCACTTAGCCCCGGGCAGGGAACGGGGCTGTCAGCCTGCCCCAGGGGAAGCACCAGGAGGTTGTTATCGGTTTGGGTGGTGGAGCTGGCCAGCTCCTTTGGCTGGTATGTAGGAAGGTGGAGCCAGGGCTTTGCCTCCTCCTCAGCCTCTTAGGGCCCTGTGTATTTCTACCAGCAGTCCCCAAACTCCAGAGTTTCACTACTCCCTCCTCGTATGGGGGACAGGCTTCTGGCAGCTTGGTGAGAGCTGGAGTGGCCAACATCTCTTCTCTGCTGGTGATAATGAACATGTAATAGCTGTAGCAGAAATCTGGCAGACACTCATCTCATCCCCTAAATGCTTAAATAAACCAGGAAACCATTACGACTAGAGTGCAAGAGATCAGAGAGTTTCACATAGTATGAATGAAATAGCCGAGCACGTAGCGTCAACACAGAGATGCAGAGGTCTCCTGAAATACCATTGCTATTCTTCTTTATTCTTTGTACTGCAGACGAGCTCCAGTTACGACTAGCATGGGACCATAGCTCCACCGTGCTTGTCCCTTCATATACACTTGGGAAAAAGACCCGTGTGCCCTACCTCTCCCCTTTCATGTGAGATGGTGTCCCTTGTTCACTTGATGCCCTGAAACAAGTCACTGCTCTCTCTCTAACTTGTTAGGCAAGTGAAGTCTGACCACATGCAGACATATATATACATGCCTTGAAGAAAGCAGGGCAGATTTGCACCTTATAAGCTAACCAAATTATATATACATCCAGTCTGTGGAAGATGTCTTTTCCTGCAGTTTCCCATTCAAACCTGAGAACAGCCACCCTCAGGCCAGTGATGGAGGTGAAGGTGTTCTGCAGCTGGTGTCAGAGTAGTGTTCATTCGTTCTCCAACACAGGGATCATCCAGTCCGTCCAATGGAGATAGCAGAAAAGCACTGTAAGCAGATGATAGGGTATAAGACATTGGTGGAATTGCAGGTGAATGAACCTTGGATGTTATAATCCATGTTACTTGGTCCAGTGACGATGCGGAGTTGGGGCACACAAGGTATTTGGGTCTGCTGCCAGACCTGGTGCCTCAGTGAGACTGGGAGTTGGGTAAGATGTTGCTTGAGAGAGATCATTTCAGGTTGCAGGGCTGTCTATAAACCAGGACTGGTTTGTCCCCCATGACTACTTGGAGACAATCATCCTTTTGCAGGAGAGATTGGAGACCATTAATGATATATCTAAGACTGGTTTTTAACCATTTTTTCATTTGCAAACCCCTACATTTTAAATGGAGGTGCAGACCCCTTTGGAAATTTAGAATGGAAGTGCAGATCCCTTTGAATTGTCACATACTTTTGATTGATCATAGTCATCTTTCGCGGACCTCTTAGACAGTCTGTGGACCCCCAGGTGTCTAGGAACCACAGATTGAAAGCCACTGGTCTAAGGTGTTCAAGGCAGGGGTTGTAGGTGATAGGGACTCTGTTGTCCTTGTCCTGGGGTTAGTATTGTAGCAGGTCAGAGCAGGGTCTGCGTCTGATTTGTTGATTTGAGTGGCTATAGTTTTGGGGTTGTACTGTAATTGTAGGAATCCCCGCTCCACCTTAAAGTATATATCCCAGATGGTGGGTTCAGAGCAGATACAATTATAACATAGAGTTTGGCTAGACAATGGATTTAATAGTGTGCTTAGGATGAAAACGGGTGGTGTGAAGGTAGCTGTGGCAGTTGGTTGGTTTTGCATACAATGTAGTGGCAATGTGGCCATTGCAAACCTTCATGGTAGTGTTTAAAAAATGAATTTGTTGGGTAGAGTATTCCAGAGTTATTTTGATGGATGAGTGGAAGAGGTTAAAGTCCTAGTGAAATTTCTCTAGTGATTACTTCCATGTATCCATACAATGAAGATGTCATCAATGCACCATCCACAGACTGGATTGTGTTCAGTATGGTTTAAACAGGGACTATGGATTTTTATTCCGTTACCTGGGCTAGCTCTGGTGACCCCTTTGTTCCTATGGGTTTAAGGTTTGTTTGCTTGTCTCTCCCATTACTGCCTACCCCCACCCCACACTTTCTCCCCGTCTCTCTTTTCTCTCCCCCTTCCTCCCTTGTCTTTTGTATTTTAATTTCTCTCTCTTTATACTCTGCTTTCTATATGTCCAGTCAAAGTATATGATGAAGTGAGCTTCAATTCACAAAAACTTGTGCTATGTATATAGATCAAGTAGAAGGCAGGGTAGATTTGCACCTTATAACCAAAAGTTCTCTCTCTCTTTATGTCCTTTGGTTATAAAGTGCAAATCTATACTGACTTCTACTTGACTTCAGACTAATGCAGCTAACTACACCTCTCTGGGCGCACCTACATGACATGCTACGTCAGCAACATAGTGACAGCAGGCACAAACCGTGTTGCCGCAGCCACATCACTGTAGCAATGCACTCCCTCGCTATCGCATTATAGTGCAAAGCAGCAGCTAAAAATAACCGTGGCTGTTAGCACAGCGCAGTAGTGGCTATTACTGTGCCATCATTAAGCACTTCCTAAAGGCATGTGTAGATGCTCCCTCTGTATACAAACTTGCCATCCACTAGTAACCACCCTTGGAGAATCTGTAGAAGACACTATGTATGTCTACTGTTGTTAGCAAAGGGATTTTGAAGAAAGGGAACAGAGTTCATTCACATCAAACTCAGATCTAGTTCTCTACTGCCTTTTGTTCTGAGTCACTGATACCTGTTCACAGTGCATGGGAAATAGTAGTATTCCTATCTGGACCTATTTCCACTCTTATTTCCATTTTGCACAGGGGTGTGTAGATGCTGACGGACTTACTGAGAGGATACTGGGGTAGTAGACCTTGGCTATGATCCAGCATGGCAATTCCCAGGTTCCTATGAAACAAGGAGCAAGGAAGTGAAGAGTCAAGACCTTAGCAAGAGTGACAGCTGGTGACACTCACTGTCAGCAATGGAGTTATGTTGATTTACCCAGTCCTGCTTCTGGAGGGGCTGGACGTGTGAAATTCAATAGGTCCAGATGCTCTCCACCCCAGGGTGTTGAGGGAGCTAGCAGGGGTTATTGCAGGGCCCTTGGCTCGGCTTTACGAGCACTCATGGTGCTCGGGCCAGGTGATTGGAAGATAGCCAACGTGGTCCCCATCTTTAAAAAAGGGAGGAGGGAGGACCCGGGCAACTATAGCCCTGTCAGTCTTACCTCAATCCTAGGGAAATTCTTTGAGAAGATCATCATGGAGCACATCTGCGATGGGCCGGTCTCAGAGATGATGCTCAAGGGCAACCAGCACGGTTTCATTATGGGCAGGTCATGTCAGACCAACCTGATTGCCTTTTATGATCAGGTCACAAAAGCATTGGATGCAGGTGTCGCCATGGATGTAGTCTTTCTGGACTTCAGCAAGGCCTTTGACACCGTCTCCCAGCCCATCCTCATTAAAAAACTGGGTGACTGTAGCATTGATGCCTACACAGTCACATGGATTGCAGATTGGCTCAAGGGTTGCACTCAGAGGGTGGTGGTGGATGGGTCATATTCGACCTAGGGAGAAGTGGGCAGCAGGGTCCCCCAGGGCTCGGTCCTTGGGCCCGTGCTGTTCAATCTCTTTATCAGCGATTTGGACGATGGGGTGAATAGCAACCTGTTTAAATTTGCTGATGATACCAAAATTTGGGGTGAGGTGAGCACGCTAGTAGGGAGGGAAAGACTGGAGCAAGACCTGGATAGGTCACAGGGGTGGGCTAACAAAAACAGGATGCGTTTCAATACTGATAAGTGCAGGGTGCTGCACTTGGGCAGTAGTAAGAAGCAGCACACCTATAAGATGGGAAACTCCCTTCTTGAGAGCACGGAGGCAGAAAGGGATCTTGGAGCCATTATTGACTCCAAGATGAACATGGTCCGACAATGTGAGGTCACGGTTGGCAGGGCTAACCAGACCTTGTCGGGCATCCGCAGGTGCGTCTCTAGCAGGGACAAGGAGGTGATCCTCCTTCTCTACACAACACTGGTCAGGCCACAGCTGGAGTACCGTGTCCAGGTCTGTGCACCCCACTTCAGGAGGGATGTGGACAACATGGAGAGGGTCCAGAGGAGGACACCCACATGATCTGGGGACAACAGAGCAGACCCTACAATGACAGACTGCGGGACCTGAACCTGTTCAGCCTTCACAAAAGAAGGCTGCAGGGGGACCTGGTGACTGTCTATAAACTCACTAGGGGGAACCAGAAGGGTTTGAGGGAGACCTTGTTTCCCCTAGCCCCCCCGGCATAACAAGAAAGAACGGCCACAAGTTGTTGGAGAGGAGGTTTAGATTAGATGTCCGTAAGAACTACTTCATGGTCAGGGCGGCTAGGAGCTGGAACCAACTTCCAAGGGAAGTGGTGCTGGCTCCTACCTCGGGGGTCTTTAAGGAGGCTTGATGCCTACCTGGCTGGAGTCATTTGAGCCCGGTTTTTCTCCTGGCCAGGCAGGGGGTCGGACTTGAAGATCTACAAGGTCCTTTCCGACCCGACTTCTATGTTTCTATGAACAACAGGATCTCAACCATTCACCCATATTTCTGCATCTGCTGTGAAGACACATAAGAGCTGGCAGTCTATGATCTACAAACTGGCACGTTTTTGAGCTTCAATCCCTAAAGTTTGAAAGGATGCATCAAAGTTTGTGCAAGATGAAAGAAAACAGAAGCAGTGAGGACCCTGCGTTAAGACATCAAAGTAAACTGTTATTAGAAGCAGAGTTAGAAAAGAGGCTGACTCCAATCAATTGAGGGAAAACATTGCATTCAATGGAAGATCCAAAAAAGTCATGTCAGGAACAGTGACAAAGGATGATGGGGAGGAAATGAAATATAGAGTGAGTCACTGGTGGATATTACCAAAGGGATATACAGGCACCATGAAAGAGTCCCAATATGATAAAAAAAAGACTTGGGGTACATGTTACATATGTAACAGCAAACGAGCTTTCTTAGTAATATCTGAATCCATGTTCCCTAACAGGCAAAAACTAGGTTATTACCATGTCATGCATAGCATTAAGTATTGTAGGGCCTGATCCTGCAAATACATATGTGCATGCTTCACTTGACTAAAACCAGTAAGGTTGGGTAGGATGTGAGCTCTACTGGTTCTCAATGTTTCATTCAAGCCTTTACCATGGCAAGATCTCAACTGTACCAACTACTGCCCCACGTCTTCTAACTTGTTCTATTTGCTTTAATGTACCACCTCTCAACATGGGCTTAGAGCAGCCCATTGCTCCATCATGGGCTAGAACAGACACAGCTGAACAGCAAGCCAGCAGCGGTAATGGCAAGGAGATAGCAAAGAGGCTTGTTATAGAAACAAAGGATTGGATGGGACCTCTTTGGTCCTTGGTTCAGTCTCTTGCTATTGCCGTACCTGAGATCACCAGTTACAAAGCCTAGACCAAAACCAGCAGGCATGTCCTTGGTGAAAGCCACTGGTTCAGTGCATCCATAGCAGCCACTTCATTTAGGAATGGAAGGTAATCACAAGATAGCATGTCAAAGCAAAGAAGAAAATGAAGAGGCATGCAGGCTGCTGAAGCCCATTTGTGACTGATGATTCTCATTCCTCTCCACTTGGAAGGGAAGGGCTTAGTTTTCTTGCTTTTGGACTACTCGTGCTTGAGATTTCCATTCTTGACATGAGGCAAGACAATAGCAGTGATCACAGAAGCCAGGTTTGAAATACACATGGCAAAGTACATCAAAGCAAGGTTTGGTCAGCCTTCCTCAGGAGTGATGTCTCAGGCTTTAGGATAGATTTGCACCTTATAGACTAACTAAATTAGAGATGTATAAGCAGCTTTTGTGAGCCTGAGCTCACCTCATCATATGCTGTGAAAAGATGTGCACAGAAGAGTGTATCAAGTACAGAGAATGATGTGAATACAAAAGACAGGGAAGGGAAAGAGGGAGGAAGGGAGGGGAGAGGAGGGAGGGGGAGCAATGTTGGGAGAGGCAAACAAGTAGTAAACCCACCCAAGGGAATCACAAAAGCTAATCCAGGACATGGGATAAATATCCATAGTCCCTGTTTAGACCATACTTAATACAATCCAGTCTGTGGATGATTTCTTGTTCCACAATTTTGCGTTCAAGTTCATTTTTAAACTTTCGTTCTCTAAGAACAGCTACTTGGAGGTCAGCGATGGACTGTCCAGAGAGGTTAAAGTCTCTCCTACCACAGACTTGTGTATCAGACCTCAGCCATCATTAGGAAAAGAACACTGACCTGAGAGGAAGCAGGTACGATAGTCCAAATTTACTTCTGGTGAAACCTCACTGACCACCGCCCCCCCCCCGCAAGTTACCTGGCCTGTTGATCTGAGAAAATATATTGAGCCTGCATTCAGTGTGAGTCTGAATACAGCCTCTTGCTATAAATGTTGTCTTTATCCTCTTGTTGTAAATAAAGTCAAATCAAATGTCAAATTACAGTACAGTAAACTAACACAGAATCGTCAGCATTGCCTGCCTTTGTTTACTGCAGCTGATGAGTAAATGATGAAGGTTCACATGTTTTTTATATCTGTGTCTTTATTTCTCTTTAGGGGATCAATGGAATGTGCTCAGTCCTCTTTAGCCTAAGTGTGTATCCTGTGCTTCTGTTAAAAAGTACTTACCCATGTGAGCGTGCCATTGCCTTCCACTGGATTATTCATGGGCACAAATTCTAATTCAGGTATTAAATGTTCACCACGGTGAGTAAGTATTAGACGGTTGGGTTCACAGCACAGTGTCAAGAGGGCAGTTGGTAGATAATCACACCTTCAACTGTTGTGCCTGTATGCATTTAATATAATCTAACTAGTACACCCCAGCATTTCTCTGCTCTCAATTAGAATGGCTGCAGGTAAGATCACGCAGTAAACTGGACCTTTATCAGCCTCTTACCTTGCAGTTACCATAGCATTTGTCATTGCTCCCATTCCAGGCACATTCGCTTTGCAGTTCTCCATGCTTGCTCCATAATGTTCTGAGCTACCCTAAGTCGTGGATGTTCTTCCTGTCTGGCCTGGCTTGGCAACAGAAGCACAAGCATCACACTCGTGGTAAGTGAAACAAAACAGGCCCAGTTGTTCCAGGTTTGATGCAGTTAAAACACTTTTTTATTCTACTCAGGCAGTGGGAATATTCACGTGAGCCCTGGCTTCGCAGGAGCTGTGACCCGAAAACAGCTGGGGCTGCCCCTGTGTAACTTCAGCCATAGCTTGGACTGCAGAACCCTTGTTGCTGATGATGATCATTAGCGTTAACGGCCTACATCAGGTGTCGGCAACCCCCAGCACATGTCAGAGCATGGCAGGTGAGGCCATTTTGCTAGGCACGCCACTGCTGGCCTCGGCTCTGGGTAGCTGCTGTCAGCCATGGAGGCCAGGCTGGTTCCAAAGGCAACTGAGAGGCTGCAAGCCCTGCTGCAAGCAGCCCAGGCCCCAGGCAGCCAGCAGCTACCCCGGTGCTGCCCCTGCAGCTAGCTGAGGGACGGACCAGGAAGCACAGGAGCTGCAGCAGGCCCGGGGCATCATCAGATCGGACTCTGTCCTGTGGTCCAGCAGCCTAGCCATGCGGTCACTCACACACATGTTTGTGTCTGGTTCTGTGTGCGTGTCTACGGTTGTGTCTGTATCTGTGTGTGTACATGTGCATCTGTGTGTCTGGTGTTCTGTGGTTCTGTCTGCATGCACGTGTCTGGTTCTGTGTGTGTCTGTGTGTGCATGCAGGCACACGTGTCTGGTTCTGGGAGTGTGTACGTGCATGTGTTTGTTCTGGGTGTGTTTGTGTGTGTGTCTGGTTCTCTGTGCGTGGGTGGTTCTGCGCATGTGCACGTGTGTCTGGTTCTCTGTCCATGTGTACATGTATGTCTGGTTCTCTCCCTCTTCTCTCCTTTTTTCTCTTTCTCTCTCTCTTTCTCCTCTTTTTGTCTTTCTTTTTTCTCTTTTTCATCACAACATAATTAACAAAAAAAAATACACAACAACAAAGTATATGAAGTTTTATTTATTGTCACCAGGTTTAGAATTTTTAGAAAACCTGGTATTTATGGTAAAAAAAACCCCAGCATTTATGATTATTAACTATATTAATATGCAGTGCACCCTGCCATATACCCCTCACCCTGGTTTTGTTTTTCTCACGTGCCGGCACCTTACAAGATAGACATTGCAATTTTTTCAGCACTCTGGACAAAAACATTGCCTACCCATGGCTTACACCAAGCCACCTGTTTGGGACCAGTTGTGCCTGACCACCTGATTGCCTCCAAGATGCCAAACCTCAGGGTATAAGGGCCATCCTCCCGGAGGACGTCAGCTACTCAGTGCCAGCGGAGCTGGCAGCTCTGCCCTGCTCTCTAACCAGTTGTGAATTTGCCTCCCACTCCTGCCCTGTTTCCTGCATTCCCCTACCTCCCAGCTCCAGTCCTAATTCTTGTGCTCCCAGTCCCCAGCTTCTGCCATGGTTTCTGCATTTACCTTGCCCCCCTTCCCAGTCCTGGCCCTCGTGTCCTGCCCTAGACTTGGGATTCCTGGCCCTGATGCTGACCTATGACTCTTCAGGCCATTTTCCCATTTCCTCACCTTAATTTGACTCCTACCTAGTTCCTGACCTCAGCTCCCAGCGCTCACTCCAAGGGCAGGTTGCCCGCGTTCCAGATGCTCATTCAGCCTCTTGAAAACCTCTAAGGAAGTAGATGCCACAGTTTACCTGGCAGCTTATTCCACTGACCTACTGATGTTACAGTAAGGATGTTTTCCCTGAGACTTCATCCAAATCTGCTTTGCTGCAATTTAAACCCATTGCCTCGTGTCTTGCCCTCTGTAGCAAGGGAAAATGGTTAGTTGTTCTCCCTCTTCATGGCAGCCTGAAAGCTGCTGTTATTGTCCCCTCTCTCCAAACTAAACATTTCTGGTTCTCTCCCCCTTTCCTTGTACAACTTGGCTGTTTGAGAGAGACAGGGCAAAGATCTATGAAGCTCAACTGATTTATCTTATCCAAAAGAAGAGGTGATTTGATTAGGGTCTATAAATATCATCTTGGGAAAGAGAGCTCTATAGGCAGCTCCTCAGTCTAGAAAAAAAGAGGTAATGGGTATGACTTCATGGCAAAATGCAGTGCTGTGCAGATACCCCAGATTCACTGTAAAGCATCTAGCTGGTATACAGTCCACACAGTGCAAGACGGTGCCATGCAGAAATACCTAAGCCATGCCAACATGCATTAGTTTCAGAACTGGAAGCAGTATAGACATATCAGCAAGGTGTTGCCCCTAATCTAAGTAGTCACCTAATATGCAGTACTGTACTGATGCATCTGTATGCCTTCTGTTTGCAAAACTAGCATACGTAGATCAAGTTCTGGCCTAACACTGTCTTGCACCATATAGACACACCCAGTGAGACCAATAGCTGGAAGCTGTAGCTAGAAGATTTGGACTAGAAATGAGGTGCAGTATTTTTTGCATTGAGGGCAACAAGCCCCTGGAACCCAGAGATGTAATGGCTTCTGCATCACCTGCTGCTTTTAGAGCATTTCTACAAGGCTCGGGCGGCAGCTATGGCTTGGTGCTGCATTTGCTGGGTAAGGTGCAGTTTGCAAGGGTCACAGTTTAAAAAGCTGACACAGATCCTCAGCTGTTGCTTATCAGTGTAGCTCCACAGAGTTCACTTTACCTCAGCGGAGAATCTGCCTTTACTTTCACTTGTAATAGTCTTAATGTGGTCATCCCTGGCCCACAGTACAGGACACCATCTGAACAGCTGTTCTTCAAGGAAGCACCAGACTTCAAGATGCTCAGAAGAGCTCCATCCCACCCAAAGGATACATGCATCTCTGCATAAAGATATACAGGATCAGTCTAATTAGTAAGCACATGACTGTATGCAGATGTACAATTTGGGTAAGTTAATCTCACCAAGAGAACTGTTTAATTTCCTGACTTCTCTGTCTCTAAGGGCATCACCTTCCTGACTGCACAACCTTATGAGCATAAACTGTGCCAAACCTCAGTGCATTAACATAGATTTTGCATTTAATATCTATTACAGCAATGAGCTGGAGCACCGCTCCTCATCTACCCTTTATTGAGCGTGATCGATTGCTGGAGATCTTTCATTTAACATTTCAAAAGCCCCTTGGGGAAGCAGTCTCATCTAGTGGTTAGCACACTGCCCAGCCCCAGCTCAAAAGCGGACTCCTCCAGGCCACCTGTAACAGCAACAACATGACCCACTGGCTGCTGGTCCCTGCCTGGACTCCTTGGAGCTCCAGGACAAACCAGTGGCCAAAGAATGAGGACTGGCCATTGCATCTCTTTTTTTCTCTTTCCCCCTTTGCTTCTTAAGCCCATCATTAAGTCTTTATCCCTCCATGACTTCTTTCTTGATTCCTCTCCTGTTGCCTCCAGCTTGGCAGAAGGTTGTGGTGTGTGAGCACACATGCACGAACTGGTGCCATTTACAACTGACCCGGTGCTGGTCAGTTGCAATTGCAGATGCAGTGGCGATGTTAAACACGGTGGCATGAGTAGGAAAGCAGTAAATCTGCATGAGCTGCTCACGGCAGTAGAAGCATGTTGCAAGGCTGCAGCAAGGGGAGGCTGAGCATACGTCATATGGTTTGCCCTCATTTCTTCCTCTCTTTTCTCAGCATTCCCCCTTTCCTGGACTACCTTGGCCTTCCAAAGAAGCCTTGGCCCCACTGAAAGGGGTCTTCCCTGAGATTTAGCCTGACCTACTGTGCGAGAGGCTGAGGCCTGCAGAGGATCATTGCTAGTTGGGGAGCACTCTTCCTGACTTTCCAGTAACTTTTGCTTGTGCTCCTGGTTGAAAATCCTGTCTCTAGCCTCTCGCAGTTCCTAGTCAAGCCACTACGTTACCAGTTGTTCCAGTCAGATAACAAAGCACTAGAGTCTCAGAGTAGAGACTCAAGGACTCTAGTGAGGGAAGAACTGCATTACTCGAATTGAGGAGATAAATATATAATCACTCTGAACCTTTTGTTTATGAGCAAAGTCATTTGCTTCAACCGAGGAGAAGGAGTTCTGGGAACTCCTCCATTTGCTATGGAATAAATACCTCGGCCCTATCTGTGCTTTGTAGCAGGCGCCGCACCGTGCCAGTGAGCTCCTCTGCTGGGCTGAGACACGGCCCTGTTTGGAACAGGACTTATTGCAGTAAAACATATATTCATGAACAACTGAGCAAGTAAGAGCTGAGGTATGTGGCTCTTTAAATGGCCTGGATACTAAGCTCCCAACTACATTATTAACACAATCCTGATCAAGGGGCTTTATTTATTGCACCACATTTATGTCATACTTAATTCATCCTGTGCCAGGGGGCTTTGTTTAGTCACCTAGGGGGCTGTGAAGGCATCCCCCAAACTTGGTATCTGGATTTCCTTTTTTTTTTTTTTTGCTGCCATGTTAAGCATCACAGATTGGCCACTGCTATTGGTAGGATGATGGCTATATGCAACTGAGTTTTTAGGAGGGCTAAGAAAATTCTGGAATATAGATGTAACAAGGTGTTGGGTTCCCTGGCCACACATGAATTCAGATGTCTGGCCTAGTGACAGAAAGTACACATAAACTGGTATGGCTATGTACAGATATTCAAAAAGCCCGAGCCTGAATCAATTCGATCTTTGCAGGTTAGTCTAACCTGCGTAGATTGAACTTATTTGCATGTGAACAGACATTCACTTTTGATTCTGGAAATGCAGCCACATGCCTGTGGTGGCTCAGGCCAGAAGCCAGGGGGTGCTAGATTGAGCCCTCCCTTCCCTTCAGCAGCAGCCTCAAGGCTGGAGGGAAGCTGACCGGGGGCAGGCAGGGGGTGGCCAGGCCCCGGCAGGCCACTAAGTATGATTGGGGAGGGGTTTAAACCCCCACCTGGCCTGCAGGGACCCCAGCCAGAGTGTGCCTAGAGGGGGAAGGGGGAAGCAGCTCTTGCCAGGCTTGTCCCTGGGGCAGTGTGGGGGTCAACATAGTCAGACATCAGCCCAGGCAGCGCCTCCGGTGAAGGAGGCAGGGAGGAGGATTAAACTCTCCTATTTTCCCTCTGTTTCACCAGCACAGGGACCCCAGCTGGGCTTGGCCCAGCTTTCTGTCCTGTTGGCTGCTCACGCAGCAGGGGGCATAGACAGAGCCGGCTGGGCAGCAGCCTCAGAAGAAGGTGGGGGCACAGACGGGGATTAAACTCCCCTGTCTGTCTCCCGTCGGGCACAGGGACCCCAGCCTGGTCTAACCGGCTTTCTACCCCACTGGCCACTTGCACGGTGGGGTGTGTGGCCAGAGCCAGCTGGTATGGCCCTGCAGTCTGCCCACCTTGCCCGGGACTGCAGGGCTGAGCCAGGCTGGCCCACAGACACTGCTGAGGGCAGGTGCAGAGGGGCCGGTCTGGGTTGGGCCACAGGGGCAGGGCTGGCTACAGCTCAGGCTGGGGCCACGGGAGCTGTGCACCTGGATTGCTCCTAGCTCCCCACACCCAGCCCAGGCCAGGCACTGTCCCCCAATCCCAGGATGTTTTGCACCTCCCCTGCAAGCCCCACCTTGTGGGGTGGGCAGGCTAACTTTGGCCCAACCGGTCTGCTCTAGCCAAGCAGGGAGGCATGCTCTAGTCTCTCCACCCGGCTTCTGGCCTGGGCCACTGCAGACATGTGGCTGCGTTTCCACAATCAAAAGTGAATGTCTGTTCACTTGGCAGGCGTTAGGGTCCTGAAAAGTGGAGCTCTGCTCAGTGGCACACTTTCCAGCCAAACCAAATGAGTCCTTTTAGCCTGAGCCCAGGAGTACTAGTGAGCTCTGAGCTAGCTATTTTGCAGGGAAAGCGTGTTGAGTTTTTTATGACCAGAATAGGACCTGTAATTCTCCCACTGAAGAACTCCCCTGAGGGAAGCAACAGTGATCCTGTTGCATACATGCTCTATAGCGTTTATTTTCCTCCCAAAGTTACCCATGGTTGCATAGACTTGGCAGCAGGGTATGTTGGATGAAACAGAAGACCAGGAACTGAGAGACCTGGATTCTGTTTCTAGCTCTGCTAGCGACCTTGGGTGAGTGACTTGTCTTTTCTCTCCTTCTTTTCTTCCTCTGCAAAATAGGAATGAAAACCCCTTCTAGAAATTACTTTGAGCTTGCCGAATGAAAATGCCACGTAAGTGCTAAGGTTAATGCACAAACAGACCTTTCTGGTGTGGTGCCCTTCTAAATACAGCACAGGTTTACTAGAGAAGCCAGACAGCTTCTTCCCGAAACAAATTGCTCTTCAACTATTGCCATCTTGTGGCGTCTGTGACCTGTTACTTGTTCCTTTTTATCTGCTAATGGTGCTAGTGCACATCAGAAATGTACACAGGCAATTTTAAAATGAAATGTAAATGAATTAGAAATGCCTACAGGAGAGTTATTAGCATAAATCCAATCAAAGGGCTTTGTTTAACTCGTTAAAAATGACTAAATATTTAGCAAGTGTGGGTGGGTGAGGTGATTCTTGCTTACACGACACAAGTTTTAGACCCAACGCTACCTCCAATATCTGAAATGACTGAACTTATTAGCAATTTTCTCTCCTGAACTCTGCCTGCCTCGGCTTGTAACTCATTGTAATACCACCGCATATGCAAGGGAACAGCCTCTAAAATATTATCATTGCTTCTAATAATATTCAGCTCACATGGCTATGAAACCCTGGAAATTTAGACTTTAAAGGGAAACTGAAAACACCCTGGATATTGCAGGGTGACTCTGTGTAGTGCGTGATCAAATCCAAATAATCAAATGCTACTTGCCTTACCCCTGGAGCAGTTTCCTTGGCCCAGATCCATAGCTGAAGAAACGCAGTAGAGGGTGAGCCTAAGGCTGGGACAGACCTGGGGTCAGTTCTCTCCTTTGCCATACACTTCTAGCATGACTTTTGGCATATCATGCAAGATTTGTCTAGACACAGAAGTCATGTGGTTTTAATCATACCATGCAGTATGAGAATTAATTTTTCCAGGCATAAGTATACCAGTATAACTGCATCTACACCAGCACTTGTATCATTATAGATATATAACCCCTCATGCTCCTAAATGACATAACTGTATAAAAGTTGTGCATAGAGTGCATCTCTCTGTCTGGGGTCCCCATCTGTATCAGGGATAACAACACAATCCTGGCTTAAAGCGGTATTCGAGGATAAATGTGTTAAATGACTATTAGGTGCTTTGATGCTGTGGTAATGGGGGCCATATACATTCTTTTACTTGTCTGGATATTAAGGGAAACAAGATTGGGCCCCACAAACTGGACTATATAAAGTTGGTTAAAGAGAGAACCGGATGTTGATGCCAGTTGCACCCTGATTCTTCTGGCTTTAGCCTTACTCTAGCGCTCACAGCCATGTCAGCAAGGAGAAAATCAGGCATAGGGTAGGATCATTCTTGGCAACATCCTTGCTTTCCTCAGAACCTGAACCTTGTGAACCTTATGAACATGAGCCTTCAATGTGATGCTGCTGCTGGTAAAGCGAGCAAAATG
This sequence comes from Crocodylus siamensis, assembly GCF_052110815.1. NCBI lineage: Eukaryota > Metazoa > Chordata > Crocodylia > Crocodylidae > Crocodylus > Crocodylus siamensis. Next base: position 13,063,084 of record NC_143398.1, on the reverse strand, counting down.
CTGGCTTGCATCCATAGATGCTTCTCAAACAAATCCCGGGACGTTGTTCTCCCCTTGTACTTGGCCTTAGTGAGGCCGCAGCTGGAGTACTGCGTCCAGTTTTAGGCTCCGTAATTCAAAAAGGATGTGGAGAAGCTTGAGAGAGTCCAGAGGAGAGCCACACGCATGATCAGAGGTCAGGAAAACAGACCTTACGATGACAGGCTGAGAGCCATGGGGCTCTTTAGCCTGGAAAAGCACAGGCTCAGGGGTGATCTGATGGCCACCTATAAGTTTATCAGGGGTGACCACCAGTATCGGGGGAATGTTTGTTCACCAGAGCGCCCCAAGGGATGACGAGGTCAAGCGGTCATAAACTCCTCCAAGACTGTTTCAGGCTGGACATAAGGAAGAATTTCTTTACTATCTGAGCCCCCAAGGTCTGGAACAGCCTGCCATCAGAGGTAGTTCAGGCACCTACTTTGAATACCTTTAAGAGAAATGTGGATGTTTATCTTGCTGGGATCCTATGACCCCAGCTGACTTCCTGCCCCTGAGGCAGGGGGCTGGACCCAACGATCTTCCGAGGTCCCTTCCAGCCCTAATGTCTATGAAATCTATGAAGCCCATTGGACTTTCATGCTGTTTTAAGGCTAGGGACAGAAATTGCACATAAACAGGTATAAGTGATTGGAAACTGATTCAAATCTGTAACACAACAGAAGTTCAAAGTACATAAACCACTTTCAAACTGGCTGAAACCGGTTTAAGATAAACCTGGATGGATATAGTATCGCACTTAACTTATTTAGGTTAAATCTGTTTATTGAACTTCTGCCCCAGATGCCCTCCAGGATGCTTTGCACCTTCCCCACAAACCCTACCTTGCAGGGTGGGTGGGCTAGCCTTGGTCCAGCTGTCTGCTCCAGCCGAGCAGGGAAGTATGCTGTAGTGCCCCCCACCCCAGGCTTCTGGCTTGGGCTGCTGCAGGCATTTGGCTGCATTTCTGGAATCAAAAATGAATGTCTGTTCACTTGCTTATCGGTTCAATCTATGCAGCTAAGATTAACCTGTGAAGACTGAATTGATTCAGTCTCTGGCTTTTTTGATTGTATGTACTTAGCCATACTCTCTACAGAGTAGAGAAGGATTTTGGCTAGAGAATTTCCTTAGAGTTGTTTAATTTGTTTAAACAGCATATTAATTATGTTGATGCGCTTGGAGGAGAGAGGGGAGGAAGCAGCTTCTCCAGAAAGCCATGCTATAAAGATCTGAATGTGTAGGAGTGACAGTGGCAGGTAGCAACTTGACTTTCAGGATGAAAAGCTGTTTGGGGCCAAATTTTCCAGGCTGAGTAGCTGGGCTGCTTGGAAGTTGGAAAGAAGGAGACCTCAGCTCAGGGTATACGGTATCTGCCAAATCCCCCTCCAAGTTACTACACACTAGGATAACCTCACACACCAACTTTGGGTAACCACAGGATCTACCCTGAATGCTGCCCCTTGCTCCCTAAATGCTGCCACAGAGGGTCCTCATGGATAGGGGCTCTGTATTACAGCATGGATGCTACGCTGAGTCACACCTCACTCCTTTACTCAGAGGAGTTTGCATCCACAACACCAGGATTTGCTTTTGACATCCCATGCATAAATGTGCAAGAACAAAAGTGAGAAGCCATGTCAAAGCCCTTACAACCCCTGCAGTGCTTGGGCTTTGCAGAAAAAAAAAAAAGCTGTGTTACTTCAGAAACTCATGCTAATGCAAGGTACATATTCAGGCTGCATTACTCTTAAGCAAATTAAATATCCATGAAGACTAGGATGTAAAGAAGCAGCCAGTCCCCAGAGATACAGAACAAGCCAGCCCTTCAACAGAATATTCCAGCTCCTTCCTGGGGTGGTTTCCACACCTCCATTCTCAGCCCCTGGTTCCCAAGAGAAGCATCACTTGTAAAGGTATCACTTGGTTTTTCTCTGCTGCTTTTCTAACTCCTTGCTTCTTGAACGTGTAAACAGCTATCAAATAGCAAATGAGAGGAGGAAGTCAGGAAAAGGGCAAGCCTGCTATTATATTGTTTTCATTAGTATTTTGAGCTCTTGTCACATGTATAGCTTCCCCCCCACCATACCATTCACCACATTTCTTCCACTTTGCATGATACTGTAATTTGACTTGGGAACAAATGGTAGAATCACTCCTTGCTGTGAGTGCAACTGCTAAGAAACCTTCATGGAAAAAAAACATCTCCAGAGCCACAAAGTATGCAGCGTCTATGCCCTGCCTTGCTCAAAACATGCAGATCTGTAACCTGGGCCAAATGCACATAGGAGAACAGCATGCTCCAAACCAACCACAATGATGAAGATTTCTGCATGCTGAGTCCCCAGCACTGTAGGAAATACTCCACCCAATGAAGCATTGGGAACCCATCAGTGCCAAGCCAGTGGGACTGCTGAGATGTGCTGACCGGGTTGCCCTCCCCTTCCTACCCACTTAAGCAATGTTGCTCCCTTAGCAGAAGGGAGGCTGAAGCCATTTTCGAAAGCTGCCAGTTCTTTCCTTGTACATCCCTAGCATATGATCTGCATGCGCCCAGCACACAGCTGTATTCTGGGAAGTAGCTATCTCCTCCTGGCACTGTGGCTTCCCACAGCTATAATCTCTCTGTGATTCTTGATCAGCCCTCCCAGCTCTCAAATCAAGAGATGATGGTTTTTTCTCTACCGACCCAACCAGGATCAGGAAATTGTGCCTCATCCATCACTTCCAGCAATAAGATCAAAGAGTTGCTGAACAGGACCAGGCTTGTGCATAGTCTAGTTCTCCAAAGGAAAGTGGAGTCCCACCCTGGACAAAAACAAGCCTACAATTCATCATAAGACAATGGACTCTGAAGTGGGAAGTGAAAGGGGTTCCAGATATAAACAGATCGGAAACAGAGGAGGAAACAGTAATAGACTCCAGCAATGGAAGAATGTGGATGGTTTAGAGATGCAGTGTGTGGACAGACATAACAATTAAGGTGTTTCAAAAACCTCTGAAACGATTCAAATGGCAGCCACACAAAATGTGCAACCCCTTTGGAATGTTCTAAAAGGGGCTGAAATGCTCCAAAATGGCACCTCTTTACAGCAAATACTCTTTGGGGGTGTTTCACTTTTGTTGTGGGTGAATGGAGGGTGGAGGGAGACTGGGGAGAATAGTCTGCTGTCCAGCTGCTGAGTCCCACACCAGGTCCCCAATGTGACCCCTACACTTTCTGCTGGGACCCCTTCCAGACATGGAGCTAGGCTTACCCCTCCAACCACCCCTGCTGACTCCTAGAGCCCCACTACCACTGGAGCTGGTCCCTCCAGCCCCATACCCTTTCTTCTCTGCTCAGCTGAGAGGGAGAGACAAGTTAGAGGAGATAGAAGCTCAAGTATCAGAGTCCTTGTTTTAAGCCTGGGGGGGTGGGGTTCCTGCCCCCACCCCCCCTCCGCTTACTTGTCCTCTCTGATCTCCCCTCTACCTTCTGTCCCTGCAGGTTGCTGCAGCGTGCTCTATGGCCACTGGCTGATGCTAGAGAAGGCTGCAGTATTTTGAAACATTCCAGCTGGGAACAGCACAGGGGCGTATATGTGCCCCCTGGCTAAAACATTTCCTTTATGAAACATTTCCAAGTGTATTTCACTTGGAAACGTTTCAGTTATTATGTCCGTCTGTACTTGCAAGACTTTTTATATTTCAGGCATGGGTGACTGGTTGCTTAAGTGCTGTAGAAGGGTGTAGATGGCCTTGAAGACTGAAGTATGCTCTCTATGCTATAGCCACAAACCAGGCAGTGTAATACCATTTCTGCATGTTGTCCCCCTGAATCCCTCTGGCTGTAACTGAAGAAAGACTACTCTTAAAAAAGTGGCTCATAGCAGGGGCAATTGCCAAAAGGGATGTTTGATATGTTGGTGCTGGCCACTCATATTTGCACTCCTCCACTGGGTATTATTCTCAGACCAGTGATCAATGTAGCATGGGTTTGGTGGAACTACTATATGATAGGAATATTCTCTGGTTGCCACTAAAGTGAATTTGAGCCAGTCAGAGGTGGCTATGCTGCAGCCTGCATACTTAAGAGAAACTAGAGATCTACAGTGCAATTCAGAATGGCCTTGTTGTCCAGGGTTATGTTTCAGAGACAAACAAGTCCCCACATCTCCATCTGGATCACAGCAGCCTGATGGACTATTGCATAGTGGGATCTATCATCTCTGTGGGATGCCTGTCCCTATTAAGCAACTGTGTGTTTGAACCTCCTCCATTTTATGCAAACCAGGTACACCCTAGTGACTTTTGGAGAGTTCCCAAAGCTTGCTCATCTCCAAAGAAGATAGCCTGACAGTTAGATGTAATGGGAATTTTGGCATTCCTAAAGTTTACTACAGCAGCTGGATAAGACCTTAATCCCAGATTCTCAAAAACATTTATTTAGCTCTTATTTAGGCACATAAACACCTTTGAGACTCTGAGCCTTAATCCTGAAATAGAAAAAAAATAAATGTACCTGTGCCTGCTAGCAGCAGATATTAATGCTCAGTCTTGCTGCTGAGGAAATTATCCCCACCCATTTCCACTCTGTACCCATTTAAGCCAGAAATAAGTCAGGGAGGGCATCTTGGGGATGTCCCACACTGCTACTCTTTAGCAGCCCAGAAACCAAAGTTTGGAATAAAGGACCCCCGAGTGTCCCCTACTGCTTCATTTCCAAGGATGAAATATGCAGTGGGTGAGTGGGCCTGTTTCCTCAACCGCATAATTAATCTACCCAATGGTTTTTATAGAGATGCTGATGACCTACAACCTTTGTTCACAACCAAGCTCCCACTTATTTCAGATAGCATGACTGAATGTCACGAACCTTTATGTGTTCTCAAGTTGAGCACCCAAGAAAGGAAGCACCTAAAAAGCAAAGCTCACATATTCAAAGTGGCTTTGAGTAACTTGCCCAAGTCCCACAGCTAGTCTATGGCCAAAGTGGAAAGACAACCAGTCTCCTGCTTGCCTGGCCTGTGTTCTGATAAGGAAGATGCACAGGCAAGCATCCTCTCTGCACGGGGACAGCACATGGTATCCGCATCACTTAAGCCCTGATGGAAAGCAGAGAGGAATAAAATAGTACATAGTTCAACATGGACAAATTTTCATCCTATGTGTGTAGTTAAACTTAAATGTGACAATAACTGCAATCTGCAGCTACTGTGTGGGTTTGGCAGCTGCAAAAATAAGAACAATCTTGGACGGAGGGTAAGTAAGAGAACTTGCCAAAAAATCATCTGAAGCAGGTGGTTCCAACTTGCAGAAACTCAATTTATATTCTCAAATGACTTGCTGGAAGCTGTGCACAATTACATAAAGAAGCCCAATGCAGGCAAGGCAGATGTTTCAGCGAATGCCAGCCGCTGGAATATAATAGCTCGCTCAGTTCTATTGCACCCACCACTTGAGATGGTAATTCAGGAAGTCAGTGTTTAAGGTTCATCCCAAGGGAGCTCAAGACTCGTATCAGGTAGCTACAGGTCTGCTTGGACTGATTCCATGCCCTGCTTGAAACAAAAGGGGACAATAGTGCAGTAACACTTGCAAAAGTTGAGGCTTCTGCATTATTCACAGGCTCCAGATCCAGAGTATTGATCCAGAAAAAAAATATATGCTGCATGGGCTCCATGAATTGAAAAAAAGAAAAAAAAAAATTTTTTTCTCAGCAGAGCAGCATACTAAAAGTGCTACAGATCAGATTTCCCTTCTCACTCCTAATGCTTCTGTTTGCAAAGTTACAATCAAGGCTATTTGGGAAATAATACAGGGAGTACTCTACAAAATTTTATAGTGGCATAGAGCTACATTGATCAGGGGAGTAATGAGGTATGATTTGTGACCAACACAGCTGTATCTGCCAGAGATACTAGTGTGGATGCAGTGTTACTATCAGAATGACCCCATTCCTGATATAGCTTAATTTAGTTGGGGGATGAGATGGGAACTGGGAGGGGGAAAAAAACCCCTATACAGCACTAGTATAGCTTTGCTAGTATAAGATGCAGCCACACCTAGGGGAGTTTTGCTGGCAGAGTATCTTGCATAGCAAATACCACTAACATGCTCCTAGTGTACACCTGGTCAAAGTATTTTAGCCTGGAACCTAAGCTCCTGGTATATTAATGCCTGGAAGATAAAGCCAGTATCAGAGAAACAATGTTTAACAGTCAGCACGGAAGAAATCCTCCTGAGTCGCTTGTAAAGTTAAAAGAGAAAGTTCCAAGGTGAAATTATGGAAGATGAAAAACACTGGACGGATAAGGAAATATAAACAGAAGAATAGTCTCACAGATAAGGGTTGAACTAGATGACCGCCTGAGGTCCCTTCCAAACCTAATTTTCTATGATTCTATTCTATGATTTTATGTAAGGAACTAGGAAGCAGGTTACAGAGGCAGACACCAAACCAATTAAAATGACAGGGGGTAGGATTACCCTCACTTCAGGAAGGGAACAAAATCTGGTCCTACCAAACAAATAACGTGGTGCTGGATTTACTGATCTACTTAGAACTTAAATTTTAAGCACATACTGAAAGGTTTGGATGAACTGGAGCCTATAAAAGAAAATAAGATTATGTCAAGCAATATAACTAAAACATTGTGACTGAAAGTCTGGAAACTAGAATAGTGAAATATCAGAAATTCTACAAATGCTTGCTTAAATTGCTTTTAAAGCAACAGCTTTCATTTATATTTGAAATTAATACGCTGCTTTTGACAAGATTCACTATTCTCTAAAAAACACACAACAAAAAAACCACAACCACCATTACCTCTTTTGATCCGAGTCATTGGCCAAAACTTGAGGCCTTGCAGATTGCTTCTGTGAAAATGAGAAACTGAGGAGGGAGGCCAGCATTTAATTGATGTAATCGTATCATTTACAGAGACTATACACAAAAGTCCAGTTTCCCTAACACAGCAGGAATCAAAATGCTAAGGACCCTTGGCCCACAATTCCAAGCCCTTTTCCAGTTAACACTAAACCCAGTAGCACGTTCATTCTCTCATGGATCATCTACATAGGGGAATTACTGTGAGGTCATTGAGGGTATGCATTCATAGTACATTTGCTACCTGGCATTAATTCCCCATGAGGAATTGGCAAGTGTGGGGAAGATTAATCCACTTGCAAGATGTTCAGTGCACATAAACCAGTTTGAAAACGGTTTGAGATAAGCCTGGTTGAATGTAGTATCGGACGTAACTAATTTGGGCCAAACCAGTTTAATGTCTGTCCCAGACCCCTTGCTGGTTTAAGCTAAACCAGACTCCTCCAGCATCCCAGCATGCTCTCTGCTCCACCGCAGGGCTCTCTGCTCCCTGGCTGCAGCTCCAGAAGACTTGCAGGCACAGCAGGTCTGCCTGGCTTCCTCCTGCTCTTCACCTCCCCTCTCCACTCCCTGGTAAACAGGGATCCCCCATCCCCTCTGCCTTCTGCTAGCTAATTCTGAGGTGTCTGCATACCACATGCTGGTTATGGTCCATGCTGTGGCAGACAGTAGTGTCGATTTAGGGCTTTTTGGAGCCAAAATCAACAGCTCAGCTGGTAATGTCCTTCCCTTCCTTCTTTGTTTAAGAAGAGCTTAAACTAAGGAGAGAGGCTGTTTTGTTTTTTGATGGGTAATAAATGCTGATAACAGAGATGATAAATGCTGTTATCAAGGAGGCGGGGAACCCCTCCCTAATCCTACAAGGGCCGGGCCATACCTCCCTTAGCTCAGCCCTGTGAAAGGGAAGGGAGAGCTGCTCTAGCGCCCCCCCCCAGCTTCTAGCCTGAGCCACTGCAGGCATGTGCCTGCATGTCTGGGATGTCTGTGTGGTTACCAACTGATTTAGCTTAGCCAGGTTAGACTAACCTGCAAAGATTGAATCAATTCAGGCTCAGGCTTTTTGAATGTCTGTCCCTAGCCTTTGAGCTTATTGCTCCAGAGTTTATTGTTCCCAGGCACACTGTTTGCACGTGTGTCTGGCAATGATGCACGCTGAGTTGTACTGGAGCAGCCGTGGCTGGCAGGGAGCCCAAGGGGTCAACCTGCCAGCCCAGGGCTGCTCCAATTCAGCTCTGTGTGCTGCAAAGGGGCTGGCTGAGGCATGAGGGTGCTTTAATATAGGGCTAGCCAGCAGGCAGCCCCAGCACTGAAGCAGTTGCAGCAGTGTCTATACATGTGCTGCTGCGGAGTACAAGTACTATCCCACTGCAGAGTTAATTTAATTTACTCCTGCCTCCTAATTTACTCCACGTGATTCAACCAATAGGGGTGCACAGGTAGATGTGCATTTACTGTGCAACTAATTAGTCTGTCGTGCAGTAAATGTCTCGCATAGACATGACCCTAGAAAGGCAATACTGAGTAGCTAGGGGAGTATAAATTTATAGCCTTGCTTGATTCACCACATAACTTCCCAGCATAGACAAGCCCTTCACTTCATCTCAGGGTCATAAACGATACCTGCAGCAGCCTGGTACTGTCTCCTACCAGCTCTGTACAGCATGTTTTGGGCAGTAGCTCCTATTATTTCAACTACTTGTTCCGTAAAGGAGATTGGTTGTCTCGCACATTTTAACCTGAAACAAAGGCAGTGGTTATATACTTTCAATTAGGCTTAAACCAGCCTCCTGGCTAACAGAAGCTTTGTAAATAGTTTTTAACTGAAACCCACCATTTTAATTCAGGGGCTTCTGTCACTGTTATAGCGAGGGGCCCAATGCTTTGTGGGGGGTTTTCCGACAAAGCCTGCCTGTGGCCGAGGGTGGGTGCGAGCTACCAATGGGCCAAACAGCCCCCGAGCTGTTGGGGTGCCCTGGTCCTTCCCTCTGTGGGGGCAGTGCCCCCTGGGTGGGTTGCCAGCAGCTGGGTGCTTTGTGCCCCAGCTTGGAGGCAGCACCCAGCCAGATTCAACTCTTCCGCAAGCCTGCTAGGGCTTCTAGCACTTTGTGCACTATGCCCGCCACCTCGGACCAGCTGGGAACAGGTTGGCTTACCCCTGAGGCAACACGGAGAGGCAGCAGAAGGGCAGCTGGGTGTGCTAGTAGCCAGAGTAGGCAGTAGGAACGGTATATAGGGTGCTAGAAGCTCACTGGGCCCGAGCTTCCCCAAGTCCGCCTGGGCTTCCAGCACCCTGTGCACGGTCCTTGCCGCCTTCTCAGCACGCCCAGTGACCTCTCCCATGGCCAGGGAGTAAGCTGTCAGATTAAAGGCTGCAATGTTACAAGTAGCAACATTGCAAACTAAACTACATGGGGATGTGGCTTAGTTTGCAATGTTGCCAACTCATCTGAAACCCCCAAACTTTACGGACCTGCATTGCGTGACACTATTAAGCCACAGAAAGGAAATGTTTGTCACATGTACGTGGTGACAAAGCGCTTGCCCACAGTTGCTGAACTCAGAATTTTAGCGGGACACTAAACACTGGCACATGTTAGAATACTCCAAGAACCCGTTTCCTGTCTTGTGCACAGGATGGACTGTCAAACCTCACAACACCATCCTGGGGAGTTCTGGGGAAATGTAGTTCCTACTGCATTCACTGAGCTGGGTCCTACTGGGTTTTCCAGGGCATGTTCTTGTTCATATACTGGCCCAAATCTGCCTTGTGTCATAGGCAGATCCAGGATTTTTAAAAAGGGTGACCATCACTGCAGGCTGTAAGACCCCCCCTCTCAGATTGCGCCCCCCCCGAGCCTGGACAGACCAAACATGTTGCAGGAGCAGCATGAATTAGGTAAGACTCTCCCTCCTTCCCTTCCCTCCCCCCGCCCCCAACTTATACCTCTAGGAGCTGGAAGGGGACACTCACCCACTGCCACGGCTGCCCCACTTGACTGGCTAGAGAGTTGGGTTTGGCTGCCCACAGTGGCAGCCACAAATGGGATCCCCCTCCCTGTGCCTTCTCTGAGGCTGGCAGGGAACACTTGGGGGAACCAGGGCAAGGAGGAGGAAGGCTGGCAAATGTGGCACCACACCACCTCCTGATCTGCCCCTGCTTGTGAAATCTGATAGGATCAGAGCATGAAGTGACCACACCATTTACAACTGTCATGATAACTGGAGGAGGGGAGAGAATAAATACATCAAAGCCAAAAAATTACCGAAGTGTGGGACCAGAAACTAAAATACAGTATATGCAGCAAGACTAGTGAATAAACACAGACTGCTGTTACTTGGATTAAGTTTCATAGGTGTGTAGTCATGCCCTAGACTTGTGGTTTCAAATGAGGGGCAAGAAAAGACTTGCCCAGCATTGTATGAGAGGTCAGGGAAAGAACCCAAGTCTATTAAATCCTAGTCCAGTGCCCTGTTCACTGGACCTTAGACAATGAAAAACTCAGGTGACAGGCCTCCTGTAAAAAAAAAAAAAAAGGACTGAGAGTTACAGAAACAGCAGCAGCAGCAGCAGGTAACCAAGAAGTGAAAACCATGTATTTGGGGGGTGGGGGGGAGAGAGGAAAGATGGTGCAATAGTCAAAGTATCTGCCTGGGACTTGAAAATGAGGGCCCTTTTCTCCACTGTGGGCAAGTCATGTAATCTTTGCCTCACTTCCCCCATCTCTAAAATGGGGATAACACAGTAACAGGTGCTAAAGCAGCATCTCGGGGAACGAGGTATGGATGTGGAATGGAAGCAGACAGATATGGCAGGGAAGTAAACCTGACTGCAAAATTAGAACAGCTGCAAGATCTAAATGTTGTCTTCCTATCCAGGGGTTGAGGGAATCAAGAGGAGAGAGGCGCATACCACTTTGATACATACACTTGCCTGCAAAAGAAACATGTTGGAAAATTGCACCTCTTTACATTTTTACGATACACTAGGGGAGAAGTTCACACGAGCAGTTCACAAGCAGTTAAAAGTGACCTGTCAGATAACATTTCCTTACACTTTCAAAAGGCTTTTGATAAATTCCCGCAGAGGAGAGACCATTAAGAAAAGCAACTTACTTCACTCAAGTGTAGGGTAAGTGGCAAAGTCCTGGGCAAGTGACAGAAGAGTCGTAACACACATCTGTTCCTCTGAGCAAAGAGAAGTAAATATTGAGGCATGTGAGAGACCAGTGTGTGGATCAGGGCTATTTAGCAGGGTATATTAATGACGTGCAAGAGGAAGTAGAAAGTGAGGTGGTGAAAGGTGACAATAACACAAACTTATTTTACAGAGTGAAAACTGGAGAAGATTGTGAGAAACTCCATGCTGAGTTTGTGCTGCATGACAGGTTAGACAGGCACATTCAGGTTCAAATTCATATGTTTAAAAAAACTCCACACTAATCACACTTAACAATGAGATGCGATTTTTTTTTTTTTTTTTAATATGTCAGGAGCCAACCCCAAACAATCTTAAGTACAGGCATAACTATAAAGACAAGAATGGCCCATTGAAGATGGTGGACTTAAATTTTGCAGAATTGGGGTTTAATAGCATTTTCCATTATTTTCATTCTCAGCTTAGATTTAGAAATGTGAATGATTGCTGTCTCTTTTGTTTACAGTCCTGGTTCTAACTGGCTGTATTTTCAGTTAGATGTTTGCAGGATGCTGTAGCATATTAGTTCCAAGCAATGCATGGGCCTGTTTAGATGTTTTATTAAAAAAATAGTTTCCACTGACATTTAAGAAACCCAATGGAAACACTAGGTTTTATAAACATAGAAGTTATATAACTTAAATTTGAGACCTAAATTAACCAGAAAACACTGCTTAAATGCAACTTGGGTCTACATAAGGTAATATACTTGGCAAAAGGAATTATGAATTGCTGAAAAACAAATGCTCAGAATCATTAAGGAGAAACCTAAGAAACTCCCTCTCTGCAGACATCGCGCAAAGTTCAGAAGGGCTCCTGCATGCTTGGGAAAGCGTGCAGAAGGCAACCCTTCTTTAATGCAGTCAAGTAGTCATGTAGCGTTGCAGGAGACAGCATTTTTTCCACACTTAATTAGACTGCATAGAAAAGAGCATTATATGGCTTGTAACCAAATAATTCCGGATCACAGAATTTACACACGCTACAGTTAGATTTTTGCAGGCCAGACGGCTCCAAAATCCTAGAGAAAGAAATCTTTAAAAAAAAATCTTATGCAATCTTAGGGTGGCATGTCCTGCCTTCCAAGTATTTAATCCTTCAATCTCTATGTTGTTTAAATGCATTCTTGTGTGGTGCATACTTCTAACACATTTTTTTTCCAATATAGAAGTTCCTTCTAATTTCCTGAAATTTTCCATTGGGAAGGGAGTTTGCAAAGTCCCAAATCCCTAAGCCAGCAGTTCTCTACCTTCTTAAACTCAAGCCACTCTTCCCTAACTGTTGTGAATTGAACAGCACCCCATTTCAAACACTCATTTATATACCACAGTGCTTATCTCCTTGCAGAGGGGCCAGGCAGTGGGAATGGGGGAGCAGCCAGTCACAAACCATCTTGACCCTGTGCATATACATCCCACACCTTGTAGCACCATTCAAAGGATCCGTGCCTGGTTGAGGATTACTACCCTAAACTCATAGATCTTGGCAAAGGGCAGGAACAGCAACCTTTGCACTACTCCCAGGGATTCCTCCTCTTTTTCTCTGGCTGGCAGCACAGCAACACCACATACCAAACTTGCTCACCACTGGAATAGTTCATTACAGGCTTTGCCCAGCTATGAGGCCTAAAGTACAGCTGGACGGACCTGAAAATCTTGTGTTATGGATTATTTACATTCTTGACCATAAGAAAACACACATACCAATGCAGATTCAATTTCTCTGCATGCTCCAGTTCCTGTTTCTTCCTCTATGCCCAGCAGACACGAAAGGCTAAGCCTCTCAGAAAGCTAGGACTGGCATGCCTAGGATGTGCTAGTGGCTGATGCACCTTGTGGGGCAGGCTGAGGAATCTCTACCCAAGGTTTGGCTTCCTGGAACCTCCTGGCTTGTTTCTCTGTGTTAACTTCTTCCATGTCCCATATCAAATGGGAGGTGTTATGCCCAGCAGGGATTCCCATACAGTAACAGTTAACTCCTTCCAACTACCAAGTGCCAATGCAATGCCAGCCCAAGGAGCCAATCCTCTCTGTTCTCAGTGCACCCCTGCTGTCACCTGTGGGAGATGGTAGTGACCAGCTGGCTCAAGGGAGAGATAGAGATTGGAGCAATAGCAGTTTAAGAGAGGAGTTTCCCATTCAGCTTGTTTACCCAAACACCTGTTACTTCTAACCCCTCTACCCTGCCTCCACCATGGGATCCCAGCTTGTCTTCCCTCCCTTTGGTTCCCTTCTCTCAGCCTGACCTCCCCTGGAAGACCCCCGGGCAGACCTATTGTTCACTTCCCAGTTTCATCCTGGATCAATAGTCCCGTATCTAGTAAAGCTTCGTGCCTAGAAATCGGCTCCTCTGTCCCAGCAAAGCATAGCAAGGTAAAGACCATTGCAACCTTGGTGTTTAACACTGCATTAATACTGCACTTGGCCAAACAAAGCCACAAGGACATGGGAAACTGGTGAACTTTTCAGAAAAGCAAGGTGTGCAGCACTGCCAACTTTTACCATCTGACTGTCTTACAGTATGCGGCACTTTCTTTTAAAGCATTACCTGCTGGAAACATACTGCCTGAACATCTCGACTTTCATGATTCAAACATAACCAAGAAAACTGCTCTTTCCCCACTTGGGCACGTGGCTTTAAAGAAAAACTGAAAATGTGATGCACTTGCCCCCTAAAAGCTCAGAAACCAGAGGGCAAAGTATCCAAATGTACTAGTTGGTTAAAAAAAAAAATAATAATAAAATAAAAATCAGGGGTTGTTTTCTTTGGGACCAGACTCATGATTTTCAAATGTAGGGCTCAGCAATATTGTCAACAGCAAAAAGTCTGAGAGCGAGTGTAGTGCATTGGTTACCTCCCACAACGCTAATGAAAAATCAGGATGCATAGTAGAGGTATCTTTTATTAGACCAAAAAAATTCTTTAATTGGTCTAATAAAAAAGATATCATCTCTACTGCGAGTCCTGGTTGCCTTTTCCTCTAAACCAATATGGCTACAACCTGGATACCTGAGAACACTGATGAAGCTTTTTTTCAGACGTCATTAAAAGTATCTACTAAAACATGTACCTATCCTGTAACATCAAATACAAAAATAGCACTGGGCCAACGTTTACAATAGACCTCCTAGGTAAGCTCAAATCATACCCTTCTTCCTCTTCAGTAAGCATGCTTGGAGATATAATTATGGGTCAGAAGTGACTGACATTGTCCATCTTGGTCCCTCACGGTCTATATCAGAAGTGTCAAACTCATCCCTCCTTGAAAGCTGGATTCAGTGCATAACGCTCCTTGCAAGCTAGATATCGCAGCTCTGGTTAATGCAGCTGTTGTTCAGCTCCAATCACCAACATGCATCTCCCGACAGGGCTCCAAATTCCTGAACCGTCTGGGAACCCCACAGGACACGTTTGACATCCCCCAGTATGTCATGAGCACGTTCATTCAAATTGGTAATGTCTGCTCAAGAGAAAGTTAAGGCTGAAACACCAAAGTCTGGCAGGTCAAGCATAAAGTATCTGACAGGGGAGTTTGCAAAGCTACAGAGTGTGCTCAGTATTTTTAGTGCCTTCCTTTCTCATGGCAGCTGATCCTAGGAGACACTGAGCACCCTCAGTTCCAGCCAATTTATGTGACACAGCTAGCAGGATCAGGCCCAGCCGCAGTGCATTCACTCACAAAGAGTAATTATAAACTGAAAAGAAAAACAATTTAATTCCTTCGTTTTCTACTTACTTTTAGAAAAGACTTTTTCCAAGACAGTTACACAAAAGCCACTCTTTGAATTAACAAGCAATTACTTAATTAGGTACTTAGTTGCACATTACAATATGCTAGCTGCCTTTCTAATCTATTCAAGAGTTACCAAATTGGGCCCTATGCTATCCATAACAAGAAAATATCCCATTTTGTGAAGACAGCTTGTTACAAGACAAGTTTTAAGCAAAGTGAATGGGTTTTCTTAGTTAATACATATATATTCTTTCACATACATTTTTACAAGCGTTTGAGAAGTAAGAACAAACAGAAGAGGCTCTCAAACCTAAACCCTTTTTATTATTTCAGGTTCCAACATGTCAAATTGATTTTAGTAAAAACCTTAACACAGGTCCCTAAATGGATTTCTGCACGTGTATGGCTTATGTGTATAAGGATACTAAGGAAAACGAAGCCGGAAAGACTGAACACATTATGTTAGTGCACAGAGGTTGAATGAAGCTCATTAAAGGCCTGCGTGGGTAATATCTTTTAGAACTTACCTTTTGTTTTGCTGTGGTTTAATTCTTCTTCAAATGTTGTCTTATTTAGAAATTATGCAGACTCAGAGACTTGCACTGTAAATAACAAGGCAGATTACCAGATTAAAAACTGGCTCACTGACTGATCTCAAACAGTCAGCTGTTACTACAGAGATCCAGTCAATTGGGACATTGGTAGCAGGACCAAGAGCTGTTTATTGCCCCAGTAACGTGAATTATCAATAATCTTGATTATGTTTATAATTTTTTTGCTCTGGTTTTCAGCTGACACAGAGTCAAGAAGCAGAATAAATGAGGAAGAGGATGTGTTACTGTTAGAATGATTTAAATTGCCTGGTTAAATAGTCACACGTTTAACATGTTTTCTGGCAGAAAGTTGTAGGCTCTCAGCCTCAGGATGGGAGGCTTCAGATCGTACATTCATAGCATCTGACAAAGTAGGTTGTTGGCTATACAAGAGCTCGTGCCTCTCTGAACCAGTTAGTTTCCAAGGTATCACCCTGCCCAGGTAGCCAGATACTCTATAAAAACCAAGAAAACAGCAAGTAATCAATGAAACGTTTGAGATTTTGTTAATAAACAAACACTTCTTTAAAAAAAAATCTACAACAGCATTTTCTTCTACCTAGGCTTGTACGCCAGACCCATCCCCACAGAGATCAACTTTTCCATTTGAAATTAAATTAAAAACCCAATCCTCTACAGCCATGTCCAGATGAGCATGGCCATGCGGTATATGGCACCACAGACCTGTCTGCCCAGCGCCACACATCGCAATTCAGGTGTTCCCCACGCTGCAAGGTAGCATTGTGGGGTGGGTTTTTTCACCTTAGAAGATCCTGGGGTTAAAAAAACCCATGCAAAAAAAAAAAAAAAAAGCAGGGCAGTGCAAACAGGGGCAGTGTGTGCTGCCCAAAACAGAAGCCCGGCTGGCCAGACTCCAAGCAGCAGGAGCCCAAGGCCCCCAGGGAAGGCTGCTGGGGCCAGCACGGTTGCTGGCCCCAACATCCCCTACCCCACCTGGGGTAACCTGTTGGGTGCCAGAGGGCGCGTGGCACAGGTGTTTCCCGCGGACAACTAGTAGCAACACAAGATGTGCCACTGCTTTTTGTCCCTGGAAAAACAAACATTCATGCTTGTGCAGACACAGCCTCCTTGGGCAAAAGCTCCCATTGCGCCTTAACAATCCAATCCCACAGGCGCTGTTGAACCAAGTCGTTCTATTAAAAACTCAGTGGGCTTGTCTGCACTGGCATAAAGTATCGTGTAAGAATATTTTCAGCCGGACAAACTGTAGTTTAGCACACATTATCTGAGCTGGTGGAAAAGTTTAGGCTACAAAATGGCAACCTACTGCATGTTAAAATACAGTTTGCCTTGCCTACAGTATAAATAAATAATTTTAGTTAAGCCACGTAAACAAATAAAAAAAAATTATCTAACAGCACGTTTTCCCCCCCCCACACAAGATGCTGACTTTTGACCAAGTTAATTTCAGCATTAACTTATTGCTTCTCATTATTATTTAATATAAAAATCCAGACGAAAAAGTAAAATCATTTGATCTTATTGAATTAAAACTTCGTAGTATTGAAATAAAAGTTTGATAACTGTAGAAATAATATATCCAGACTTTCATTTAATGAAGAATTCAGAGGTTTTACTTTTCAGCCGTTTATGATAAAACAAAGTGCCAAATTCTCAGAATTTCCCACAGGACAGGAATAGCAGGTTTTTTGACTGGCACTCTATATTAGCAAATTCTTTTTAAAAGCCTGCATTCCTCCTGGTCTGGACCAGCCTGGTAAAGTTTGCAGGATTGCCTAAACCATCTTTTAGGCTAGGTGCATCACCAGTACGGCCTATGGGCTGGATTTGGCTTGCAGAGCTCCGTCGTCCAGCCCTTGGTGCTGCCCTGGGTCTGAGTTGATCTACGCATGGCTGGACCAGTCCCATGCACTGGGCCCGAGATGCGTGCCTGTCCTGGCCGGTCCGAGACATTGCTCCAACTGGTCCAGGACCCACATTACCCATGTAATAGTATCCTGGTGTAGACAGACAAGCTTTCATCTTGTTAGCTGGTCGAGATCAGTTCTGTGCTCATTCCTTTACTTGAACGCTACCACCCAAAAGGTGTTAAAACTACCCCCTGGCTCATCCATACAAGAGTTTTAGTGCGTTCAAGAGACACTTTGCCCCAAAGCGTACATGACTAACCATACTATTAGATGCCCAACTAGAGATTAAAAAAGAACTGCTTCTACTTTTCATGTTTGGGCTTAAACATACCCCTGCAGTGTTTCTGCAAGCCCCAAAGCACAGTAGACTCACCCACACAAAAGTCACACAGGAAAGCAAACTTTAATGTAAACACACAAAACTGACTCTGGTCCTTCACAATCTATGCAAAAAACACACGGACTGATGTAGAGAGGGAGAAGTAATGCTGGTCACAAAACCTCTCCCAAAGCTAACCATATCAAGTACTGTTTGTGATGGAGGTAAAGACCTCTTAAAGCCATTCTTGCTAGGTCTAAGGGTTGAAGCACACCTGCCGCCTACGGCAAGAGGCTGACAGTCACGAGTCTACAATACAGCCTGCACGCGCCAGGCCAGGGTGGCCAAACTGCGGCACAGGTCCCGCAGGTGGCAAGGGAAGCCTGCGCATGGAGGGAGCAGGCAGCACAGGGGCAGATAGAGCAGGGATCAGAAAGCAGAGCAGGCAGCAAGCAGAGAAGCTAGGATTGCCAACTCTGTTCGAATCTATTCCGGGAGGTTTCTGGAACGCTTAGCGTGCCCGCAACACAATGCCAACGTGCCCGTGAGCTCGTGTAGATCAGTTACACATTACGGTGCGTAGGCTTTACGTCAGGAACGCAAACGCATGTTCCTGTTACCTTTAAAAAACCCATTAGACTACTGTATAAATCGGATTCAACATTTCATATATTTATTTTAATGAGCACTCCCCATCATTTACCTTTCAGCAGCCTCCAAGAGATTGCGCTCTCATTCCTGGACAATCCTGGAGGGTCAGCCACGCTAAGAGCAGCAGATCGGACAGGGCGCACAGGGAAAGGAAGCAGAAAGCAGAGTTGTGGGTTAAATAGGATGCACAAGGTAGGGAAGCAGAGCAGCAGACTGGGCAGGGAGCAGAAAGCAGAGCAGTGGATTGGGTGGGGAGCAGAAAGCAGAGCCGTGGGCTGGACAGGACACACAGGCTAGGGAAGCAGAAAGCAGAGCAGAAAGCAGAGCAGCAGATTGGGCAGGGTGCACTGTGGACAGAGCAGAAAGCAAAGCAGGGGATGCACAGAAAGCAGAGCAGCAAATGGGGAGGGGGCATAGGGAAGGGAGCAGAAAGCAGAGCAACGGATGGGGCAGAGTGCACAAAGAAGGGAGCAGAAAGCAGAGCTGTGGGTCAGCCAGGGGGCACAGGGAAAAGAAGCAGTAGCAAGCAGAAAGCAGAGCAGCAGATGGGGCAGGGTGCACAGGGAAGGGAGCAGAAAGCCGAGCAGCAGATGGGACAGGATGCACAGAGAAAGGGGGCAGAAAGCAGAGCAGGGCATGGGGTAGAGCGCACAGGGCAGGGAGCAGAAAGCAGAGCTGAGGGCCAGGCAAGATACACAGGGCAGGGAACAGAAAGCAGAAAAGGGGATCTCGTGCCTGAGGGAGCGAGGGATCCCCAACGGCCGCGTGACGACGCGAGGCGCGGGCCACGGCTCCGCCCCCATGGCGGGGAGGGGGCGGTCCCCCCAGCTCCCCGCCCCGAGGGGCGGCCCCGCTATAGCGCGCGCTGTTCGGCTCTCCCCTCCCCTTAAAGGCAGGTGTCCGCCCTTAAAGGCCCCCGCTCGGCCGCGGCCCCCGTAGGGGGGGGGCGTTAACCCCCTCGCGCCCGGCGGCGGCGGCGGCATTTCTGTTCAGGCGGCGCGGAGGGAGCCCGGGCCCGGTGCATTGTGGGAGCGGCTGGGAGTCCCGCTGGCGGGAGGAGGCGGAGGCGCGGAGGAGCCGGTACGAGGGGGGGAGCCCCGCGCAGGCGGAGGCGGAGGCGAGGGGGGAGGGGGGCAGGCGGCGAGATTTAAAGGGGACTTGGCCTCCGCGCGGCCGCCGCGGCCTGCAGCCCCGCCGCAGTGCCGGGAGGGGGGAAGGGAGGGGGAGTGAGGGCGGGGGGGGCCGCCGCCTCCCGGACCCGGGCCGGGCCGGGCCGCGGGCGCGCAGGCGGGGGTGCAGGACCGCTTTAAATAAAATAAAAAATAAAATAAAAAATCCCCAGCGGGGAACGGGTTAAATTTTTCACCCGCCGACATTTTAATTTTTTTTTTTTTTTCCGCTTTTTGGCCACCGGGTGGCGGGGGGAGATGCGCCTTCACCCCCCCCCCTCCTCGGGCCGCACGTGGAGCCTGGGCCGGGCCCACCGGGGAGCGGCCCCTTGGGGCGGGGGGGAGGGGGGAACATATCCCTGCCTTTGGTGCCCCCTGCCTTGACAGGTGGGTCCCCGCGGCCGCCCCGCGCCGGGGCCCAAGTCGCGGCTGGTCCAAGACGGGTCCTTGTCTCCGGAGCTTGGATCCCGGCCCGAGCTGCAGCTTCGCAGGATGCGTTTGAAACCGAGGACACGCCTCCCCGCCAAGGAGGGAAGACGCTGTAAAAGGGGAGTTCGGCTCCGCCACAGAAGTTTTCCCAGAGTCGGAAACTTGGCGTGCCCCCCTCCGGCCCGTCCGACGCAGGGCGGCCGGGCCGGGGGCCAGAGACCCCATCCGCGGGAGGCCGTAGTTCGCTCTCAGGCGATTGTCACGTTCAAATCATGCTCTGGGACGGGGCGAGCGCTGGGGGCCCACCCGGCGAGCCAGATAATGTTTCGTCGCGGAGCTGTTTTGTGAGGCCGCTTTCTAAGAAACAGCAGGATTTAGGTGGTTTTCAGCCGTTCGTCCGAGGAAGATAAATGGCAGCGCGTTGCTACCCCGCTCCGGGTTAGGAGTTAACGCTTCGCTTAGGCCTCTTGTTCGTTTTGCAGTGCGGTGCGTGTCTGAGAGTGGAAAAGCTAAAACATGAGATGCGCGTTGTTCATGATTTTATAAAATGAGTAGCGCTGGCTTTCTGATGGGCTGTCGTCCTGGTGGGGATTTTGACATGGAAAGAGCTTCTCCGGCCTGAGCGTTTTCTTTCAAACCACGTCCGTTTATGGACGTGATCAAATATTAAGAAGTGACAAGTTGGTAGATAAAAGATCCTGAAGAAGTGACTCCCTTTTCGTTAATTTCCTACCTGCCCCCGAGGTCCTCATGGGATAAACTCACTGTCGATATAAATAGATGTGTTTTCTGTCGGTGACCAAGCAGTTGCACCTTCTCGCATCAGAATTGAACTTGGCCCGTTTTTTAAGAAGGTGGTGTTTGAAATTATGGCGTTGCTGGCCAAGGCTTTGATCCTGCAATGGGCCAAGTACCTACAAGTGCCTGCGCCTGTGATGCAAAATCAGGGCCCCAGGCTTTCTCCAAAGTCTGCTTCCTGCAGCTAAAGAATGTAAAAGTCCTTTAAACATCCCTGTGTTCAGCGAAGTCTGTGTGTGTGTTGGGGTTTTGTTAATGATGTGGCTTAAACGATAAAGGAAAACCCGTACCTCTCCTCTGATTAGTCTGGCATTTTTACAGTTCCCATATCGGAAAAAGGGGTAGTGCTGGGGAACTGTTGGTGTGAGCCCTGGCCACCTGTTGTAAGAGATGATCTCTGTTCAATGCTGGATTTTAAACAGCGTAACAAAAGGACCTCCACAGCTCATTGACAGCTCGTTTACTCTGCACCTGAAAATGTGTTGTCCTGTGGTTTCTAAGAATTTTCTGATGTTCTCCATTTTTCTGACTAGATTAATCAGCAGAGAAGCAAACATAGGTTTGCAGGAGGCTGGGAAAGACTTAACAGTCAGCGTGAAAGAACCATGTCTGTTCGGGAGTCCTTTAACCCAGAGAGCTACGAACTGGACAAGAGCTTCCGCCTAACCCGATTCACTGAACTGAAAGGCACAGGCTGCAAAGTGCCTCAGGATGTTTTACAGAAACTACTTGAATCCTTACAAGAAAACCATTTCCAAGAAGATGAACAGTTTCTTGGAGCTGTTATGCCCCGGTTGGGTGAGTATTTCTTCGTCTCATAACAAGTAATACTGCTGTCTCATTTATTAAAGGGGTCAAGTCAGACTTCAGTTTATTTTAAAGGAATGCGTTGCATGATGCATGCACAGTCGTCCAGAAGTGTGAAGCATAAACCTGCAGCTGTCATCTGATAGGACTTGCAGTATACGAGAAATAATGTTATACTTATCTTTTCTGTAGTGCATATAACTTTCTGTAGAGAAATGCACATGTAGGGAGATGGGGCTATGAAATGACCCTATAGGTAGAGATACATTTTAGGATTAGAGGAACTATAGCTTTTGTTTTCACTAATGGATTCTTCACATGATTCATGTAGATGTTCACTAACCAAAATACAATGCGTAATTTCTATGAACAAGTGGTATTATTTCAGCATTTACTCAGCAAATGCAGACTCAGTGATTTTTTTTAAGCAGTAGTTAAATTAGAGGTGATTTCCCACCCCTTAGAAATATTGCAAAGATCATTTTGTACTTAACTTGAAACAGAATTGAACACTTATAACCAGCCCTTCCCAAATCCAGTTTCACTTCTAAAGGGAGTCTACATCTGTAATCCAAAACACTGATTATTTCCTTTCAGACCCCTTACTCTGCCTTATTCTTTCTAAATTTCCAGCTCTGCTTGGAGAAGTTACACTTAACAAGTGTGTGGTCTTTCCAGATTTGCTTTCTCTTTGGTGTTTGCACAATGAGGCAGGCAGAAAGGAAAGGCAACTTGCACAAGCAGTCTAAATAGGAAACCAGTTGCTTGTAGGTATTTTGAGAGCTGCAAGACCCATTGTTGATGTAGGCAAATGAGGCTAGAGAATATGTTTAATGACGACAAACTTTTAATCTAGTTCATCCGTTCGTTCATGCATGTGTATTTAATCTCCTGGTCATAGGACAAATTTTAGAAATGTTGGTCCTTCAGATGTTGGTGTCATGTTTGTTTTGAAATTATTTTACTGTTAGCTAGTTTCATTGTTCAGGGGGTTCCTTTAAAATCATTTAGTACCTCTAGTTATCCCTCATCAGACTAACAGGTTGCAACCCAGTATTCCAGAGGAGGTCAGAATTTTTAGCAAAAGATCAATAGGACCCATGTTCCCAGTGAAAAAGGGCAATCTTTGTATGAAATATCTAAGATGTAATTGCATGAGAGTCTGGGTGGTGATATAATTTAATATCCTCTACTAAGGGATACCGTGAGCTTCCTTTGGTTGAAAATGTAATCCCCGTGAGGTATCTTTTGTTTATATAATAGCATTGTCTTCGTGATTAAATGACTTGTTGAAAAAAATCAGGCATAGTTTGTTTGGAATTAATTATTCCTCTGCAGTTTTCCAACCCTTTGTTAATGTCTGAGAACCAGAAAACAAAAGAAACTGTAAGCAAAAGTGAAACTGCCAGTGTAGTTCTATCACCTTACTGCATGAAGGAATAAAAAGTAAACTAATAGATAAGTAAGCAGTTGTGGGAGGGGGAGAAGATTTTTTTACACGGGTGAAAAAAAGTATTTTTTAAAATTGTGCTTTATGAAGAGTATTTCCCTAACTGCGACATCAGCAAATAAGTTTGTAGTTACTTGTTCAGATGCCTTGCAATTTAAAAGGAGGCAGCTGACTTCCCTGTCACTGGTTAGATGGTGTCAGGAAAATGCCAAAATCGGGCACTCTGTCACAAATATTTATTCTCTAGCAGCTAGTTCCGACTAAGCCCACAGGGTTTAGGAATGCTTCTGTAAGTAAGAAATTGCAGGTTTGGGTACCAGTTTTCTGAGGTGTATTAGCTATAGCTGAACTTTCTGCCCCTGTGGAATTTTGCTGAAATTTGGAGATCTCTACTTGGCTGCGGAGATGGTCCATGAATGTACACCAGCGTGCAAAATGGGGGTCTGTAAAATGCTTGACATTTCTGAAGTGGGCAGGCATGTCTTTCATTGCACCTAGTTATTACTGAAGATTAAGACTGCTGCTATAACACTTCTGACAAAGTAAAGAAAAGCAACTACAGGATAAAAAACGTAAGGGGTTTGAGGGTTTCTGTGTTTGCACATGTACATCTAAGAAAAGCTTTAAATGATGTGCGGTAGATGGGTGAATTGGCATCAACCCGTCATTCTGATTAAAAATGTTAACAGTCCAAAAACAGACATATAGCAGATACGAAAATATGCTAGGTGCCTCCCGCAATGCATTAATACATCCAGTGTTCCCTCCAAGTTAAACTTGCCATGTATTATTACATTTCAGCCGATTGAAATACAAGGAAGATCGGTTCCTCTAACATAGGCTTCACACTCCTTCAGATTTTAGAAGAACTTCTCAGGCTCTTGGCTTGTTTTCCATTTGTTGCAGATATGCTGCTTATAAGGACTGAAATCTTGATGCTGCTGCTTTGGTAGTGACTTTTATTTCAGAACTACAGAAAATTTTGAGCAAAAATCTTCTATTAATTACTGGTTTCTGTCCTTTCAGGAATTGGGATGGACACGTGTGTTATTCCTTTAAGACATGGAGGTCTGTCTTTGGTCCAGACAACAGATTATATTTATCCAATTGTGGATGACCCATACATGATGGTAAGCTGGCTAACTTTGCCATTAAAAGATTGTTAACACTTGATTTTTGATTTCCAATTGTTTTCATGGATGGGACAGATCCAAAGAAAATCACACATACTTAAAGCTGGACTTAAGCAGACTTTAGCCCCTTAAATCCAACACTATGATGTAGAAAATCTCTGCATAGTGGCCACCTAGCCCTGGAGGTGTCTAAACTTGCAAATCTCTGTTTTTTGATCAAATTGCTCTCAAGGTCCCTGCGATTCTGCTTTCTGTGTGGGCCTAGCACTGCCATGTAAGCAGCTTGGTCCATAGCTCCCATGTAAGTCCCATTTGGATCCAGAAGCTAGGCAGGTAGGAGTGCCCAGAATGTGCTTAACACAATTTTACCTCACAGGGATCAGCACCAAACACAACAGCCATGGTCACTTGCATTAAAGAACACAGTGGGTAGTGCAAACTTTTTACAAAATAGCCTCCTAGTTAGAGCACCCACCCAGGAAATGGGAGACATGTTCTAGTCCCTACTGGGCCTACAGGTCTTACTGCCTAGGAAAATGCCCTAAGCACTAGGATTATGGGCTTGGCTGGATGGGGGCTTCCTCTTCCTTTCCTGTTGAAATTGGGCTACTGTTCCAATGTCAGAAAAGACATTCAAGAGTTATTTAGTCAGAATCAGAGCAAGCAGGGATCAGGCTCTATAGCCTTTGGACTAGCACACTCAGCTGAAAGGGGAGAATCTTGGGTTTCTAGCTTTTGCCGCTGTGCTATTTGTGCACTTTAATATTATAGTCTTCAGATGAAACAAATAATCGTGAGAGCAGGGCTCCCTTCTGGTTGAGTTGCTGGATCGTTGGGATACATATCTAATCTATTCCATGCTTGTTCTCCCTTTGTCCTCAGCATTCTTGCATTCCTTGTGACACAGTGACCCACATTCAGCGAGGGTTTGAAGATGCCCACTTAGCCCCTTCTTGAGGTTCAGATACTCTCCCGAGAGGTGGGAGATGTTAGTTGGAACCCGTTCAAGCTAAGGCAGGGCTTGGGTTCAGTTTCTTCACTTTCTGAGTGCTCAAATGTTTCAGGCTGTTCTGCAAAAGGGAGATTTCTCCTCCTCCTCTGGGGCTGAGCTCTGTTCAGTTCTGTCAACAGACACTTGGCCTGCAAGGACTTTGGTCCCTCAATCTTGGGTACATAGAGGTGCCTGCCTCCTTAGCAGCCCTGACTCGGACACCTAAGTTCCAGGAAAGAGTGGCAATTCAGATGCCATCCATATATTCAACATGTCTTGTTGGCTGCTTTGGACATAGGGGTTTTGTGGATTGCTCTTTTGAGGGACCCAACTATCCTCAGGCGGTACATGGAGAATGTAAGCACTCAACTCTGTTTTTGGTTCCATTCAGTTAGGTGTCGTGAAGCATCATATGAGGAGTCTAGGTCCTCCTTTTGGATATGGCCCTCACTGTCTCTAGGATAAATTTCTGTGATACTGGTTTGGTTAGTCATGTTCTGTGCCTTCGCGAAGTATGTAGGAACAAGGAAACACTCTCATGGTTTCGCCCTCAAATCCTTGCCGTGTCTGCTAGTGCAGTTGCACTGTTGCTTTCTGAAGGTGAGAATCTCAGGACAACTAAGATTAAAACAGTGCTGCTTCCTATTGTTGATCTGTGGGTGCCTGTTGTATTGGGAAAGCAATATAGAGAGCAATACAGAAAGGTTCTTTGTGATCTGTGAGCAAACTAGTGCACTCAAAATAGAAAGTATCCAACCCTCCACCCCCACCCTCTGACCTTCTTCTATTTGGCAAACCAAATTCCAGAGGACCCTCTTTGGGGTTCTGAAATGAGCAGGTAGTATTTCAGAACTGGAAAACCACAAATAATAGCACATCTGATACTTATCCCTCTCAGCTTCAGAGCCCTTTGCAAGCCCTAGTTTTCCCATGTTTCCAACACTTTTTCTTGTCTCCACTTGCTGGGTGGAAAAGCTGAAGTTCAGAGAGACTGTGTGACTTGCTCCCATGTTGCAGCAAGCAGTGACAGAGTGAGGATTGGGTTGTAGAAGTATTGCCTAGACTAGGAGTTGACTCTGGATTCCAATTCTGTTCCCAGATTACATTTTTGCCCTTTTCTCACGAGAGACATCTACGTTTTACATTGCTGTGTACTCTCCTTGTGTGGTCAGTAATGCATGTAAAAGTCTATTTAAAAGAGAACTATTAAGTAAGTACTTAAAATTTAAGAAACACCAGAAATAAGGTTGCCTCAATCTTAATTTGACCCCTCTGTACATACACATTATGATACAGGCTTAAATCCTGTAGTTTTATATTATTTTTCCATACGGCCTGGCCTCAGTCAGTGCACAGAAAGGCTGGTGTTCACTGAATGAGCAGTTCTCTATTTTGTTTTAACCTCATTGTTCACTGTGTGACCCGAGGCCTTATTTATTGCACACTATTCAGATTCTGTTGAGGTCAGAATTACTCATTTTCTCATGGGTTTTTCTACTGTGCATATTATATTTTGCGTCTGAATGTTTGACAGCTTACTTTCACAACTCCCAGGGTAGTGAGAGGGTTGATATTATCCACATTTTACACATTCCTGCTAATTTTATTCTGGATGCCTGGTTTGAGAGGGCTAGAATCCACCTCATTTATTTTTTGCATATTAAGCATCATGTAGCATTTTAATATATTCAAATCATTGCTCAGCTCTTCTGTAAATCAGGTTCCATGATATCAAGTTGGGCACCTAGAAAACGAGGAATGTAAAGTTATTGATTACTTCTCAAAAGCTTTGTTTGAATGAGTTGATTATGGTGACAGAGGCAGGAAATGAATCCTGTCCTCCAGGTCAGCAATGAGATGCATGAGAAGAAAGAATAGTCTCATGATTAAGGCACTACCAAGTCAGATAACTATTTTTCAAGCCTCTGCAAGAAATGGGGCAGTGGGATATGTAGAAAACAGCTCCCTTAATTATAGCACTCTGATGGCTTCCCAAAGAGGGGACAACTTTGCACTGAATGAGGTAGAGGGCCATGTGGAAAAAGTAGGGTGAGATCATGGAATCAGAAACTGCATAGAATCATAGAAGTCGGGTCAGAAGGGACATTGTAGATCTTCAGGTCCGACCCCCCCACCTGGGCGGGAGAAAAACTGGACTCAAATGAGTCCAGCCAGGTAGGCATCAAGCCTCTTCTTAAAGACCCCCAGGGTAGGAGCCAGCACCACTTCCCTTGGAAGCTGGTTCCAGCTCCTAACCGCCCTGACTGTGAAGTAGTTCTTGCGGATGTCTAATCTAAACCTCCTTTCCAATAATTTGTGGCTGTTATTCCTTGTTATGCCGGGGGCGCTAGGGGAAACAATATCTCCCCCAAACCCTTCTGGTCCCCCCTAGTGAGTTTAAAACAGTCACATATTTGCATATATAGACAGTCATATATGCATGAGGGTCAAATTAAGGCTGTACAGTTAGTTGTAATTCAGTGTCCAAACTTTTGACTGCTTGACTTTGCAAACTTTAATGCATGTGCATGTGTGTACATGTGTGCTGTCTTAAAAACAACACCCCCCCCAAAAAAAAAAAAAAAGTGAAAGTGGCATCATATGAGCCCTTGTTCAGGAGGGTTGAAACTTCTGATAGGTGCTAAAAAGACTTGAACTAACAGAGCAACTGTGTGAACAAGTAGGTGGTTATCCTTTTTGTGTCCCAGCATGGGTGGGAGACAGGATGCTTACGTCCAGAGGGTTTCATGAATATTTGCTTAT
Organism: Crocodylus siamensis; assembly: GCF_052110815.1. Taxonomy (NCBI): domain Eukaryota; kingdom Metazoa; phylum Chordata; order Crocodylia; family Crocodylidae; genus Crocodylus; species Crocodylus siamensis. Next base: position 13,035,275 of record NC_143398.1, on the reverse strand, counting down.
GGCCAAGGAATGGTAAGACTTGGGAGTTCCAGATTCCCTTCCTGGCTCTGGCAGGGGAAACATGCCCACAAGTCAATAGAGGCTGCGAGAGGGTTAACTCTGGACTCTGCTCCTTCTGCTTGCTAGGCCAGAGACCAGCAGGAGGCATATTGGTAGCCATGAGAGCACAGTGTCTTTTGGCTTCCATTCCTGTGAAGAAAAGTGAGCTTCCCTGCTTAAACCATGCACCCTGATTTTGAAGGGCTGATTTTTGGGAGGAATGGCAGGTGTGGTACGCGAGTAAATATAGTATTCCCCGTGTCTTATCCTCAAAACGATTGAACTACTTTGGCTGAAATATTTTTTCCAAAAATATTTGGCCCGAGGCAGAAACCAAGGAGAGATTATATCAGCCCAGAGGTTGTCAAAGGGATAAGCAAGGGAAAATAAGGGCCTATAATGAGATATCGAGCATCCTTAATTACAGGCAGTCTTACAAGGCCACATGTAAATAAGTGATGAATATTTTGAGTACAGGATTAGAAGACTGATAATTGGGGGTATTTCCATTTTAAAAGCAGAAATATTGGCATTCTTGGTTCGCAGCAAATGCAGACAAGAATGAGGATAAGAGTTTGCGGCCTCTAGCTTCTGCCCACATGAGCAGTCTGTCCTCCAGCAAGTCATTCCATGTGTTTCAGGAAACCTAAGCTTGCAGCTAAGTGTTTGCAAGCTGAGGCCCAAACTACTATGTCAAAAGTATCCAGGTTGTAGCCGTATTGGTCTAGTAGAAAAAGCAATTGGGGCTTATGGTAGAAGTGAGATCTTTTATTAGACCAACAAGATTTTTGCAAAAAAAGGTCTTTGATTGCAAACTTTCAGGCACAAAAGGACATTTTTTTGCAAAAATTTGTTGGTTTAATAAAAGATCTCACCTCTACCATGAGCCCTGATTACTGTGTCAAGAAGGTTGCATTGTCAAAATAAATGGCTGGGAACTCACCTAGCCTAAACCCAATTCTGAACCGCTTGGTGTTTGCTCGGCACTGTTGATGAGGCACATGCATTGGTTGGTAGCTGAGATCCCAGTTTGCCTCCACAGTGGCTTTGCTTGCTGGCTAACAGGTTGTTTCAGTGACCTCCTGCCATTAGACCAGACAGCTGTTGTCACTGTGGTTTGGAAAACCTTATCAGTTGTTCTTAGGAGAGCATAAACAAGCAGCTTGCTTAGTAAACACTGCAGATAGTGCCTATTACTTTGATAATCCCTCCTACAGAAAAGGAAAACTATGTGCCTTAGCCTTCTTAAGCATCTATACAAATCCATTAATGGGTTTCCTTGGGGCCATGCAACATGTATAGTTAGCTAGACTTTGGTAGTAAGAAGTTGAAATGTTGGATATTTTTTCCAGTTCCAGATGCTCATGCAGGGGTCCCACCAACAGCAGTGGGATCTGTATGCATGGATGCACAAAGCTCCATTATGAACCAATATGACTTGAGCATATTATTTTTATAGTATCTCAGGAGGAGTGGAACTCCTAGAACAGAGAGAGAATTTGCCCAATACAGTAAAAGTTCAAGTTTAAATGTTTTCTTGAGAGAAGGATTTTTGTGGGTGATATCTTTTGTTTCAACCATGCAGTTAGTTCAATAAACTTCAACAAGCTTTTGTACCACACTACCCTTCTTCACGTTTCAGGGGTGGTGCTGTGGTACTCAAAAGCTTGTATAAGTCTATCCGAACCATTCCATTGGTTCAGTAAAAGAGATGACCCACAGAAATCCTTGCTTTCTGCACGTTTCCTGGACCATCACAGCTACAACACTTCAGCACCGCAAAAAAAAAGTTTCCTCGAACCTTTCCTAGCAAACGAAACAAAGGATTTTTTTGGTTTTGTTTTCCTTTGGTCCAAACTGTTTTGCTTAAATATGCTCAGCAGTTCTTTGATTGTGTTGAGCTTTGCAGTGAAAATGCAGATTAAAACCATAAGGCCATATTTTATTCCCATCTCCATAGACACAAGCTCACAGTAACTTCAGTAAAGTTTGGGGAGTAACTCCAGATTTACATTAGCATGACTGAACAGAATTTGGCTTGTATATCTTTTTTCTTACGCACACAGACACACATTTGGCATAATTTTTGAGCACACATTAGAGAGCTAAGAGTGTGGATGCATGATACTGTTACTGTGTAGAAAACTGACTTTACTCCATGATACAACTGAAGTAGGCGCACTATACACAGCATTCCAGTGGAACGAGTTTCTCTTTTCATAGGTAAAGTTATTTGTGGGAGAAACATAATAATTTCACCCCAAGGTTACTTACTACAGAGTAAGTGTCACGTGTCCACTCCTCCAGTTGCTTTCATTCCAGGGTGCGTTTACTCGGTACAAACAGGCCATTACCTGCTGCCCTGCCCACCCAAGGGGCACATGGCTAGCTGGAGTTGGTTATATGTCTGCATGTTACGGGCACATCTACACGAGACGCTTAGTCCATAGAAAACAGTCTACTGCTCATAGTGTGGTGGGCAAAACCTATGCTAATACACTAATGCACAGCAGATTTAGTCTAATGTGCATTAACTCCACTAAAAAAACGTTCATTTGTGCTAATGCGCAGTACCGCTGATTACCGCACACTTAGTACCCATCATTACAGGTACTAAACTTAATGCACCGTAATTACGGCACATTAATGAATGTGTAGTAAACATGCCCACAAAGGAGTAAACTTGCAACAGAGTTGTCAGTGGTGGCGATCACTCCAACGGGTCAAGGAAAGGGTTGTCGATCAGTCCGTTGATGGCTAAGAAGGTCGATCCTAGAGCCACAGACTCTGACAGATACTACAAGTGGTGGTTAAAGGGAGGGTTGAACTGCAGATTTCTCAGTCTCCTTTTCTTCCTTCTGTTTCTGCCATTTTTCTGCCTCCAGGGTGAGACAGTTTTCCTCAAAACAAGATGTACCTTCTCTCATAAGGCTTTGCCCCAGGTAGTTTTTCCCGATTTGTGGTGTCAATGCCACATAATGTTCACCTTGAGGATGTCCTTGAAGTGTTTCCTCTGACTCCTATGTGTCCTTTGTCCTTGGCTGAGTTGGGAGTATAGCAGTTGTTTTGGTAAATGTACAGCAGGTATGTGCACACAATGCCCTGTCCACCACCACTGATGTTGAATAATCGGTGTTTCCATGCGGATGGTGAGGACACTGGCTTTTGTGCGACAATCCTCCCACTTTACGCAAAGGATCTTCCGGAGGTGGTGAAGGCGCCCCAGGCTTTTCAGGTGGTCCCTACAGATTACCAAAGCTTCACAGCCGTAGAGAAGAGTTGGAGCTTTTTTTGAGTCCTGATGTTGTGATCATTGAACATATGATGAGACAGTCTTCTGAAGGCAGAGCTGGCACATTGAATCCTGTAGATTTGTATAGGGGGCTGGAAGGGACCTTGCAGATCGTCGGGTCCAGCCCCCTCGCTCCAAGCATATACTGGATCTCCTCGTTGAAGGTGTCCACCTTTGAGAGATGGCTGCTGTGATATGCAGTGTTCAGTGTTCTCCGGCTCCAGTCCGTCAATGAGGATCTTTGCCGGGGGCGTTGATTGGCCTGGAACAGGCTGGTGAAGCACCTTTGTTTTTCTGATGTTAAGGGTCAGTCCCAAGTGCTGGTATGCTTGAGAAAAGCAGCTAAGGGCCATTTGTAGGTCCTCCTACAGAGTAACCTCCAGATTAAATTACACCAAAGTGTTTGTATTGTGTGTCCATACCCTTGGCATATTCATCCATGTTCCCACATCAGGGAGCTCACTGTCTTCTTGCTGTGTTCTTCTCTTTATGCCAAAACCTGCTTTTCAGGCTAATTTAGTCTTCAGCTTAAATCTGTATAATTGTTATGCCTTGAATGGTATCTTTACCATTATCTTCAGTTGTAGCTGATAGAATTTAAACCAGGACTAAGCTACAAAATTTTGTCAACAGAAGTTACGTCTTGTTTCCGTAGATTTACATGCGGCCACACATGCTGGCAAAAGCCAACCTTTCTAGCAAGGAAAGCCTTCCTGAATGGTGCATGCCCTCAGACAATCTATAGTTGTTGGCAGAGATGTAGAGTGTGCTCTCCAACAACAGTCATGTGAGCCTCTGTAAGCCCTGGGCTTCTACCCGCAATGCACTGTGCCTTACACCAGCACAACTGCACTCAGGAAGGACTTGTGGCACCAGCAAAAACAGCTAAGTGCATGTGTGGCAGTTCTACAGCAGTGTCAGCAGCTGCAAGTGTCTGCCAGAAGTCTGGCAGGAAAACTTGCCAGTGTAAACATGGCCTTAGAAAACAGTTCTGTGGCAATGCACAAGGACTTCAGCTCACAATTATCCTGTTTCTGTAGGGCGAACAGGAGTACACTGCAATATAAACATCTTGGAGTAGATCCTTGGCTAGTGCAAATTGTCATTCTAGAAATCCATTGAAATCAAGCCATTCTTATTTGGGCAGGCCTTTAGCAAACAAAGCTGGGCCAAAACATTGTTCAGTGTATTCTCGTTCCCCTTTGAAGTTCTGTTCTCTTGTAAACCTCCCTAAGCCTTTGTTGGGAAGGGCGGTGTACAAACCATATAAATAAGATCCTGCTGCATTGGACTGGACTGAAGTTGATGGAGCTCTGTTGATTTAAGTCAGCTGGAAATCTGTCTCTCTGTCATTAAAATGTGATCTGACTCAGTGTTCAGGCAGGTAGCAGGCATGTGCAGCAAAAAACATGCTGGTTTTATTGTCTTCCTCTCAACGCTTCCTGCCAGGATTATCCTGTTTATGTGAAACATTTGTCTGAATGTATGGAAATTTTGATCTGGATTTTTTTTTTTTTCCAGGGACGCATAGCCTGTGCCAATGTCCTAAGTGACCTTTATGCCATGGGGGTCACAGAGTGTGACAACATGTTGATGCTCCTTGGAATCAGTAATAAAATGACGGACAGGGTAAGATCCGTGGTGCTTGCTGTTATGAGAAATAGACCCAAGCAACTATACATTAAGGTGTCGCCTTAAATGTTAGCCTTTTCAAACAGCGGTAAAGGGGAGATCTTACAAGGTACCATTCCAAAGAGCCTATTACTTGCATCATGGCAGGAATTCTGAGGTTGTTTGCCAGCAGCCTGGTCCTGAACAGCTCTTCTGTGGCAGGTCATCTCCAAAATGGTGCTCCTGTTTCTGCAGTAGAGCCGTAAGGTATGGAACAGCACTCGAATGCAGTGTTGATAAGTGTGGCTGAAGAACCTGGATAGATCCTGCAATCCTTTGTGCCGATTGCTGTGATGTGTCCTTTGAAGCAATCCAGACCTGATGCAGAAGAACGTGAGTTGGAATTTGGAAACTTCTGGCACCTGTGGCTATGCAGAAAAGGGCCACCATTTTGGAGAAAGAAATAACACAAAACGCAGTGGGTTGCTTAGTTGCATGGGACCCTGAGATGCAGAGGAGGTAGGGATTTGGATCTGTAATCCTTGTTTCATATCTCAGTTCCTTTACCTCCTGCATTACATTTGCAGATGCTTCTGCAACATTTTCCAAGGAGTTCTGAAACGGACAGTATGGGAATGCCAGAATGCGGAAGCTAATGTCTTTCTAGGGCTTCCCCCACCTTCTGTGGAAATGGGGTTTTTCTTTGACTTTGGGGGAAACAGACTTGAGTTTCTTATGCCCTGATCCTGTTTTTCTAACTGAGTTAGACCGTGCTTATGTGAGACTCTGACCTTTTGTGTTTTGATCTCTAGGAAAGGGACAAAGTGATGCCTCTAATTATCCAGGGCTTCAAAGATGCAGCAGAAGAGGCAGGGACTTCTGTGACCGGTGGCCAAACAGTGTTAAATCCTTGGATTGTTCTTGGAGGAGTGGCCACAACAGTCTGTCAGCCTAATGAATTCATAATGTAAGTTAAATTACAGAACAGAATCCCAGGACACTGTCAGCATGTCACATTTTAATATTATGTTGTGTTCTTTTTTGTAACTTCTCACAAATTTAAATTATATCTTCTCCGCTTTCTTTGTTCTCAATACTTGGCTACAGTGGTACCAGAAGCAACATCTTTCTTGTACTGGCTGGCTTTCTTTTAAAAAGTTCCCGTTCTCTTGTGTTGTGCTTATTTGTCTGGTCCTTCAAGAAGGGGCAGATTTAAGCTTTCTAACCTTTAAATCTGAACATTAATTTGGGGTCCTTAAACACTGCTTGGGGTGTCAGTTGTTTTTAAAGCATGTCAGCTGCCATATTAATTATAGTTAAGAACATGAGAATTGTAAGACCATAGTCCTGCTTACAGCTTTCCAGCTAGGTAAGAAAACACATTGTTAGAATGCCATACTGTGGCATGTAATACTGTGTGAAGGAATTTCTTTCTGACCCCAGCTGGTGATTAGCTCATGCTTTTATTTCTGAGGACTGAGACAGAGTGTTTTTCTTTCTCTCTCTCTCCCCCTCCCTCCCAACTAGTATAGCTAGTAACTTTAATAGAAGAGATGCATGACTTTTTTGGAACTGCAGGTGCTGATATTAAAAGATCTAGTCTTCCTTTTAATATATTCACATGGTGCTTACTTAGTCATATCCCATAGCAGCAAACCCTGCTGGGATATGCTGTATTTATTTTAAAAAACTGCCTTTTAAGTAAAATTGAATATATAAGTTTGTGAAAGCATAATTTCCAAATGTTCCTGTTTAATGTTGGATTTTATTCCGTTTGCAGGCCAGACAATGCAGTGCCAGGAGATGTACTTGTATTAACTAAACCCTTGGGAACACAAGTGGCTGTAGCTGTCCACCAGTGGCTAGATATTGTGAGTAAACTGCAAAGAATGGGGAAAACCATCCTGGCAGCTGTCATGGGCAACAGTATTTTGAAGTGGGAATGTTCAGTAGCATAACAAACGCGGAAGAGGATTGCTGTGTGTCAGTCCCCTTTCCGGCTCTGCATCACAGAATCATAGAAAAGTATGGCTGAAATGGACTTCAGGAACTCATCTAGACTGGCATTATGAGTGAAGTTGCCTTTACCTCTGTGCAGTTAACCATGTTAGAAGTCAGGTGGAAGGTAGGGTAGATTATAGTTTACAGATTACCTAAATTAGAGGTACATAAGCTTTTATAAGCAACAGCTAACTTCATCAGATGCCGTCTCAGAATCCAATGAAAGAAGCTGCTGCTTAGGAAAGCTTACACATGTCTGACTAAGTCATAGAATCAATGGGTGGGAAGGGACCTAGACAGATCATCGAGTCCAACCCCCTGCCATGGGCAGGAATGAGCACTGGGGGTGGGAGGGGTCATAAGACCCCAGCCAGGTGCCTATCCAATCTCCTCTTGAAGATCTCCAGGGAAGGTGAGAGCACCACCTCTCTGGGAAGCCTATTCCAGGCTCTGGCCACCCTTACCGTGAAGTAGTTCTTCCTAATATCTAACCTAAACCTATCCTCCCTCAGCTTGTGGCCATTGTTCCTGGTGACTCCCAAGGGGGGCCCTGGTGAACAGACTTTCCCCGAGTCCCTGCTGGTGGCCCCTGATAAGGTGGTAGGCAAACAAGATCCCCCCTCAGTCTCCTCTTGCAGAGACTGAAGAGATTCAGGTCCCTCAGCCTCTCCTCATAGGGCTGGCCACAGAGGCCCCCAACCATACAAGTGGCCTCCTCTGGACCCTCTCTAGGGTCTCCACGTCCTTCTTGAAGTACGGCGCCCAGAACTGGACACAGTACTCCAGCTGCAGCCTGACCAGCACCGCATAGAGGGGGAGCAAGACCTCTCTGGACCTGTTAGTGATGCCCCTGTTGATGCACGACAGGGTGCAGTTGGCTCTGCCTATTGCTTCGTCGTGTTGGCAACTCATATTCATCCTGGAGTCAGTCCTGACTCCAAGATCCCTCTCTGCCTCTGTGCTGCCAAGAGGGGTAGCCCCTAACCTATAACCAGCCTTCTCCCCAGGTGCAGCACTCTGTATTTGTCCTTGTTGAACCGCATCCTGTTCAGATCCGCCTACTTCTCCAACCTATCCAGGTCTGCCTGGATGCGGTCCCTGCCTGCCGGTGTATTCACTTTACCCTACAGCTTGGTGTCGTCAGTGAACTTGAACAGGGTGCTCTCCACACCCCCGTCCAGGTCGCTAATGAAGATGTTGAACAGCACCAGCCCAAGGACTGAGCCCTGGGGGACTCCGCTGCCCACACCCTCCCAGGTCGACATCGACCCATCTACCACCACCCTCTGGGTGCGCCTCTGAAGCCAGTTTGCCACCCATGTGACCGTGCATTCGGCAATGCCGCAGTCCTTCAGCTTGCCCACCAGAATTGGGTGGGACATTGTGTCGAAGGCCTTCTGGAAGTCCAAGAAGATAACATCGACTTCCTCCTTCCCATCTAAGCTCTTTGTTACGTGGTCATAGAAAGAGATCAAGTTAATCAGGCAGGATCGGCCTGGCAAGACCCCATGTTGGTTACCCCTCAACATCACTTCCCCTGCAGGGCTCTCACAAGTCTATAGGGCGAAAATCTACCCAACCTTCTGCCTGACTTCTAACATGGTTAACTGCCTCTCTGTTACCTTTAAAGTCAGCTTCACTGAGGCCAAGATTTTACCTCACGCTACCCACATGCACGTGGAAATATTTCTATATTCCATGCCCATTACACTGAGTTAAGTAAAATATCTCTAGTTGCATTGTGTACACAGAAGTATTTCCATCTGTTACTTTAGGCAAAAGTGAAGCTACCGAACTGAAAAGTGATTGTAAACCTGGCATCTGCTTATGTTGTTTGGCTCTGCATGCATTTTCAAAATTGCAACTCTTCAGCTTACATTTTAAAAAGATGCATCTTAACTACTGTTGGGACTGCAGAGCCAGTAGTCTCACAGAAGGGTGAGCTGGAACCTGCTTTGTTTTGGCTGTCGGCCACTAAATTATCAGATGAATTCTGCTTCCATCAATCTAGCAAAAAGTGGGAAAGAAACCTTTCTCTAAAAAGTCTACATCAAATTTGAAATATAGCCTGTTAAAAAAAGATAGTTTTTGTTTATCAGTGAAGGTCTCATTTAATAAATTAATCTTTTCAACATCAAAGTTTTACCCTTGCCAATTAGCTGGCAGGATTGGGGCCTTAGAAAAGACTCTGAAAATCTTTGAGGAATAGCTAAATGTTCTTCATTGTAGTTTGTTTTGAGCATAATCTAACTTCTTTTCACATCTCTTGTTTCACTGACATACAGACTTGCAAATTAAGGATATTCTGAATTTCTACATAATTCAAGCATTTCTAATTTCCCTTGACTGTCAAGCAGAGCACTTTCTATTGTGAAAAACAGAGGCAGAAATGAAATCAATCCTCTTGCTGCATGTAAACAGTGTATAATTTCTGATTCTATGGTAGAAAAATTTTGTTGAGGATACACCAATATTGTGGCTTCTTTTGTGGAAGGAGAGAAACCAAAGCTATAATACTACCTATCATATACATAGTCGCATACATATCTAGTTTCTGAAGGGGTATGTATGGCTTTGTAATGGAAAATATTTGAGAGAGAGAGTGTGTGGGGGCGGGGGTGTGTGTGTGGGGGTGTGTATGTACATGGTACAACAACTTTGATATAGTTGAGAAGGTAAGACTTGAATGTAGAGGAGATGGCAGAGTAAGAAAGTAAGTTTAAAATATTAAATATGGTCCAGAAATACTCAAAAGCTTTTCCAAAGCCTGGCTACAGGGATTAGCCTGTGAAAGGATGCTGTATTAAAGAAATATGAGTAGGCTTTGTCACTTGTAGGCAAAGATAAAAAGGAAGGTGTTAAGCAGAGAACTCCAGCAGCGGCTCCTCCTGGTCCTGCTGTGCTACTCTGAGTGGGGAGGAAGCTTCAGCTGAGCAACTCCTACCCCAGCACATGGGGCTCCTGACCAGATGCCTTCCACCCGCTCTGCACACCCACACTGGGTGCATGGAAGGCAACCTTGGAGCTGGAGCCCCGTATGCTGGGGCAGGAGCAACCTGGCTGAAGCTCCCAGTTGCTTTCCACCCACTCAGCTCTCTGTCCCAGGCAGGCAGAGTGGATGGAAGGCAGCCAGCCAGCAGCTGGAGCCAGAGCCCTGCACGCTGGGGCAGGAGTCACCCAGCTGAAGCAGGAGAAGGAGCCACAACTGGAGGTGAGGGGAAACCAAACAGCACCCGGGTGGTGGCTGCAGCTGCACTGGGAGCAGCCCCGCCTGTAAGCTGTGCATGCTGGTTGGGGCCAGACCAGCAGGCGCGAGCTAAAATGTGGCAAGGGCTGTGCCAGGTAGGGCTTGGCCCCATGCAGAGGACCACACCACCTGGACAAGCTATGCTGCACATGCCTCCTCCCTCCCCTCACCCCCAGCCAGCTTCTGGGACCTAGCTCCCAGGCAGTCCACCTGCTCTCCTGCCCCCCCATGCAAATGCACATCCTCACCACAGGACAGGGGGCATGCAGGGAGCAGATTGCAGCTTGACTCCAGCCCCATGCTCTCATGGCCCCATGATCCTGGCCTTTTTTGCCCATCCTGGTCCTAAACAGTGATCCCCACCTGCCCATAACCCTATCCCACATAGGGAGATTTGGTGACTTGTTGTGAGAGGGAGGCAGGGGACTGACCCAGCCTGCCACAGCTCATCAAAACTCCTTATGTGGCCCCAGGTCCAAATAACTGCCCACCCCTGTGTAAGAGGGAGGATTCTATTAGAAGTACCCTCCTTCAGATGCTGGTTAATGCTAAATGGTTATTCAAATATTGCTTATAAGAAGTGATGATCCCAGCTAAACTCTGTCTAGGAAAGTTATATTTCTGTCTGCTTCAGTCCCCTGTCCTGCTTATGCAACTGAAAAACAATGTTTCCCCCTTCCCATCATCTGTCTGTTTTGTAGCGCTGCTCTGAGCTGTAAAACTGATTTTTATTTATTTATTTTTTTCCTAGAGGTGGTATCTGTCATTTCAGTCATGAAAGCGTTGTCTCTGTTTGACTGTTTCACTCATTTCACCAGGTGTTCTGGGATCATTTAGGATGAAAGGCTCATATAAATACCATTTGTTGTTAGCATGTGATATTAGAAAGGGGCGGAAGATGGAGTGACTCCCTGAAGACCCTGGGGGCGGGGAAAGGAAGGTAGCTTTAAAAGCCCAATCAAACTTACAGGATGTCTGTGATTGTAGTTCACTAGCTGGAGAATGTGCTGTGCCCTGCAGCATTCATCTCTTGGAGTGGAGCTTGTTTACCAATGGAGTGTTCCTAGACACAAGATTAGGAATCATTCCTTTTCTTTGTCCAAAAGAGCTTGGGTTTGTTTCAGGGTATGCTAAAAAGTTCCTCTCTCTTCTGCCAGTGTTTCTTAAACTGCTGTGCTTAGTGAAAACCATCGAAGGTATGAGAGCAGAAGAAGAAAAAGCAGAATATAAAAGGAGGGGAAGGAAGGAAAAGCTAAGAACAATTAAACAGCCATTGCAGAGGCCACAGTTTGATTGTAGTGACATAGCGGTACTTTATTTTCTGTAACACACAATCATAGGGGTATGCAGCAGCGGTAGAATACACTTTAAAATGGTCTGTTACCCAAACCAGTTTGAGAGCCATTGCTTTTGGTCCTGCTTTTTCAACCAGGGTGGTGTTTACAGAGCAGGTTAGCCCAACCTGTCTGTTTTGTAGAGCACTAATGCTACATGTGATATATTTTTTAATTACCTGCAATATCTAGGTACAAAAGGATAATCAAGTATAAAACAAGTTTGTTTTTTTTTATATTTCTGCAAACCTACAGACAATAGTTTTACTATTGTTATTAACATGCTCATAGTTACAATATTTTAACTTTAAAACTTGAGCCTTCTAAAACAAACCTAAGTATCACAAAAGTGTAAATACATCCTAGACTAAGAGTTTTTCATAAATTTTGGATGCGCTTTAAACTATGCATCCGCAAAACTAAGAAAACAGAATGTCTCTTTCTTTTTTTCTTCCATCCATTAGCCAGAAAAGTGGAATAAAATCAAACTGGTGGTAACGCAAGAAGATGTAGAGCTAGCATACCAGGAGGCAATGATGAATATGGCAAGGCTCAACAGAACAGGTGAGAACAGGAGAAGTGTGTGTGTTGATTTTGTTTTCAATCCACATTTAATTTCAGCTGTCTGCCATGGTGAAATAAGCTACATCAGCTCATCTTCCCACCAACACCCCCATCTTTCTTTTATTCAGTACATGTGAAACAAGGAAATTAAAAACCAAACATACTCTTAATTACAAAGTAAAGGCACAAATGTTGCTGGAGATGATTATGCCTCATGTGGGTGAAGTGATGTGAGTTGGTACAGATTTTAATGAGAGAGATTGTATTTTTTCCTTTTTTCTCTCTCTCTCTCTCTGCTCTTGAAGGCAGGGCAGGTTAACTATAAGATTTTTATTTTCACAAAAAACTTTTACATCTCTCTTTTTTTTTTTTTTCGCTTTGAATTCAAGATTTTGTGGCTGTTTTTTTTTCCCCTATGTTCTCCTTTCATTTTCTTTCCTCTCCCCCCTCTTCACTCCTGCTGAAAAAGTAGCGTGTAGTTTCTTTTCTTCTATGGTAGAAAGCAGGGGGGGGAAAGTGTCAAGCCATGACTTCTCTCTCTTTGTTGGAGGTCCCTTTGAAAGAACAGGGAATTGAATTTGGCATTTTCCTTAGCCCTTAATTGAAGGGGCCGAGGTGTTTTTAAAAAACTCTCTCGTTTGTTCAGGTTTCACATGGTACTTGTTATGTCGTCTTACTAGACTTTCATTCTTTCACATCATCTTCCAGGGAAAAAAAGATGACCTGTTTTTTGGTGCAAAAGAGCTCTTTCAGGTCTTGTTTGTAGATCAGAAAGAACCCCCCCAAAAAAAAGTGGAAACGTTTTTGGTTTTTTTTACTACTCTCTTTTGCAGGTCACGTTTAACATTTAAATGTTCTTTAACTAGAGCTCTTGTCCTCGTATGGAGGTGTCTTTTTCCCCCAGCCAGGAGCTCAGCAGTTGCATATGCTCAAGAATTCCTTGAATGCCTCAGTGGGGAGGCTGGAGCATTATGGAGTTGATTCTGCCTGTCTATGTCTTTGCCTCTTTTCCCCTCTTCTTTAATACAATCTGCAGATCCCAAATCAAAAGTCTTTAAAAGAATAAAAAGGTGTTGGGGGAAGGGAATAACCTAATCTGACTGAAATTTGCAACTAGTAGGTCAAACTGAAACTGTTAACTCATGATGCGTCTGTTCCAAAATTTGAGGAAAGTTTGGATCGAGATTTAGTTCCAGCTTTTCAGACTACTAATATGCATAAGTAAGACATGTTAGTAAAACAGGCTCTTAAATTTACCTTATTTAAGCATTTGACATGATAGAGGATTTTCAGTGTAATATGTTAAAAACAACATAAATGTCACTTTCAAAAGGAATCTATGCAGTACCTGTGAATTTCAGGTGATCTAATGTTTTAATTGACTTTCACATTGGAAAATGTAAAGGATTTGTAGCTCTTATTGGGAGGGTAGGTGGTTATTTAAAAGGTGTGCAACTCCATTTTGATTTGTGGCATTCCTAAATCTTACTTTCCCTGATTTTTTGTTTTTGTTTTTTTTGTTTTTGTTTTTGGTCTCTTTCAGCTGCTGGACTAATGCACACTTTTAATGCACATGCAGCTACAGATATCACAGGATTTGGTATTCTGGGGCATGCACAGAACTTAGCCAAACAGCAACGAAATGAGGTGTCCTTTGTTATTCATAACCTCCCCGTCCTAGCCAAGATGGCTGCAGTTAGCAAGGCGTGTGGCAATATGTTTGGACTCATGCATGGTACCTGTCCTGAGACTTCAGGTGAGTGACCTAATTTTTTTTTCCCCATTTGAATTTAACAGGACGAAAGGCACAGCCATGAACACCATATGTTGCATTTTTTTGAAGCACAGTTGGCTTAGGATGCCACCAAACTAGTGAGCATTAGCCATGCAACTGTTCACAATTATTTTTATTTGTTTATTTATTAATTTTTTTAGCCTGGTCTCCAAACCACCAAGCTATTTTGATTGTCTCACTTCTTCCTTATGAGACATTATATATTATAAAACCTCCAGAATGGAACATCTGGAACATTTCACATTTCCAAGATCTGAATTTTTTTAAAAACTTGTTTTCTGAAATGTCCACTACGGAATACAGTACTGAGTGTGTGCCCGGCGTAGCACAGGCAACAATTTGTTTTCTCAAAAGTAAAATTGCCCACAGGATGGTTGCCAATCAAGTCACTTTTTCCATTGGAAATGTATGTGGATTTTAATGCTACACTTCATGATTTGGGGTCCAAACCTTTTTCCCTATCGACAGCATGGATGCAAACAATATACATTTATTCCCTCATTATCTTCTGGTGTGTCCCAGCCTGATTTGGAGGGATTGTCCCTAGCCATAAAAACGGAATTTGTTCTCTAAATAGTGATCAATACTTGGTCTCTAGAGTCTGTCAAAAAATACTAGTTGTCGTTGTGATGTGTGTGTGTTTGTGTGTTGGTTGTGTTTGCACTCATTTAATAGGCTAATAACTCATTTCACATGTCCCTCTAAGCAGCATCAGTTGACAGCAGCTATGGCTCCCTGCTTCCTATGGTTTCATTTGGAGACAGAGGTGAATGGCTCCCTAGTTTGTTGTTAATTCCAACATATCTAGCCCCTTGGAATAAGAGCATTGCTCTTCCAAAATTGTTTGCCGCATTTCTTCCTGATCTGCTCTTTTTGTCTCTTCATCTTCTTTCCTCAGTGTGGTTTTTATCCCTGCCTGTCTCTCTCCAAAACTGTTAGCTAAGATTTCTGCAACACACAACACAGAAGAACACCACCCTCCCCAATCCCAAAGCAAAGCAGAGTGTGAAAATCTGGAAAGGAGGATTGCAGGGAGAGCCATAAGCATCTCCCTGAGTGATTATACAATTTACTGTGATTCGTTGAATTGTCCCTTAGCTATCTGTATTTAATCAGAAACTGTATACCACGGAGACTGTATGATCAGGCTTGTCAAAAATGTGAACCCTTTTAAACAGCTGAGAATCTGGTTGTATGTTGAGTGAGTTTACTAGTCTCCATCCAGTTCTTAGTGCTCAGATGTCTGTGTAACAAATGCCACCATAAATGATGGTTACAGCTACAGAGACTTCAAAGTGATCCTTCAGGTCCACTGCAGTGTTATCCAGAAGTCTACTTCGTTATAGCTCCCTGGACCTGGTTAGTGAATAGAGAACTTAAGTCTTCAAAATTGTCCATCCCACATCTTGGGTCAGCACGTACTTTTCCTAGAAAGAATGGAAAATAGCATAGTTACAGGTATGCCAGTGCAAGAAAAGGAAAAGATGAAACTCTGGAAAATTAATTAGGTAAGGGATATCCAGCTAGTGGCCTACAGACTGCATCTGGCCCCCAAAGGGTTAATCAGCAGTGGGGTGCCCCCGCCCCCAGTCTGGGTGCCACTTCTTCCATTGCGCTCCTGCTGCCACCAGAGTTCATCCTCCTGCTTCTACAGCCTGCCAGGCTGAGGGAGCTAGCAACCTGAGGACCCCACACAGCATGGCATGGGAGAGCCAGTGTGGCACAGCAAGTTGTGGGGAGGGATGCACCCATGACAAGGTGCAGCTGGCATGGTATAGCAAGGGTGGATGCCCACACAGCCCTCAGCCCCTCAGAATTTAGACAGCCCTTAATTAGGTGACTCATAAGCAGGAAGTGTGCCTTTTAATCTCTAAATTGCTCTCAAATGGCTTCTCCACAGTTATTTACCATTAACATCTGGATATTGCTAGAATATCCCTTTCCAGTCTTCTAGATATTCATAGACTTTGGTGTGATCAGTGTTACAGAAGGCACAGATTTGACTGTGGTTGTTGTTGCTGTTCTGTCATGGTAAGGATTGCATGCAAGAAAGCTGGAGCAGTTATCCTTTGTCCTTTTTTGTTTCAAGTGCCAGAAATATTACATCCTTAACTGCATTTTGCAAAAAGAATGTATCTGGTAGAGTACAGCAGGCAAGTCACAAAGAACTTGCTCTAAAGAGATTGTAATGCATTAAAGACCAAGGCATTGTTTTTCCAGTGTGGAACAGCTTGATTTATAAATTGTGAATAGAAATATCAGTTCCAGTAGAGTAACTATGGGTGGGGTAACAGGGTCTTGAACCCCAGATGCTCAGGAAAGGGAGAATCAGAATGGAAGCAGAGGTGGCTCAAGGCTCCTGGGTCACCCTGAGCGGAGTCAGGACAGGCATCTCCTTGTCAACCTCATCCTCCACATGAGGCTGTGGCAGTTTCAGGGTCAAGGGAGGTTGCTTGCTGACCAACACCTCGTGTTGTGCCCATGCCCCTGCTCCACTCCACGCAGCCGGAGCCTCGAGACTCACTACCTCCATTTTGGCATCCCTGTACACAAACCCTTTCAGCTTCTCTGCTACCCGGTGTGCAAACTCCACCAGTCATACATCTCGTCTGTTTGGTCATCTAGTCCAGGGGTGGCCAGCCTGTGGCATGGGTGTCACAAATGGCATGGGCAGCCAATGCGTGTGGCATGTGACAGATCAGAGAGGGAACAGGAAGCACAGTAGCAGATGGGGCAGAAAGCAGAGCAGCAGATTGTGCAGGGGAAGGGGGGATCAGAGTGGCACTCCAGGAGGGTGCAGGGTTAATTTGTGGCTTGCCTGCCATTGTTTATTATAGTACAGTATAACCTCATAAATCCGGATCTCAAAAATCTGGCACTTTTTAAGCTTTCCCCTCTGCTCCCCCGGACACAGAGGGGGAAGCTTACATGCTGCGGCTGCCATCCACCACCCTGCGCCACTGCTCCATGTGCAGCCGCTGTTCCAGGACTGGCTGCTGCTCCCCCACTGCCCCCCCCCCCCCCGACACAGAGGGGGAAGCTTGCATGTGGCGGCTGCCACCACCAGCCACAACCCTGCTCCATGTGTGGCTGCAGCTCTGGGACCAGCTGTCACTTCCCCCCCACCTCGCCCAACTCCACGACTGGCTGCTGCTCCAGTTTCAAAAAACTGGAATTTTCACATTTCCAGCAGGTGCTTGGTCCCGAGCATGCTGGATTTATACGGTTATACTGTATATCTAAATGCTTTATGGCTATTCTAATTTTAAATGTTCTGTGCAAGTTCCTCAAAAAATTTGTATGAGGACAGTTTAGGAGAGTTCACTGTAAGGAAGATGTTTCTGGTTCTGTTTCCCTTAATTTCATCTCCTTTGTATATCTTTGCATGGCCCCATTCATTCTCAGCCTGTGGGTTTGTCTTGTTTGTGGAATTGCATCTATCCAGCTTTCTGGCTAAAACTTAAATGTGAGCACAGGGCAAAACCTGTCTTAAGGAATTAGTCCCAAGCCAAGGCAGTTACCAAATCCTGTAGCCTTTCGGGCCTAGAATTTCTGAAGCAGAATTGAGAACTGCTTGCTTCGAGCACTCAGCCGGCAATCTTACATCATGTCGTTCTCAGCGGTGGCCCCTCAGCTGATCACAACTGCTAAGGGGGAGAGAGAATGATAACGGGTCACAGTCCAGTACCTTTAGACATTATCCCAAAATCAAATGGAAGTCAGTACAGTTCTCTTGGATCTGGTGAAGCTTGCCTCCTGTACGAAATACAGCTTTAGCAAGCAGACACCAGCTGCAGCTTCTGAATAGTCTCAAGGCAGCGCTACACTTGGTGGTAACCTGACCTCCAAGTGGCAGAAACTTCAGGTAGTGACAGTGAGGACTCCATCTGCACACATGCAAAGTGATGTGGGTGGGGGCAGGAATCTCTTGCAACTCCTATGCCCTGAATACCCAACGACTGTGCAGTCTAACACTGCCGTTGCAAGCTGTATGGCTGTCAAAGCATGACTGGCATTGCTAGAATGGCATAATTATAACTCTGCCATATATATATGAGTCCTGCTAGTAATGACCAGTAACCCAACCCTTTCATTAGAGGTTGTTGATGCATATTTGGTAGAACTGTGGGGTTACAGTGGTCAGAGGAGAACAGTTTGGTGTAGAAACTTGTGGTTAGCAATTAATGTAGGACATTTCTGTTTCTAAAGGGCATAACAGCAAACTCATCATCAGTGTCAAAGAGCAAGAAAAGTGGTTAACAGGAAGGACTGAGGAAAAAATGGATGATTGTAGGTTACTTTCTCTTACTTTCTGTTTTTCCACCTCTCTTCCCTTCCGTCTGATTGATATTCAAGTTACTTTACTACTTTACTTTACATTACTTACTACTACTTATGAGTTTCCGGACCCATTTTGTCTACCAGAGACCGCCGTGGTAGTAGTTCATTCCACCAGGAGTTGGTGGCGTCCTTTTACATTTGGAGTCACTTAAACACCATTTTGTGTTGCATCTTCTTGCTTTTGTTGTTTCTGATAAGAGGTATGCCCCTTTCCTCCCCTTATTCCCTCATGCCTCTGTCTTAACAGCTTTTTGAGGTGCAAACTACAGATGACTGAAATGCTTCAGTCTACATCACACTTCGCTGTAGGGTCCTTATGCTTTTTTCCCTTCTTTTTAATTTACCATTGTTCAAAAGCTGCTGCTTTTTTGATACTTTAAATTGGGCAGTTCCTTTCCCTTACTGTTATCATGAGAAGAGTAGCTTGAAGGTAACTGGTGCACTCAAAAAACTACATGTTAGCAGCTTGCAGGTGTAACTCTACGAAGCCGCGCTTCATACAGGCTAACCCAGGGTCAGGTCAACACTATCCTTATGGTCTCCAAGAAACTCCCTATGAACTTGCAAAGAACAATTTTTCCAGCTATTTCAGTTGGTCTAGTAAAAGATACTAGATTTACCCAAAGAGCCTTATCTGCCTATGTCCTTAGACCAACACGGCTACAACCTACGGCCCTATGAACAAAGAAAGCTCTGAACTGACATCCAGTTGTCTTGATGGTCTGTGCTGTGCTCCTGGATACATTTGACCATCAGATGCTGCCCACACAAGACCTGTGGCTTTTACAGTTCTTGGTTTCTAAGGTAGCGTGACCCTTTGTAATAGGCAGATGGTCCTGGCATTTGTCCAAATTCCACTTTTAGTAAATAATTTGTATTGCCTAAATTCTTCAGGCATCTTCAAGAAGAGGGGATTCCTAACTTTCACTACCAAAGAGTGGGGTGAGGCAGCTATATGTACTGGAATGATACAGTATGCTTGCAGTATAGGATGCCGTGAAGTTTAATTAGTGGAGTCTGCACATATATTTTTTTTACTGAAGCAATAAGTGCTACAGTGTGTGATTACTTTACCTCTATTAGTGAGGTATTGTCTAGATAAATCTAAGTCCACTTCTTAGTGATAAGACACAGAAGCACAGAGAAGTGAATTAGCTTGCCCAAGGAATTAGCTGACAGCACTGGAAATGGATCTAATCTAATTTCAGTACAAAATCATCCTTCTTCAGTGCTATTTGATTTTTTGAAAGAAAGGTGATTCTCTTTTTTTTATTAACTGAGTGGAAAGTATACTGTTTTGCTATGGCGTCAACCTCAAAACCTATTTAATTAGTAACATATAATAGGAAAGGCCACACATTGGAAACCTGCTATCCATACATTGAAAACGGGGAGGCTAATCTTGTGAGAGAGGTGTTTTCAGGCTCAGATTTATATCTTATTGCCAGATTTCCTCACCTCCTACATTACCATGCTGCAGAAATGGTTCCCTCGAATTCGGCCAGGTTAGTTGTGAGCCAGGCCCCATCTTTATTGCAGATGCTGTATTTTCTCACATATAGCACGTCCCACAATTTAATACACAGTCTGGTTTTGAAAGACAACTCTAAGAAAATTAAAATTCTTAACTTGTAGTACAGGTAAATCACTGATGAGCAGCAGTTAGGAAGCAAAGCCTGCTCCAGAACCTGCTGCCAGGCCTGCATTCTGAATGGGGGCTGTGGACTGAGCCCACGTGCTGGCTGATCCAGTACCACTGGTTTTGGGGCTGCGCGCAAGGTCCGACCTTGTGTGTTGGCCTAATCTGGCATGCTAGGTCTGGGGCTGCATGCTAGCTCTGACCGTGGTTAGACCCTATGTTCTGGCCCAGTCCAACATACAGGGCATGTTGTCTGGTCAGGGGCTCCCCACAAGTCCAGAAATTTGGTGGCAGGGAAGCGGTGTTAACTGCTGCAGTTTCCCCATCACCAACTTCTTAGACTTGTGGGGATCCCTATTCCCTGCATATAATACACATTCTAATTGCCCCGGCTAGTTTTGGAGGAAAAGGTGCATATTTTGTGGGAGAAAATTTTGTGATTGGATTTAGAATATGGCCCTTTTCACACTAATTTTATATAATTTGGGGCAGAGTTGAGTTTCCGTATTCTGTTGTTTTGCAATCCCCCTGTTGTGTTTCAGCACATCTTTTGCTATCCATATCATGTTATTTCTCCACTAGTGTTTGAATAGAGTACATGTTTTTGAATTTAGCAACACAGGGGATTTCCTCCTATGAAATTAGGCCCTTGGACCTTTTCATAGATTCGTAGACATCAGGGGCTGGAAGGTAAGATCGTCAAGTCCAGCCCCCTGCCATAGGCAGGAAGTCTGCTGGGTTCAAATGACCCCTGAAAGATAAGCATTCAGATGCCATTTGAATGAGTCCAGAGTAGGTGCTTGCACCACCTCTGCAGGGAGTCTGTTCCCGACCCCAGACACTCGGACTGTAAAGAAGTTTTTCCGTAGGTTCAGTCTAAATCGGCCTTCCAGACGTTTGTGGCCTTTAGACCTTGTTCACCAGTACTCCCCAAGGGATAACAACTGTTCTCCCAGATCCTGGTGCACCCCCCCTTAAGTACTTATAGGCTGCCACCAAGTCCCCCCTGAGCCTTCTCTTCTCCAGAATGAAGAGTCCCATGTCCCTCAGCCTCTCTTCATAAGAGTTGCTCTCTTGGCCTTTGATCATGCAGGTGGCTCTCCTTATTCTGAAAGAACATAGTGAAGTCTATATACAGATTGCAAGATCAGACTCTAAAATATTTTGGTGCAGAAATGTAATGAGAAGCTAACGTGCTTATTCCTTTGCTTTTCAGGAGGCCTCCTCATCTGTTTGCCACGTGAACAGGCTGCACGTTTCTGTGCTGAGATCAAATCTCCCAAGTACGGCGAGGGTCACCAAGCATGGATCATTGGGATCGTAGAGAAGGGGAACCGCACTGCCAGAATTATAGATAAACCACGAATCATTGAAGTTGCACCGCAAGTGGCCACTCAAAACGTGAACCCAACACCTGGTGCCACTTCTTAATCTAGACAAAATAGCAATTTGTTTTGTTTTTAAATAGATCTATTCCTTTATCATCCTACAATTTAAAGAACTGTAAAAAGAAAAAAAAAGAAACTCATTGTGTCTGCACATCTGGTGGCCTTAGGTCAGTTTATGAGTGGATACAATTAATAAAATAAAATCCATTGCCTTTTTTTCCTGTTACATTAACTGAAGATGCACCTAATCTTGAGGCAGCTTCTGAGTTGAGAAATATATTGTTATCCAATACTGTTGATTCATTTTGAATCTTTAGACACTTATCTCTTGCCGCATAGGCTTTTTTTAAAGGTGCTTTCACGTAGCACAGACATTACCAGTAGTAGTGTCGAATAGCAGTTTGTGTCCTTTCATTGTATGTATATTTATCATTATAAGTCTAATTTTGGATGCCTTGAATGATATTCCGAAGAGGCAATAAATTGAGAAGTGACACATTGGGTTATACCCAGTAGTGAGAGGGTTGCATGATTAATCCAATCTTTGATTTGTAAAGTTTAGTCTTACCCAAGAGCATCTACATCCCTGGTCACTGCTTGGTAGCACACTCTGTTAAACGAACAAGTGCTGACTTTGCATGGAAAGCGCTTCAGAGTTGAAGGAGAAATTTTTAATTTCATTATTTGTAGACCTGACAATATTTACTGTATTATCAATAATTGTTTTTTTATTGATAGTAAGGAGGGAAATAATTGCTCTTTTTTTGCAATGTGATTGGATGTGCTATAGTGCAACAAGGTATAGCAGACCAAAAGGGGATTACTGTATAATATTCATTTGCAATTCACTATATAATTAACTACACATTTTTTAAATATAATCAATCTAAAATAAACCTCTGTTCTGTGGATGGTAGTGTTTAATACATTTTATATTTTGTATAGTGATTACCAGCCATTTTTGTTTCTTTAAAATCAGCAGCTGTTTAGTATAATTCTTAGTATTATTTTGTTCTTTGCTCAAATACATTTTTGTGCACGCTTTTGTGATCTGTGTTTAAAAATCTACATTGCCAACATTGCAGCTTGAACTTAAGCTTGTTATTCAAATAAATATTTAATTTTTTTTATTGCTCTTGTATAAGTGCATGAACTTTTTTGATTTCTACTTAAAATACAGGTTGAAGGAAGAAAAATCCTTCCTGATTATTATTATTATTATTTTTTTAAATAATAATCATGGTGGTGGTGATAATGGTTGCTCTCGCCCCACAAGCAGGTTTTCTAAGCTGTTATGTCCAAGGTAACCACCTTTTATATATCACTTGCCTGCATGTCAGACCTGTGGGTCAATTGACTGCCTAGAAGTGTCTCTTCCTTTTACTTGGAACAATGGATTTTGTGATGTTTTTTGTTCTTTTTATCCATAAGTCAGCTGTTCTCTCCTGCTGTAAAATCGCTACGTGGGACTTCCTTGATCAGTATCCCATCTGGAACGCTCTTCACCTGAAAGTTACAAGTCTTCTCTGACAAAGCATTAAGCGGTATAATTGGACCCCGTTTGCCACTGAATGTTCCAAGAGGATCTGATTGGTTTAGCTGTGCTCTATAACCTTCCAGAAGGAGTGAAACTTGCACACCATTTCAGTTTCTTGCTGCATAGAGCTTGCTGTATGTTTCAATGAACTGCTTCAAATGGGTTTACCAGACTCTAGGATTAACTCCCTAAGATTCAGACTGGGAAGGAAGAAAATGTGTGATTGCTGTAACTCTTAAGAAATTAGTCCAGGGGCCATCAGCAAGAAGAAGTTTTTTAAGTAATAATTTAAATAAAGTTTGTTATAATCATTAGTGTTCGAACCTTTATTGTTCTTCAGGGAGTGGCTTAAAGTTTCAGTGTTGTTCTCACTGACATCTTTGGCAAAATGCCCATTGATTTCAATAGTGGTAGGAATAGGCCACTTTAGAAAACTTGCACCTGACTTCAGGTGTTTCAAGTTTCACATCCTCAAGTTTTATATGCTCAGATTAAGATACTAGGGATAGATGGGCCCTGCCGGTAGAAATGGTAAGCATGATCCCATTGATGTATATGGAAATGTTGGGTTCTGCAGTTCAGATCTTTTGAAAGCACCTAAATCAGAGGTGACTTCTGTCATTTTGCATTTCATGCTTTGCAAAAAAAAAAAAATTTTAATGGATGAGACAGTAAGGCTCGGGGCTCTTAATAATCTGCTTTCCGATCTTGGACAAGTCACTTTGAATTGTTTTTTGTCAGTTTTTATTATCTAGTTAACAATTAGTTATCTCACAAGCATGTCACTAGACCACTTTGAGCTCCTTAAAAAGAATCTATTTGTGTAAATGCTTGTTAGAGCTGTTATATTTCAGGCCTGTAATAGATTGGAGCAGAAGCATTGTTTAATACTATTGTTTCCTGCTATGCTAGTTATTTGGCCAGTCATCTCTGAAAGGAGCATTTCATGCTGGCTTAAGATGGCTTTAATGGGTATAAAATTACTCACAAGGTTAAGAGATTTTTGGAAGAAGGCTGTTTCATTCACATGGTTGTGACTGAAAATCTCAACAATCAAGATGTCATACTAATAAATATTTTTTGTAAGAATCTTGCTTAGTAGCCTTTCCAATAAATTGTTTCTCCTGCAGCTGCTGAGATGCGGCTGCTAACAAAGCTTCTCTTGTTTTGAAAACGTGGACAAAACAATTGGGCTGTCTTTAAGAGTTAGATTTTTATATTCTTAAGCACTTCCTGGTTGCTTAAAGGTGAAAGTGCATGATTAGTCAGAATTGATATGGCTATTACTTCCAAATGCACCACGAAGCCCCAGGGGGTGATTACTTAGGTGATGATAATAGAGCTGTCGCAACTAATCTTGCAAGGAACATTGTCATTTGAATGTCACAGGTCTTACGTTTTTGTTTCGCTAAATGCAGATACTAACTCAAAGCCAGAAGGCAGTTAAGTTAAAAGAAAAACCACTGTGCACAGGACAGAGGATTATTTAGGACCAGATCCTGGAAGGATCCTCAAAGTGTCTACCTCTTTACAATAAGGATCTCAAAACCAAATTTTTTAGATATAGAAAAAAGTAATGAAAAACAACACTTTATTTTAAGAATCTTGTAGATGCAGCCATTTATTCAAATGGAACATGATCTCATTTGCATAAGTAGACACCATTGCATAAAGCACATTCAATAATTAAATGTCTCTGGGGACACTAATTTTAAATGTTTAATCAAATATAAACAAGAGTGCTTAAAGATCTCTGACAATAAAATGGGAAATTCAGTAGCCACTAGCAACAAAGTGGGGGAGGTGATATATATTCTTTTAATGTCTCTATATCAGCTTGCAGTAAAAATGACCTAAATAAAGGAAAAATGGTCCTTTTTCAGTTTTATGATGTTGTATAAAGAAGGCCAACATGATTTGTCAATTTTTTCTGCCTTTGTTTCATTTTTGTTTCTGCTAGAAATCCAGGTCTTGGTTACCCTTCTCTTCCTGGAGGGCTTGAAAGCTAGTAGGATCCTGACCATGTTACCATGAAAGTGGAACCTGGGTGATGGTGAGAAATGCAAATGTAGACTGCATAATGCTTTTATAATTGCTTGACTGCTTGTAAATGTCCTCCAAAGGGTTGGGAAGAATAATCATTTTGGGGAGGGTGAGGGAGTGTCTGTATTACAATCAAGTGGCATGATTGCAACCCTGTATTTTTACGCAAGCCCATTTTGGTCTTGCTAGCTTATTTCCGATGGCACCAAACCTTGGCACCACAGGTTTCAACCTGGGCTGCATGAGTCCACCTGGGAACTTTGGGTCTTTGTACGTGCCATAAAATTGGCCTTTAAAGCAACTTTAAATGCCCTTTTGCACCACTTTAATGGTGCTGCTGTTTACACTGTCGGTGGCGTATTGCACGTTAAATGACTTTGCGATGTAGCAAAATCAAGCACCTCCAAGGTGTTTTAGTTTGCTACTTAAAGTGCAACAGCCACAGAGGAAAGCACCAGGCCCTGTGCAGCTCAACGGAGCTTGCCTGCCTGAGCTATGTGGGGGCCCGGTGCTTCCCTCCACAGCTGTGTGTGTTTGTGGGGGGGGGGGGGTGTCAGTGCTTCCCTCCATGGCTCCACGCCAGCTGCCCCCCATAGCTTAGGGACCACTTGGCCTGCCAGCAGCTGCCTCCTACCTCCCCAGTCACTGGAGAGGCAGGTAATGATTGGGCCCAACCCTTGTGTACATGCCACAAGGGTTTATTTCAGTTTAATTCTCCCTAAATTGAAACGGCGTTTTTAAAAACCCACCAGTTCAATTTAGGGAGAATTAAACTGAAGTAAGCCCCTGTGGTGTGTACAAGCAGCCTTAGGTACATACTTGGGTTAGCAGCCCCCACTCAAGTCCAAATAATAATAAAACCTGGTGTTTCCAGGCTTCTTTTCAGGCTTCTTTTACTTATGTAGCTAAATCTGTGGCGAGGATTTTGTGAGTCATATCTTTTATGGGATAAACTGCATAGTTGGGATAAGAAAGCTGGTCTAAGTTTATCCAAACTGTGCGGTTTCCAATAAGAGATGCCCACAAAAAATTTTGTCTCTTGCATAATTCCTAGACCATTACAGCTATAACATTACTCCAACAGGTAGCTAAGTCTAGACATGTCCACTTGCATCTAAAAGCACCAGAACTGGACAAGTATTATTCTTCCCTGTTCCAAGTTGCCGGTAAAACCTCAAAATTAATTGAATTCCACAGTGAGGAGTCTGAACCTACGTGTCCTTGGTTTAGTTTAGATCTGTCATCTTAGAGCAAATTTTAAAAAGCTAATCTTGCTGAGATGCAGCAGCAGCTGCTATTCTCTACCATAGTAAATGAAGCTTTCAGACAACCTCATCTTTGGAATTACAGTTCTGATCCTAATGTGTATTTTAATAGTCAATCAAGATGCTTATTAAATTATAACACTGTATATTAGTACTGTTCCTGCACTGCTGTAGAAATTTTGATCATTTAGTTTTTATTAGTTTTGTGATTTAATGAACAGAAAACATTAAAGCTAAAAGCCAAATGCAAAACAGCTATATAAAAATGTTCTATAAAACCCAGAAAAATGACAGATATAGCTGTAGAAAATACCAAAGTCACAGTCCCTGGTAAATGCTATTAACTCTAATCGAATGCTGATGCTGACCTTCATCTTTCTTTATTTTTCCATTTTTTTTGTCTTGTGTGCTTTTCATAATGTTCATAATGTTCAGACTTGTACTGCAGTGTAGCTTATCAAAAGGGTTTAAAAATAATTCACTCGAATATTGTTTATAACAGCAGAATGCAAAGGTCAGAATGTTTTAGCCACGTCACCTTCTATCATACAGGGTGCTATAAACTTTAAAAAAAAACCCATAAAATTTTCCTTATTTTTAAAGACTTTGAATATACCATGGCCTTCAGGTATCTACTGAAGAGGGCTATTTATTCTACAGCAAGTCCAGAGCACTACGGTATACAATGGTTACCGCAGTGTTTGGAATCAGTATTGTTTGTGTCTACAAAGATGAATGCCTGTAAAATGCATTCAGTCATAATATTAGAAAGGACATTAAGGGTGATCAAATCCATCCCTTTGCCATGTATGTAGGATGCATTATGAAATATACTAACTCTTACTTTCTCAAACAGATCTGGACTAGTCACAACTACCTGTATAATAGGTAGACGGGAGGAGGGTCCCCAAATTTATTTTGGTTGTGACACCATGGGGCGTAGTATGGTAAAGATGGAAAATCACTGCATGAACCAGCGTTAGCCCTGCTCATCCAAGAGACATAACTGAGCAGTCAGAGGTAAGAGAAATGAATAATTCCAAAACATAGGAAAAGGGGTTTTGGGGGTTGGTTGGTATTTTCATTGAACAATTTCTAAATCAGTGAGAAACTTTGTAGGCCAAGCCCATACTAAAAAATTCCCTTTGTTGGTATAACTGGAAATAAGGAAATGAATAAAACAATGTTGCAGAAGACTCTAGTAGCCAATACATTCATTGCCGGTGATGTGAACATATTGTTGTGCTGTAAGCAGCTCCATGTCAGGGAACTCAGAAACCCCATACAGTTCCACTTTTTGGTTTAACTAGGACCTTAATTGGGTTGCCAAAAATTCCAAGCATTTATACCTGTCCTTTTCGTTTTATTTGGCATGTCTATGATTAGCATGCTTTGGTAATGCAGAGAATAGTTAGCTGTTAGTACAAGGCCAGGCAGAAGGCAGGGCAGCATTGCATCTTCTAGCTTAACTAATTCAGAGATGCATCAGTTTTTATAAGCAACAGCTTATCTCATCAGATGCTAACTGACAAAGTAAGCTGCTGCTTACAAAAGCTTTTGTATTTGGAAAAGCGGTTAAAATCCCATTTACATTGCACCGTAATGCTGCGTCCTGAAAATAAAGTGGGACCACAAAATGCCGAACAGGTACTGGAGTGCACAGGACCGACACACTTAGAAACCACTATCAAGCAGAGGACGTTGCAGTGGCTTGGCCACGTCAGGAGAATGGGAGAAGTGTATCCCAAAGAATATTTTGTACGCTGAAATTTGAGATGACTGTAGAAAGCAGGGTTGTCTTTTTTTATGGCAGTACCATGACGTGTGCAAAAGTTGTATGAAGCCATTCACCTTCAGTGTAGAAAGCTGGAACGATCATGCAGAATTCCATCCAGTCTGGAGGGAACATCTGGCACTGGAGGCAGCTCAACGTGAAGTGGGTTGGATCCAGAAGATGGAAGCAAAGCAAGAAAGAAAGCAGCGTGTTGTAAATTTGGACTCCAACTCAGACAACGCATGGATCTGTGAAACTTGTAACAACATTTGTTGCTCTCAAATTGGGCTTGTCAGCTGCAAGTGGATTCAGCAGGCACCTGACTAGACCCCGTACATCATAGTTTCATAGTTTGTAGGGTTGGAAGGGACCTGAGCAGATCGTCTAGTCCGACGCCCTGCCATGGCAGGAAAGAATACTGGGGTCAAATGACCCCAGCAAGATGTTCATCTAACCTCCTCTTAAACACCCCCAGGGTAGGAGCCTGCACCACTTCTCTTGGAAGCTGGTTCCATGATCCAGAGGATTGACAGTTGCCTATGTATTACCTATAACGTGTCCCAAACAGATCCTCCCATGCAATTCACATAAGTCCTTAATGATCCCAGAATACTTCGCTGGTTTAGTTTGTGATCACAGCTCCTTTAGCTGTTGGTGTCAATGTGTTTAGTAGAGGTGGGCGAAGCAGGCAGTATTCGATTCGGATTCAGATTTGGCCCGATTTGGGGGACAGTGACTCGATTAGCTGATTCAAATCACTGTCCCTATTCAATTTGGCCGAATCCGAAACTGAAGATTTCGATTTTGATTTGGAGAATCAGCAATTCGGCCATAGGCACAGCTTTATATGTTTTTTCTACATACCTCAAGGTACCAGGCGCAGCTCAAGAAATCTGCAATGCTGGGGCGGATGGAGCATCCCACAGGAGTGCGTGGGGGGTCCCCCGTGCGCTTGGCGGCAGTGGACCCAAAAGTAGACTGAAAGTACTTCAGGTCCACTGACAAGCGTGCGGGGGACACCCCACGCACTCCTGTGGGATGCTAGGTGTTTACATCTCTCTTTGTATCATCCTTGATATAGAATTTAAATCATTTGGAGGCATGCATGCTCAGTTTCCCTATTGTTAAATGGCAATAATTGTATGCTGAACTTGCAGTACAGAGGCCTGATTAAGTTTAATTCAGTAACATGCCACCCCTAACTGGCTCTAATGGAATAAAGGACACATTAATGATAATATTATATTAAGAATTTGTGAAGCTAGTTTGGTGCAAGGCATTATTTCAGTGGAGCT
Source organism: Crocodylus siamensis (assembly GCF_052110815.1). Classification (NCBI taxonomy): domain Eukaryota; kingdom Metazoa; phylum Chordata; order Crocodylia; family Crocodylidae; genus Crocodylus; species Crocodylus siamensis. The sequence continues at coordinate 13,006,110 of NC_143398.1, read as the reverse complement.
GTCTGGAGCAATACAGGCATCATATCACAAGATCATAGGAAAGTAGGGTTGGAAGGAGCCTCATGAGGTTTAGTCCAGCCCCCTGCTCAAGGCAGGATTGTCCCTGACTAAGCCATCCCAGCCAAGTGTCTGTCTGACCCACTTTTGAAATTTTTCCAAGAATGAAGATTCCACAATTTCTGTAGGTAGCTTGTTCCAGTGACTAATCACCCTCATAGTTAGAAGGTTGCTTCTAATCCTCAACTTACATTTTTCTCTGATGCATCTTGAGGCCACAGAGAAAAGCCCATCTCCCTCTTACCTGTATTTGCCCTTCAGGTATTTGAAGTCTGTTATCAAATCCACCTTCAGTCTTCTCCAGAATAAATAACCCTAGCTTTTTCAGGCTTTCCACATAAGTCTTGCTTTTCAGGCCTCTAATTATTGGTGGTGCTCCTTGCTGGAGTCTCTCCAATCTGTTGACATCCTTCTTGAAGTGTGGGGCCTGAAACTGGACACAATGCTCCGGGTAAAGTCTTACCAGTGCCAAATCGAATGGCAGATTTTTTTTTTCTTCAATTTTTCACGACACGCATATTAATATGACCCAGTATGCCTTTTTGCAGCAAGAGCACACTGTTGGCTCATAATAAATTTATGGATTACTGTCACCTCCAGGTCCTTTTGTACAGTACTGCAGCCTAACCAGTCATTTCCCAGTATGTATTTGAGCATGCAGCTATTCTATCCCAAGTGCAGGACTTTGGACTTGTTCTTTTTTAATCTTATCAGATTGGTTATGGACCATTTCTCCAGTCTATCCAGCTTAAAGAATGAGCTGCACCTAGCAAAGGAGGTTAAGGAGAATGAGAAGAGGTTGTATAAGTATGTTGACCAGAAAAGAAGGACAAAGGAAGCTGTGGGTCTTCTGTTAAGAAGCATGGGGAAACTCATATCCAAAGATGCAATTATAGATGTTGGGGTCAGAAGGGACCTCAATAAATCATTGAGTCTGACCCCCTGCATAGGCAGGAAAGTGTGCTGGGTTCAAATGACCCTAGCCAGATGCCTATCTAACTTCCTCTTGAAGACCCCCAAGGTAGGGGAGAGCACCACCTCCCTTGGGAGCCCATTCCACATTTTGGCCACTCTACTGTGAAGAAGTTCTTCCTAATGTCCAGTCTAAATCTGCTCTCTGCTAGCTTGTGGCCATTATTTCTTGTAACCCCCAGGGGTACCTTGGTGAGTAGAGCCTCACCAATTCCCTTCTGCGCCCCCATGATGAATTTATAGTTAGCCACAAGGTCACCTCTCAACCTTCTCTTGCAGAGGCTGAAGTGGTCCAGATGCCATAGTCTCTCCTCTTAGGGTTTGCCCGTATGAGTGACCCTTCTCTGGACTGTCTCCAGGTTATCCACATCCCTCTTAAAGTGTGTCACCCAAAAGTGGATGCAGTACTCCAACTGCAGTCTGACCGGTGCCTGATAGAGAGGAAGTATCACCTCCTTGGTTCTGTTGGTCATGCATCTGCAATTAAGGTGGATCTACAAAACAGCTATTTTGCCTCAGTCTTCCCCAAAAAATTAAGCTGCAGCCAGATACCTAATAAGGATTATTTAGATAAGGAAGAGGGCATGGTGAGGGAGGGTAATAAAAGAGATGGTCAGAGAGCTTTAGTTGGATGTGAATGAATTCAAGACAGCAGGACCAGATGAACTTCATTCCAGGGTCCTGGGGGAACTGGCAGAGGAGATCTTGGAGCCCTTGACGACGATTTTCATGAAGTCTTGGGAGATGGGCCAGGTACTAGAGGACTGGAAAAGGGTCACTGTAGTGGCTCTCTTTTTTTAAAAAAGGTCAAAAGGAGGACAGGGAACTGGGAAGATATTGAAACATATCCTAGAGGAAGGTTGTTTGCAATCATCTGCTGGGGAAAAAGCTGTTCACAAGCAGCCAGCATGGATTTATGAAAAACAAATAATGTCAAACAAACCTGATCATCTTTGACAAACTAATTATTTGGGTAGAAGAAGGTAATACTCAAATACAGTGTATCAACTTCAGCAAAACTTTTGATGGCACAACCTTCTTACAAACAAATTGGAGAAATGTTGGCTAGGTAAAACTACTACAAGGTGCATAGATAACTGGCTCAAAAGCTGCAAGTAAAGTGTAATTACATGTCAGAATGGCAGGAGGCTTCAAGTGGAGTCCCATGGGGTGTATCCTTGGCCTTGTGCTATTCAGTGTGTTTTATTAACAGTTTGGCATAGGAAACTTCTTTAGCAAGTTTGCAGATGACACAAAACTGAGAATTGCAAACATGTTGGAGGTTTCAAGTGCAATTCAGAAAGATCTTAACAGATAAGAAAGTTGGGCTAGAGCTAACAGGATGAAGTTCAGTGAGGACAAATGCCACACTATGAACTGGCAACATTATGGAAAAGGACTTGGGAGTCTTGGTAGGCCACAGACTCCATGTCAGTCTGTAGTATGATGCGGCTGCACAAAGTTGAATGCAGTTCTGGAATGCATCAATAGAAGCATTAGGTGCAAGACATGGGAGGTGATCGTGCCTCTCTGTTTGGCACTGGTTAGGCTTCATCTGGAGCACTGTGTGCAGTTCTGGGCTCCACATTTTTGAAAGCACCTTCGAAAGCACCTTTCATAAGCACCTTTTCTCTCTTGCTGCAGAGAAGAGGGTGTGGAACAACAGCTTGAAGTTGCACCAAAGTAAATTTAGATTGGATATCCAGAAAAACTTCTTCACTGTGAGAATAGTGGGCAGTGCAATAGGCTGCCTGGGGAAGTTGTGCCTTCTCTGTCACTGGAGGTGTTCAAGAAGAGGTTGGACAGCCACTGGTCAGGTGTAGTTATGCCCATGATCTAGGTGTAGCTATGCCCATGTTCTACTACGCGTATTTCCCATGCTTCTGAGTTTTGCTGGTTGCCCCTGCCCCCCTCCTTCCTGCTACATGTTGTGGTGTTTTTAAGCCTCTCTGAGGCATTGGGTGTTGGCTACATCCAAGGCTGTTAGGACCAAAGCAGGAGGTTCCTGGCTAGAAGGTCTTTCCGCTCCTCTCAAAGTCAGACTGTTCTCTGTGTTAGGGGTTAGGAAGGAATTTTACCCCACAGCCAGTTTGGCATGGATTGTGGAGATTTTTGCCTTCTGTAGCAGGGGCATGGCCCTCTACCTGGGGTTTCTTGAGCATATAGCGCACTTTATAGAAGCAGGACATTGCTGCTGTGGTTCTCCTGCTTTACTGGTGGCAGGTCAGGGTGTTAGGTCTGTCTTGTGTCAGGGTTGACAAATAGTCTTATATAGAGTTTAGATGATAGGTTGTATCAGATGGTTTGAATAGAAATGATCCTGCCTCAGGCCGGGGGTTGAACTAGGTGACCTTTGAAGGTCCCTTTTCAGTCCTGTTTCTCTATGATTCTTCTGGATTCTGGCCCTGCTCTCCAGAATGTATACAACTGCACCAAAATTGATGTTATCCACACATTTGCTAAGCATGCATTCAATGCCGTGATATATCAGTGCCATCATCCAAATCATTAATGAAGATGTTGAACAGTACCAGGTCTAGGACAGAGCCCTGGGGAGCTCCACTTGATATCTTCTCCCAACTAGGCATTGAGCTGTTGATGAGCATGATGATCCAGTTAGGTATCCATTTTACAGTACTTTCATAAAGTCTGTATTTCCTTAGCTTGTTAATGAGACTGTTATGGGAGATGGTGTCAGAAGCTATTCTGAACTCGAGGTTTATAACTTACTCTCACCCCACCCCTGCCATCTTATCTGGTGAAGGGTGGGAAAGACAACCAGTAGGGAAGAAGTGCTAGACTTCAGAAAGGCCAACTTCAGTATGCTCAGGAGATTAGTTAGCGAGGCACTGATGATCAGGAGCATTGGTGAGACGGCAGTCCAGGAAGGATGGTCATTCCTAAAGGGAGCGATCCTTTGGGTGCAGAAAGAGACAATCCCAAGAAACAGTGCAAAGGGGCCAAAAAAGCCTCTTCATTGAACAGGAAAATTCAGGAAAGCCTAGGGGAGAAAAAAAGAGGCATACAGGCTGTGGAAGCAGGGGTAGCTACCAAGGAGGAGTATACCTACTTGGCTTGCGCTTCCAGGGAGTCGGTTAGAAAAGCCAAAGCTGCAATGGAACTTAGGCCGGCGACAAAAATTAAAGACAACACAAAGTCCTTCTACAGGTATATAGGGAGCAAATAAGAAGACGTAGGGTAACATAGGACCCCTACAGGGCAGACTAGGGCAATTAGTGACAGATAGGAGGAACAAAGCTGAGCTCTTCAATGAGTTTTTTGCTTCCGTATTCCTGAACATGGATCAGGGCAACTCTCCCAGTTGGATTATAGACGAGCACAGGAAGGAAATTGGCCCACCAACTATTAGTGCTGACTTAGTGAAGAGACACTTGGTGGGGCTGGATGTATTTAAGACAGCAGGCCTGGATGATATTCATCCAAGGGTGCTGAAGGAATCGGCCAGTGTCACAGTAGAACCACAGGCAAAGTTGTTCAAGCACTCATGGTGCTCAGGTCAGGTCCCAGAGGATTGGAAAAGGGCCAGTGTGGTCCCTATTTGCAAGAAGGGGAGGAAGGAGGATCCAGGGAACTATAGACTAGTTAGCCTCACCTCTATCCTTGGGAAAACCTTTGAAACAATTATTAAGGATCACATCTGTGGGAGTCCAGGAGGAAAAATAATGCTGAAGGGCAACCAGCATAGGTTCATAGCAGGTAGATCCTGCCTAACTAATCTTGTTTCTTTTTATGACCATGCTTAGCTGTAGGGGATGAGGCAGTTGTCATCTACCTGGATTTTAAGAAGGTCTTCAATACAATATCTCATCCTATTCACATAGATGAACTGAGCGGCAGTGACATAGATAATTACATGGTCAGGTGGGTGGCAAATTGGCTAATAGGACACACACACAGAGTGGTGGTGGACGGATTGGCATCGACCTGGAAAGATGTGGGCAGTGGAGTTCCCCAAGTTTTGGTGCTTGGACCAGTGCTATTCAGTGTCTTCATCAATGACTTGGATGAGGGCGTGGAGAGCACTCTGTCCAAATTTGCAGATGACACCAAATTATGGAGTAAACACACTAGTGGGCAGGGAACAAATCCAGGCACATCTGGACAGGTTGGAGAAGTGGGCAGAGCAGAATAGGATGCAATTCAACAAGAACAAATACAAAGTGCTGTACCTAGGGAGAAGGAATCACCAACATACCTACAGGCTGGGGGATGACCCTCTCAGCGGAAGAGTAGCAGAAAGGGATCTCGGAGTCATAGTTGACTCCAAGGTGAACATGAGTCATCAGTGTGATGAAGTGATCAGTAAAGCGAACTGTACCTTATGCATTAGCAGGTGCATCACAAACGGGTCCAGGGAGGTGATACTTCCCCGCTGTGGCACTGGTGAGGTCACAGCTGGAGTAGTGCATCCAGTTTTGGGCACCGCACTTCAAGAGGGATGTGGATAACCTTGAGAGGGTCCAGAGGAGGGCCACTTGTATGGTTAGGGGCCTGCAGGTAAAGCCCTATGAGAAGAGACTGAGGGACCTGAATCTCCAGCCTCCGCAAGAGAAGGCTGAGGGGATTTTGTGGCTGGCTACAAATTCTTCAAGGGGGACAACAAGGGATAGGAGATGTTCTGTTTACCAGGGCACCCCTTGAAGTAACTAGAAATAGTGGCCACAAACTGACAGCAGATTTAAGTTAGACATCAGGAAGAACTTGTTTATGGTAAGGGTTGCCAGAATCCAGGATGGGCTTCCAAAGGAGGTGGTGCTTGCCCCCACCTCGGAGGTCTTTACGAGGAGACTGGACAGGTACCCGGCTGGTGTCATCTGACCCCAGCGCTCTTTCCTGCCTGGGCCATGGGGTCAGACTCGATGATCTGCTGAGGTCCCTTCCGACCCTAACATCTATTAAATCAGACTGATTAGACATGACTTGCTTTTGGTGGATCCATGCTGGCTGTTCCTGATCACCTTGTTCTCCTCTAGGTGCTTCAGAATAGATTCCTTGAGGACCTGGTCCATGATCTTTCCAGCTAGCTAGGTCAAGCTGACTGGTCTGTAATTCCCTGAATCCTCCTCCATCCCTTTTGTTAAAGATGGGTACTCTATTTGCCTTTTTCCAATCATCCATGACCTCTCCTGGCCTCTGTGAGCTCTCAAAGAGGGTAGCTAGTGGCTTTGAAATTACCTCAACCAATTCCTTAAGGCACCTTAAGGTGCATCCCATCTGCCTCTGCTTACTTGAAAACATTTAGCTTCTTTAAATAGTCCCTAACCTGTTCTGCTCCTGTAGGTTGTTTGAGTCCTTCCCTATATTTGCTGCCAACTACATTCATCATCTGGTAGCTCCCCTATGTGTGAAGACAGAAGTAAAAAAGGGATTAAATACTTGCACTTTCTCTGTATCATCCAAAACTAGACTGCCTTCTGCATTGCGTAAGGGACCTGTGGTTTCTTTAGTCTTCCTCTTACTTTTGACATACTTGTAGAACACCCTTTTATTGCCTTTTATGTCCCTTGCCAGTTGCATCTCAAATCATGCCCTGGCCTTCTAATTTTCTCCGAACAAGCCCATGCAATACTCTTATACACTTGCCTAGTACTATGACCAAGTTTTCACTTTTATAGGATTCCTTTTTGAGTTTCAACTCCTTGAAAAGATTGTTGTCCAGCCAGGCTGGCCTCCGGTTGCATTTCCCATTCTTCCGCTGCTTTGGGATTGCTCAGTCCTGAGCCCTTAGAAGGGCCTCCTTCTTGCTCTCCTAGACCCCTTTTCCCTTCGGACTTGCTGTGGAAACGGTCAGCTCTCTGGTGGCACATGTAGCAGTGGAACCTGGAGACAAATGAAACCAACATCTCAAGGAATCCTCTAGCCGGGGATGGAGAGGTACCATTTTATGAGTTCTGTGTGGAAGAGCCTCAGTGTTTTGAGCATAGGTCAAAGTATTGAGTCATAGAAAATTGGGGATAGAAGGGACCTCAGGAGGTCACATCTAGTCCAACCCCCTGCTCAAAACAGGACCATCCCAAACTAGATTTCCCCCCCAGCCACCCACCCCCAGTCAAGGATTGTCTAGCTTGGACTTAAAATCCCCTAAGGATAGAAATTCCACAACCTCTCTGGGTAGTGTGGCCCAGTGTTTAATTACCCTCCTAGTAAGAAAGTTTTTCATAATATCTAACCTAAACTTCCCTTGCTGCAACTTGAGACCCTTGCTCCTTGTTCTGTCATCTGCCGCCACTGAGAACAGTCCGGCTCTATCCTCTTTGCAACCCCTCTGCAGGGAGTTGAAGGCTGCTATCAAATCCTTCCTCAGTCTTCTCTTCTCTACACTAAATAAGACAATTTCCCTCAGCCTCTCTTCATAAGTCATGTTCCCTAGGCCTCTAACCTCTTTCAGTTCCCTCTGCTGGACTCTCTCCAATTTGTCCAAATCCCTTCTGTAGCGGGGAGCCCAAAACCGGACATACTACTCCAGATGTGGCCTCATCAGTACCGAATAGAGAGGAATAATTGCTTCTCTCCATCTGCTGGCAACTCTCCTACTAATACAGCCAGTATGCTGTTAGCCCTCTTCAAAACAAAGGTGCACTGTTGACTTGTATTCAGTTTATTGTCCACTGTATCATCCTTTTTTGCAGAGCTTCTGCTTAGCCAGTCAGTCTCCAGCCTGTCCTGGTGCATGGGATTGTTCTGTCCTAAGTGCAGGACTTTGCACTTGTCCTTGTTGAACTTTGTGAGCTTTCTTTTGGTCCAATCCTCCAATTTGTCCAAGTTGCTCTGAATCTTAGCTCTACCCTCCAGCGTATCTACTACACCCCTCAGCTTGGTGTCATCCACAGACTTACTGAGGGGCCACTCAATGCCATTTTCCAGATCGTTGATGAAGATATTGAACAAAACTGTCCCCAGGACTGACCTCCAGGGCACTCCACTCAGTACTACCTGCCAACTAGACATTGAGCTATTGATTGCTACCCTTTGAGCCTTATGATTCAGCCAGTTTTCTCTTCACCTTATAGTCCATTCATCCAACCCATACCTCCTTAGCTTGTTTGTGAGAACATTGTGGGGGACCATATCAAAATCCTTGCTAAAGTTAAGGTATGTCACATCCACTGCTCTTCCCACATCCATAGAGCCAGTCATCTTGTCACAGAAGACAATCAGGTTGGTCAGGCATTACTTGCCCTTGGTGAATCCATGCTAATTGTTCCTGGTTCAGAGGTCTGGTTCAGGAGCTCTGTCTTGCCAAACTGAACTAAACTTTGGGTTTTCCTGGAGGAAAACAGTTGGACTTTGTCCTACAGTACTTGTGATCTCTGTTCCGACGGTCTTCTGTGATATTTGTAAGAACCATGTGCTAACCTGTGAGTTGGGACATTGCTCAAGGGAGAAGAGAAAATGTTGCATGGCAGGTCTTGCATGTACTTTCATTTTGCATATCCTGGAACCTTTGGTTCCAGGGATTTAAGTTTATTCACACACGTTCTGGAGGGGAATGAGGTGCCACTGACAAAACCTAACTTCACAAAATACTTTTCAGGGCAGTTAACTTCTTTGGTTTCTTTTTCTTTTAAGAATTTTTTAACATCCACATGCATCACAGCTGAGCTCTCCTACCTTAGGCTCTTTGGCACCACCCCAGCCAGAGACCACAAACAGCATAGTGGAAGATATAAGTAGCAAATATGTTCAGTGCAGGGAATAAGAGTATCTATTTACCTAACACAGAGGTGCATTTCTGAAGATTCAGACACCTGGTTGTTCCTCAATCTTGCTATGGCACTGTTCCACTTTAAATCCCGTCTTAACTACAGAGTTTGTGCTTGCAAACAGCTCTAAGCATTTACAGATGTCCTAGTCCTTTACTTGTTTTTTTCATGGATTTTAAGGAATTTAAAAGCACTATTTGCATCTACATTTCCATATCTGAAAGTGCTAACATACTGACTTTACAGCACATTGTGAAGTTTAATATATTGATGTGCTGTCCCTTTCTTCATCAGAGTTGCCTCAGTCTGTGTTGAAGCCACAGCTCTCTGGGGCAGTTTTAATGCCACACTGTGGAGTTAGGCTGGAGCAGCGTGAGAATCGCAGCTGATCTGGTTCAGTGGAGGCAGTGAGATTTGTCACTGTCACCCAGAGCTGGACTTGTGCAACAGCCTTAGGGACACTCCTTATCAGAGAGGGAGCTTCCCTGACTGTACTGGCTGAGCTAGAGTGTATGGATGATCTAGATAACCTTAACTCAGTTCCAGTAATTTCCCTTTTTATTTTGGCATAGCCATTGTGTGGGGCTTCTGCAGGCTGAGCTGGAGAGTGTTTGTTGGGACCTAAGTGTGGTTATCTTTTGAAGCAGGGATGTGAGGGTTATAAAGGACAAGGCTGAAACCTTCTGTCTCCCCCAAATATCTGATTACCTCTCTTACTGCAAATATCTGATTACCTCTCCCCCCACCCAATGATCCCACGTCACCGCACTACTCTTTTCCTCTGGAGCTGAAGCATCAGGGGAAGAGTGAGCCTGGAGCACCATCCCACACTGGTGCATGAAGCATAATTTTTAACCCATAATGATTTCTATGCTTTGAAGCACACTTTTAAGCAGTTCTTTATTGGAAGCATCCAGGCTTTGGTATTGGCATGGCCAAATACAAACAGTTCATATAGTAAATAATTCTTTTTTCTATCTGTAATAGTCTGCAATTTAGATTAATTGATAATAAGTAGCAATACATTTAAATCGCTGGTTGAAAACTAGTCCACCACCAAAACATGCTTAATTTTTCCATGCTATCATTTTATTACAGCATGCCTATAGTAAAATGATCAATTGTGAATCTTACTGTTAGAGCCATGTGGCTGGTCGGTCTGTGCTTTTTTACATATAATACTTGAAACCATTGTGGCCGCCATAGGGAAAAGCCATTGTAAATGTAATTCTTGATAGTGCAGCAGAATGGGGGCAGCCTTTTTGGCAGATGTTCCACAAATTAGCCCTATTTCCCCCAGTTGCGTTCTAATCCCTTTCTCCCTGGCCTACCTGATTTGCTGCTCTGCTTTCTGCTTCCTGCCCTGTGTTCCCTGGCAAAGCTACTGCTTGGCTTTCTGCTTCCCGCCTTGTGCTCCTTGCCTGATCTGATGCTCTGCTTTCTGCTCCCTACTCTACCTGCCACTGTGTCCTCTCCCCAGTGTGCTGCATGCCACACACAGAGACTGCCCGTGCCACAGGTTGGCCACCCCCAGTGTAGCCCAAAGGTGCTGGAAGTTTGTAGTGATTTTAGTGACAATGTAGGGGAACCATTTTACAGGAAAATAAATGAGACTAGGGTTCAGAGCAAGAGATAAGGTGCATAATTTAAATATATGGGGAAAAAAGTTGGATCAAGATTTATAATTTGATTACAGTGTTAGTGCCTTTCTGGGCACTAGCAGAAAATGGGTAGTAAATCAGACTCAGCAGTTGGGTTTTAAAACCAGGAAAACTATCACATTTGAATGAGGCAGAATGTTAACAGGGAGAGTGGTGAAGCCCTACAACCAACAGGCAGTAGTGGAGTCTCCATCTCGTGAGATCTGGGAATTCAGCCAGGGCACTGGTTTTGGAGGGATGCTTTCCTGAACTCAGTTTCCCGGGCTGGATGCAGGGGAAATGGAGTTGCATACTTTGGCCCAGGTTATAGATCAGAGGAGCTGATCCGATGGTCCCTTCTTGCTTTAAAATGTATGGAGAGTGTGGAAATGAGCGATTGGAATGTGGCAGATCACAAGCTGGGGTGGTGAAACTAAGAAATCCCTTTGGGCAAAGCACTAAAATGGTATAAGGACAATTCATCTTAAAATCCCTCTGTTTACTACACACAGAGGGCAGGGCAGGAGAGAGATGTTTGCAGGTGAACAGCGCCCATGAGTGTCTTCCAGGTAAGCGGGGTGCCAGGTGAGGCACACCTGGTGGCTGCTACAAGGCTCCGTACAGCCACCTGCCTTGCTTTGCGCTCCCAGGCCAGGTCTTAGCAATGGGAGCGGTGGGTGTGTGGAACTGCTCTGCATCCAGCCTCCCCTGCCAATATGTCTGTCTGCTCCATCTGCCTGGACCCTACCTGTGACAGTGAGAGCCTTGGATCCAACTCTGGCTGCTGGAGGATGCTCCAGTGCAGTGCAGCAGTAAGCCTGGGCGTGCTGTCCTTTTGTCCCAGGATTCAGCATCCCCTGCCTACAGCATGATGCAGAAGCACACCAAGGGCTCAGTGCTGGCTGCACATCTGGGGATGATCCTAAAGCACTTGTGTCCAGAGCCAGACTTAGCTGCCATCCCTGGATCCATTCCAGTGTGACCACAGCTCCTTGTGAAGTCTCTGGACAGGTGCTATTTGTTCCTACTGTGCATCACCAAGCAAACTGTGGATCCAGTACTATGGATCCAGTACTATGGATCCTCTTCTGCCAGGTGACTAATCTGGTGGAATCATTTGCTTTTTCCTGTTCTGTTGTTCCAATCACATGCTACGAAGTACGTGAAAATTGGGAGCTCAGCAGACTACTGTTTAAGATAACCTGGGGAAAAGGCAGTGATAGAGGGGGCATTACACCCCAGTATGTTTATAGATTGCTGGCACCGAGTCTGGATAATAGTTACGTAGGGTGGCACAAGAGAAATGGGGTGGAATTAAGTTGCATGCCAGGAAAACCTATGTGCGACCTTGTGTCAGGAACACATTCCTGACAGAAGCTCCATAATTACGTGCATGAAATAGGAAAATGCGCTGCAGAGCCAGGGTAGTACAGATTGGCTGGATGACCTAATGTCATATTATCATTTTTTATTATATTTAACACTGTATTTTTGTAACACATACACCACCAGCTCTTAGAGGTGCTGTACATAAATATGACAAACAGCCTCTGCCCCAAAAAGCTTCTAAGAGATATGATGGAACAGATGGACAGGATAAATGGTCAGGGAAATGTGAGGTGATTTTAAAAAAAATAGCACAGACATGTTTTAGCTTTAACTTGTTTAAGGGACCTGAGTCTTGTAGAAAATGCCATTCTTTCCCCTGTTCCATTTGAGACAGGGATGTTTCTGTACAGTGATGTCCTATATCTTCAGAGGCATCAAACATGAAACCATTTGTGAGACTTGTTGACCCAGCATTGAGTTCAAGGTGGGTCTTGCAACCATGTGTGCACTCTTATTTATTTAAAAAAAAAATCTTTGGGATTAGTTGCCTGCTGCCAGTTTACTTCAGGCTCTGATCTGGCCAGATTGTATAAACTGGGAAAGGCTGGAAATAGTTGGTGTTTGAATCAGGGACAACTAAGGAAACCCAGATGCTGCATAAGGCTGTCTTAGTGATTTAGTAGGTAACACTTTTCCCTCTGACCCTTAAGCATGTTGTGCTTCAGGAGATGCTGTCTTTCCAAAAAAAAAAAAAAAGTTAAACTAAGGTCTTGACCACATGTATTCATTTAAATCTAGATCTCCATAGTAGAAAAGAAAACACCAGTATCCTGGATAAATTCCAACTGAGAATTACATTTTTTCTCCCCAGCTTTTTTCTCTGTAACTTAAATTGCCCTAGGATTGGCGGTATAAGTGATCCACAAAACAGTTTTTTTCTATAAGAAAGTGTTTCTCAAGCTGCTGCTGTTCCACAAAGTCTTCCCTTGTAGTCTCCAAAGTGAAAAGAAATAAAGGACTGAAAGTTTCTAGAGTGGGGATTGTTTGAAATAAGAAGATGGAGAATAGTACCCAATGTCCCATACAACTCTCTTTCCCTTATCGCCTCATCCCAACATTAAAAGTAGATCCTTACTGAAGTAACTGTTCACAAATATTGCATGTGCTTTAAGTACGTCACCAGACACTTCTTGCCTTGACGGTATGCACCCTAACCCTAACCTTGTACCCCACATAAAGGAGGTGAAGGGGCCCTATATGCCCCCCACTTGTCTTGGCCAAGGCATGAGCACTTGGTGATTCATGCTTGTGGCTGGCAAGCCTTCCTGAAACCTTCTCTTTGAGGGACGTCTTCTTCAGCTTATTACTATTGTTTCTGTTGCCATTACTACACTTGATCGTCTACTACTACTACTACTCTTTTCTCTCTCCTGTTTTCCTCTCTTCCCATCCCCCTGGGGGGTTTTTTTCTTTTTGAAAGAGAGAACATTTTTCTCAGCCTTTTTTTTTTCTTTTATTGGGGCGTATGTTCCTTTGGGCTTTTCACCTATTCACATGCCGGACACCTGCTCCAATGTGTTCTAATTAGAATGCATTGGAGCAGACTCAATTAATCAAGTCTGCTGGAGCATGCTAATTAGCATGCTCCAGCAGCCTTGGTGTCATGTGTATTTAGTGTCCCCGTACCTCAAAAGGGCGGTGGGGGTGCTTTAATGAAAGCTCTTCAAACAAGCTTTAGTGCCCCCACTGCCATTTTGAAGCACGGGACACTGAACACCCGAGATGCTGTGAGCACTTTCATTGGAGCGACTCTCAGGAGCCACTCCAATTAAAGTGCCCCCATCCCTACCCTGGAGCATATGTAAAGAAGCCCGTCATGCCCGTTTTAATTCTCAATTAAATTACCATGCCCATCTCCTTGAGGGTTGCCCTCCCCACCCTGGATTTCTCTTCTGCCTTCTCCCCTCTTTGAGTAGGGAAATTAGGGCCGTCTATTTTTCCTATTTCAATGGCTTCTGCCTGCTCTTTGGGGCTTAAGCTGCACCTATTTTGTGATAGCTTCATGTTGTTTTGTACTAGCTCCCTAGCCTTACGGGCTTTTCCCCTGCCTGGTTTCCAGAGACCTGCTGTCAAAACCCTGGGGGTATTTAATTCTCTCCTTGAAGCCACAAGAATCACTCGCCCACTGGGCAAGTTATAGCTATGTTGCCTGTGTCTACAATACAGACTTTGACTTTGATCAGAGTCCTGGTGAGGCATGGTCCCTGGTTGACCCTTCCTTCCTTTTGTCCCCCCTGTGTCTGCACATGAGCTGTGTATGTAGCATAAACTACATTTTTGCTAGGAAAGCAGTTTTCATAAACTGGTGCAAGATACAACTTTGCTAGTAGAGCTGAATGGACTTTGCTGGGGTAGTGTACTGGTAAACTGCTCCTTGTGGAGTTGTGGCTGCACAGACTGCTGTCAGGACTGCATAATATAGTGCGCACAGTCTGCAGAGTGCTTTGGGAATGACAGCTGCATAAAAGCATTGGTTGTAATTGCTGCAGGCTGTTAAAACAAATACCAAGGCTGGTTGTGTTAGACATTTGTCTCTTCAGTTTCACAGCATGTTTACCTTGTGAATACAGTATATTTGAGGACAGGAGTGGGGAAGTTGTACCAAGTATCCTTACTTGGTCCTATTGTTAAAATGAAAGGCACACATACATGGGGCAATGCTTCCCTGTATTTGAGTAGCATTAGCCACTCTTGGGTGAAAACTCCCAAGTTTGGCCTTTTAGAGCAGTCTTGCTAGTAGGATCATAGGAAAGTAGGACCTCATAAGATCATCTAAACCAGGTCCTGCTTAAGACAAGACCGTCCCTCACTAAACTATCCCAGCCAGGTATCTTGTCTAACCTGCTCTTGAACATTTCCAGGAACGGAGATGCTACGCTCTCTATAGGCAGCTTGTTCCAATATGTGACCATCCTCATAGTCAGGAAGTACTTCCTAATCTCCAACCTAAATTTCCTCTGCTGCCGTTTGAGGCCATTGTTCCACGTTCTGTTCCCTACGGCCAATGCAAAGGCTGTCCATTCTTTTTATAATAACCCTTAAGGTATTTGAAGACTGTTATTAAATCCTCCCTCAGTCTTTTCTCCATACTAAATAACCCTAGTTCTTTCAGGTTTTCCTTATACATCTTCCTTTCCTGCTTTTAGGAATTATTTTTGTTGCTCTCTAGTGAACCATTTCCAATGTATCCACTTTGTTGTCCAAAATTGGACACAGTATTCCAGGTAAGTGCCCACCAATTCCAAATAGAGTGGAAGAATCACTGCTTTTGATTTTCAAGTAACACTGCTGTTAATGTAGCCCAGTGAACTTTTGGCTTTTTCGCACAAAAGCACACTGTTGGCTCGTATTAAGCTTATAGGACTCCTATAGATGTGCAGCGAGGCTGCTCCAACATCCTGTAAATCCAGCACATCGGATTAATCGAGTCTTCTGGAGTGCGGAAATTAACGTGCTCTGGCAGCCTCCAGTGTCACATGTATCAGCTTCCCCGTGCTGAAAAGTGGTGGCAGGGCACTTTGAATTAAAGCTAGTTTGAGTTTTTTAGTTCAGAGTGCCCTACCACCATTTTTCAGTGTGGGAACATAGATACATGTGACACTCGGGGGCTTTTAATTAGTGCGGCTTGCAAATTAAAGCACCCCACTTCCCGGAGCATGTCTATAAACGCCCGTAGTCCTCTGCAACGCTCGGGTCCTTGCCTGCAGTACTGTAGCCTAACCAGTCATTCCCCCATCTGTCTATCTGCATGCAATTATTCTGACTCAAATGCAAGACTTTGCGTTTGTCCTTGTTGAATCTCATCAGATAATTGCAGACCATTTCTCAGGTGTATCCAAGTCCTTCTAGATTCTAGCCCTGCCCTCTAGGATGTCTGCAACTCCACTACAGTTGTCAGGAGCAGAAACCTCCAAAGCAGGCATCGAGTCACTGGTTGGGAAGAGGAAAGGGGTAAAATGATGCCCAATCCGGACTTCTCCCTCTCCTCTTCCCAGTACTCCAGGGGTCCAGAACAAGGCTTTAGAAGTCTCCCAAACTCGGGGGATCACTAGGGTCCACTCAGTGCCTTCCTCCCTCAGCAACCTGGGCTGGAGGGAGAGCTCCAGAGTGAAAGCATCTGCAGAGTTCAGGCCACAGGAGCAGAAGTAGCCAAAGCCGAGGGGTCCGGGCATGAGCTTCCTGTGGTTTGGGTGGATTTTCCCTGGCCAGTGCTGACTGGCTTTTTGCTCATAACCTCCATTCATGCCACCTTTGCCCCTGTAACCCTATTCTACCCTGTCCTGTCCCCTCACTCTGTGTCTCTTCCCTTCTCATTTAGCTTTTCCTGTCTTAAGTAAACTCAGCCATCGTTCGCCCCCACCAAAACCCTGGTGCTAACCTGCTGTTTGGTGCCATCAGGCTGTTCTACCGCCGCCTCTGTCCTGTTTGCATTTTAAGTGATTTGGGGCAGGGGCTGTCAGTTAGTGCTGAGACCTCATATTGTGGAGTGCACAAGTGGTTCCCTAGGGCATAAAAATGAGGGGAAAAAATAGTCATGAATATAAAACAAAGGCACAGCAGAACCAATCATCGCTGAAGACTTTCTATTCTGTACTTTTCCCCACTAATCTGAGTAAAGAGACTTGCAGCAAGGCACACAAGAGGTTAGAAGTGAGAGTGAATTTTAACATAAAAATGGACAAGAACCTTAATTAAATCTACAGCAAGATACATAATTAGTGTTTTAAATTGTGTAATAACTGTCAGGCTCTGAGATTCCAGACACTTGGAAATAAATATTCTCAGATCTAATACAAGTTCAGATCTGGTACAAGGATTTTACAGTCCTTAATTTATACCCTAGACAACGCTTCCTACTTCAGCACAAATTGGTGCTGTTAAATGCCCAGTGGGATTCTGGTAAGTGACGTTTTTCACTCCTTGTCTGATTAAGTTAGAAGATTAATTGCTGGTCTGTATGTAATCACGTCTGCCTAATTCTTACAGCCATGCTTGATTTAACATAAATCACACGCTGACTGAAAATCTTCACAGCAACCTAAATCATTCAACGACATTTTTTTAATCTGTTAAATTTTGGCTAAGTAAAGTGACTTGGAGCTTCGTCTTAAAAAAATGCCTGATCAAATGAAAAATCTATAAAGTAATCAGATTTAAAGGGTCTAGTCACATGAATAGTAGTAAAGATATTGAGGATCAGATGTCTCTCTTCTCCCCATCTCCCTTTCTGGAGGGAAAAGAAGAGTGGTAACATAATTCTTACCTAGAAATAGATCTGTTTCCAAATAGGAAAAACAACTGTGCTAAATAATCAAATAATGCACTGAAGAGACTCAAGTGGGTGGAGGTACCTCTGTTTCGTGCAAACTGGGTAGCTTCATGAGCTTATTTCTCTGTATTTTCTCCACGCCTAATATGGTTTTACTGTACTGTTCCACTGATGCTGTGCCCTCTTGGGGGGCAGAGTGAGTTTTATTGTTCACTGCCAATTTAACAAAAACTAAGTGGCATTAAAAGCTCTTATGGTGAATCATTTTGGCTAATAAAGATATGACTTTTCTTCACGTTCAGAAAAAAATGTCTTTCATGTTAGGGATTTTTTCCCTGACTATTATTTAAAGAGAAACACTGTGGTGTATAGGTTGTCTTATAAATGCTGTCTAATCTGATTAACCCCTGAATCTCAGTAGCTGGTTCGGTTTCCCTCTGCTAGCAGGTAGGTCCATGAACTTCATATTCCTCCTTCCCTGTCGCAGTTGAGACCATTCTCAGTGTTAGTGCTCCTGATGTGCTCTTTCCTTCTACTGGAGCTTTCGTAGTCTCTCCTGTTTTTCTTCACAGTTATGTCCTGGATAATGACCTCTTGGTCCTGAGAGCAGAGGCAATTCTGTGACAAAAATTAAAAATCTCATTTCTGATGAAGACATTGGGCACATCCCCACATGCAGCACGTGCACGTGCAGCAGCAAAAATAGTAGTGGCACAAATATGTGGTGCTGCTTTTTGCTGCAATGCATACCCCTGCACATGTGGCTTGTTATGGGGCAAATTGCCCTGCTTCAGAGAAACTGCCCTTTCCCCACTTGTCTTGTACGGCATGCTGGAGGAGTTGGAAGACAGCTAAAGCAGTAGAGACACTCTGGTTAGCAGCCAGAGCGTCTCCTGGGAGGCCCAAGCCTCTGTGTCTGCTGGCACCTGGTCCTGTGATGTGTCCTGTGATACTTTTTTCGGCACCATTTTTTTTTTTTACTGCTGGGATTTCCCAGTAGCAAATTTTGCTCCTACACGTTTTCATGTGCCAGGCATGCGGTTTATGACACCACAAACCACATGCCTGCACATATGGATGCAATCATTGAGTGTTTTGTGTACAGAGCAGTTATCTAATTTGTCATGAGCATTTTAATATTTAGTGCTAATATGCTACTTATTGAAACCCCATGAACTTGGGTTGTCCTGACATGAAAGTACTGTCCCTCTGACTAACCTATCCCTTCAGTTAGCAACAGGTTATTATGGCTATTGAAATGGTTCTTGACATGTCTCTTTTTTTTCCCCTCCAGAAGTGAGTTCAAAAACAGATCAACAAGAAAGAAGAATAAGTGCCTGGATTAATGATAATGTGAGATGTGACTGTCACTAAATCAGAACTTGTTCCAAATGAAAAAACAGTTATTAAGATTTGGGATTTGTAGGAAGATGCAGAACTCCTCAGATGTGTCCTGCTTCAGGTTAGAAGGGAAAATCCTACTGTATAACCGCTTAAAAATAATAGCGTATGTAAAAAACATAACTTTATTGCCTCCCTTGTCCATTTCCGGATGCATTTCATGAGAGAGGGATGTGAGGGTCCTGGGAAACTTCATGAGGATTTCCTCAAGTGTTTCTAGCATTTCACTTCACTGTGAGCTTTCTAAACTGCCCCTAGCATTCAAATGGCAACTTATTTTGCATGTTATTCTGAGAACTAGTACAGATTTTTTTTTAAAGAAAAACGACAGGAAATAAATTATGTAGATCTTCATCATCAGATTGTTGCAACTCAGCAACACAAAACGAGATAAACTTGCTTTTGTAGAACATGTTCATCTGCGCTTATCTAAATTAGTCTGCAGGATAAATATGTAATATCTTGTTCTTCTGATGTTCCTCTTGTGTCCAATGCCTTAATCCAGCCCCTCAAGCAAAATTAATCATACTAGGAAAAGCATAGCTTTGCCAGAATAATTGCAGCCTCACTAGGTACTTTTGCTAGCTAGAGATCCACCTCACGACACTTCTGATCACTATGGTCCTGCCAGTAAACGTGTGTACCATAGTTCTCAAGTACATGATAATGTTAGTTTTTGTGTTTGATTATAGTATATATCGCAACATAAATGCATTATCTTTTAAAATATTTTCTTTGCCTTAGACCTTAAAATATGTTGAATGATTTACAGGGCCAAACACTGTGGCCAGACATGTGATGTTGATAAAATAACCTCAGGATTCTGGTATGGACAACATGGAGAGGAAAAATTCATTTTGTATAGTGGGCTGTCACCTGTGTAACAACAAAAAACAACCCCAAACCCACATTTTAAATATATATTTTTTATCCAAGATACAAAAATATTATTTCAGATTATTCAAATTGAAAGAGTTTTGAAAATCCAACAAGACACTTGGACAATGAAAATGCAGGAGTCAGCTTCACTTTTGGGGTCTTAGTTACTGCATCATCCAAGTATAAAACTATGTTAAAATATGTGAATAGTCTTACTGAAGTCGGTAGGGCTTAAAAATTAGACACATACCTTGTTAAGTTAAAGCCTTATATGTTAAGTTCAAAGATAAAAACTAAATCAAGTGGACAATATTTCTGTGAGTGTGTTTTTGCTTTTAAGGGGAGTATTGTAACTTGGTCAGATTCTGCTGCTTTAGCTGAAAACTTTTCAAAGCAACATTTTGAGTCAAGAATAGATTTAATTTTAAGACTTGTGCACAAATTTGTCTCCATGTGTTTAAAGGCAACTTTAAGTTGCAAAAAGCTATTGGTTTTAGGTGTTTCACTTTTTTTTTTAATCTTTCCCTTCAGTTTAGGTCTTTAAAATAGTTTTAACTTTTGCCTTGTAACATTGTGTGGAAGAAGATTTTCAAAAACATGAACCAAAAATTTACACCCTGACATTCATGTTTAGGCATTTAAAAGTCAGTCAAAAGATGCGTCTGCTAGCATACCCCTGTGCTCACATGTAACTTAATTGCATTAAGATCAGGCATGTGTTTTTAGTATGCCTGTGCGCAGTGGCTAGTATTCGATTCAGATTTGGCCGATTCGGAGTACAGGGGTTTGATTTGGTGATTCAAATCACTGTCCCAAACTGATTTGGGCAAATCTGATTTGGAGATTCAGCCACTGCCGAATCGGCCCCATCCCCCGCCCACTCTCCAAGCACCATCAATGGCTGCCCCACCCAGCCCCAGCTCCAGCTCCCAGCTCTTTTAAAAAAAAAAAAAAAAAAAGCCCCCTCTCACTGGCTGCTGCCAGGCAAGGGGGCAATCCCCGCTGCCCTCTACTGCCCCACGCTGCATGGGGAGCTCTGCCAGCTGGTGCAGCAGCCAGTGAGTGCAGGGTTTTTTTTTTTTTAATCTCTCCCTTCAGTTTAGGTCTTTAAAATACTTTTAACTTTTGCCTTGTAACATGGTGTGGAAAAAGATTTTCAAAAATGTTCACAGTGTGGGGCAGTGGGGGCCAGCAGGGATCACCACTCAGCCAGTGAGTGGGGGCTTTTGTTTAAAGAGCCGGGAGCTGGGGCTGGGCAGGGTAGCCATTGGTGGTGGGGGTAACTGGGACAGTGGATGTGGGTCAGGGGGCTGGGGGAGCAGACAAGGGATGGGACCTGGCTACTTACCAGCACAAAGTCTGGGTCCAGCTCCATGCGGCAGCGAGCGGGGACTGCCCAAATCACTGAAGCTCTCTGAATCTTTTCCCAATCAATTTGGAGAGCTTTGAATCAATTCAGACCTTTTAATTGGTCTCCTGATTCGATTTGGATTTGGAGATTCAGCAGCAGACTCTCCTCCAAATCAAATCAGCATCTGAAGCTTCGCACAGCCCTAATTTTTAGGATATCGCTCCTGGCAGTCTGACTTGTGAGAAGTCTTGAACACTCAAGACCTTCCACTGACCTCAACAGAGCTGAAGAAACAGAGTCTCTTGCTATGGACTGAGAATTTAGACCTGTCAAATTGAGTGAGATGTTTCGCCATTGATCTCAGTGGACCTTGTTGAGTGATCATCTCTTGTAAAAATCAAGATGTCTGTTTAAGGGTCAGTTCATGGATTTAGAAACTTACAGTTGCGGACACACTAGGGTATAGTTGCCCCTGACTTTATCAGGACAATTTTACCAAAGAA
This sequence comes from Crocodylus siamensis, assembly GCF_052110815.1. NCBI lineage: Eukaryota > Metazoa > Chordata > Crocodylia > Crocodylidae > Crocodylus > Crocodylus siamensis. Next base: position 12,984,925 of record NC_143398.1, on the reverse strand, counting down.
TTGAATGACTCTCACTAATACTGCAATTTCTCAATTCAAGCATGACCTCTACCGCATGTCATTGATGGGTTTTGAGGTGACTTAAGAGTCTAATCCTTGAGCTACAGACCCATCTGCATAAGTTTCAGGTCTTTTTGCAGGGGAGAGTAGGCTGTAGGCTAGGTTTTCTGTCCTTTTCCTTCCTTTGTTATCTCTGGTTTAAGGGCAGGGCACTTTATTTTGAAACAGGCTGCTGCTTGGTTGAGGTTGTAGCACTACTGAAGTTAGCTGACAGCCAGCTCCTCCTGGTTCTTGATGTCAACATCCATTTTCTTGTGTTATGTCTTCAATGTGTCCTTCAAGCATTGCAGCATTTTCTTGCAGCATTTCCATGAGATCTCAGGCCATTACTAAGCTGGGAGTAGAGTGTTTGTTTTGGGAATTGAGTGTTGGGCATCTGCGCACAATGTCCAGTGCAGTGAAAGTTGGTGCTTGGCAAGAAGTAGAAGACAGTACATGAAACGTAGGGGGAGCAGCTGGTTGGTTTGGGATAGGTTGATAAATTATCTTGGTTTTCGTGAAGTTGACAAGCATTTCGTATGCTTCACAGAAGCAGCTGAGAGTGACCTGGACCTCTTCAATTGTGTTGTGTGTGCCCACTCAATTGTCAGCATACTGAAGATCAGGAATAGAGGTGTTGGTTATCCTGGATTTGGAACGTAACTGGTTGAAGGTAAAGGGATTCCCATTAATGTGATGCTGGATGCCAATCAGATGGAAGCCTATCAGCAATGAGAGAGGCTGTGTGGTTGTGTTGCCCGTAACACACACAGCCTCACTAAAGCAGCACGATTACCCTGTCTAGGAGGCAGAGTTGTGCATGAGGTTCGTGTGTTTGGGTTGGGAATGATTCTTTGCTGGGGAAAGTTCAGTCACATTTTTGAGGAGAATCATGGAAATTCCTTATTGACTGAAACATCTTTGTGGCTATAAGGTTTTTGGCTTGTCTTGCCTTTTTATGGAGTATGAGCTCTTGGGATGAAGATTGATTTCTCTGTCTGGAAAGTGCCTGCACACACTGGGTGTTCCTGCAGTGTAGCAAGTGATGACATGCACAATTGAGGACCCTTCTGGCAGCTGTATAAGCCAGCTGTTCATCGGGCAGACTTACCCCACAGCAGCATGGTAGAGTGGGCCCAACTCTGTACAGATGCAGAGAAGTCACTGCATTTGCAACATCTGGATGTCTCCTTCAGAGAGTCTGCTGGTTTCCCCAGGTGTGGAAGGGAATGATGGCCACAGAGCAGCTTTGCAGCTGTCTTTGTAAGGTTGGGGATATACACCCCGCCCCCACACCTTCCCAGTCAGCCAGCCTTCTGTTGTCAAGAGGTTTGGGCAGATCATTAGCTGGTTGGGCTGCTTAGAAAACAGCTGTCTGCCCTAAGGACTGGCCATAAGTAAACATTTCTTTCCCTCAGGCAGTTAGAAACACTACAGACATATGTTTAAGAACAGATATAATTTCTTTTTCTTAGCAAAGTGTGTGCCTCCCAATAGGATGGCACAGAGACCAAATGTGAAGGCTTATGACACAGCTTTTCTTACACAGGTAATTTTTTGGGGGGGAAATCAATGCAAGCAAAAATTTAGTTTTCTTCTTGCATCACATAACTCAAAAATGGTCAGGTTGAACCTGGGCAGATTTTCCCCTGACATACAACCGGCCCTTTTGGATGAAATTGTTGTGCCTTTGAGATCAAAGTAATGGCTTTGGAAATTGGACAGGCATTCCTTTGCCAGCTGCTGTAGTGCAAATCATCAGAGAAATTAAGGGCTGGAAGGGACCTTGAAAGATCGAGTCCAGCCCCCCTGCTCTAGGCATCTGTGGAAGTGGATGGCTTTCCTGTTTGGGTCAGTGCTGTTCTTGGGAGATCAGGGCCATGGGTCAGGAGTTCTGGATTACAAGTTGCATTGTCATTTCAGCACCTCTGGGAAGCTTTCTGCTATAAGCAGCACGCCTCTTTATTCACGCTGATTGCCCATTTTGGTCTGTCCTCTTAAAGCAGCTAGCCTTTCTGTTCATCATCTCTTAATTAGATTCATATCTAGCTAGCTTGTATGTTTTGATTTTTAGGGAATAAATTTCTAAAATCTCTCCCCCAACATTGCATCAGCAGACTGTCTTTTTCTGAAGTAAGGGCTCTTCCCATAGCTCTCCACCACCCTTTCCTATGGGGGAAAAGTTTTTGTGAGTTACTTTTTTGAGGACAGATTCAAATACCAAGACTTAGGAAACAAGCCCTGGGGCATCAAACATATTTGAATCAAGAGAGAATTTTGTAGGGAACAGGAAGTTATTTAGGGTCAAAAGAAAGTTAGCTGAGAATGTGTAACATGGAGTCTGTTGTGAAACTGCTCATTCTCTTTTTTGGAAATTTATATTAGGGTATTGGGGAGCTGGAAAGTAGCAAGCAGATGCTGAGCCCTGGTATGTGAAGTACACTTCGGTGTGAGAGGACTTGAAGGCCAACAGGGAGCTCTTAGGCATTGCATTTCATGAAAGACCATATTGGCTTTTTATTCGTTCCAATGTGAACACTGTAGAGTAGATGAAGCATTACAATTCTGTAGCAGTTGTAACTTTATCAGCTGATGGATCTGGAGCAAACTGAACTCAAGGGATGCATTCCCACAAGTGGGAACATGCATTTCCCCAGGGCAGAGGAAAATTAAGATTCACTGGGACCCTGGGCCTGCCTTGCTCCATCCTTGGGCTCCATCTCCAGCCGGTGCAGCAGGAGCAGTGGCAAGAGTGGGACACACTGCCCCCCCAGGCCTGGAGCAGAAGACACGGCCGCCCCTGCCCACAGGTCCCTGCTGGAGCCTGAGTTAGTTGTGCAAGATCCCACACAACATTGTCCTGCGGCCAGGCAGTGCTAGGGGTGTGGAGCTGCTGCCTGCTGCGTGTGTGGCACAGACCGAGCTCTGGGGGCCGCCCCTCACCCCGCCATGGCTCAATCCAGCTGTAGCAGTGCCAGGCCAATGCACTGGATCATGGCCAGGCCAGGACCTGGCTGCACGGGGGCTGCCCCACGGCTGGCAGGCCCAGTCATGCACCGCAGCCAGCTCTGTTCCCTGCCACTGGTGGCTCCAGCCACTCCCAGGGCTCCAGCACATTTGTGCCCTGGCCAGTACCTGGCACACCCAGCCCAGCTGCCAGTTATGTCCATGCTGAGATGCTTCCCCTTCTCCGCTGTGCCCACCCTCGAGGCATCCGGGGGCCCCTGTTTGGCAGGGGCCCCTGGGCCTGGGCCCAGCTGGCCCGTGTGTTAACCCACCTTGTCCCTGGGGAATGCCCATTGCACGCACCCTCAGGTGCACGGCATGTTACCCCGGGTGAGGTAGGGGAGGCTGGGGCCAGCAACTGTGCTGGCCCCATCAACCTTATCTAAGCTGCCGCCATGACACTCCTGCAGCTGGGAGCCTGGCCATCGGTTGGAATATGGCTTCAGCGGGCCAGGCTCTGGTTTTGGGTGGCGCGTGCTGCTGCCGCATGTGCAATCCTGCTTTTTTTAGGTGTGGGAGTTTTTGACCCTGGGATCTCCCAGTTTCAAACGCACCCTCCCCCTACACTGCAAATTAGCAGTGCAGGAAACACCTGCATGTGCAGCATGTGTGGTGTGCGGTGCTGCATCCTGCATATCCGTGTTTGTTTGGACATACCCAAGGCTTCCAGTAGGTAGGAACCATTTCAACTCACAGCCACTGAATATTGGAAAGGAAACCTGAAACAAAGCCCCCTGCTCAATATGTGAATATGCATGTTAGTGAATTAAAAAAAAATCTTTTGCTTTGTTTTCATAGGGGTTTTTAATATTCCTTTGCTGCTATGTCACTGTAAATAGGCTAATTAGTTTTGGATAAACTACCATATTTTCTTGCATACCTCAGGCTCCAGAATAAAATAAACACCTTTTTTGAAAGGTATACTGAGGGGGGAAAAAATGTTTTCTTGTAGCAAGTGGGTAGCAGCAGCTCGGGAGTGGAGCCTGCTCATTCATTGTTCTGCTCCCTGTTAGATTGTATTTTCACTTCTGCTTAGTAACCAGCAGAGCCTGCTCTTATGGTATTTCTCGCATATAATGTGCACTGAAATCTTTAGCAACTTGTTTTGGAGATAAAGCATGTGTTGCATGCCAAAAAAAAAAGTACAGTATGCAACCCTGTGACATACTTCCTGGCAGGTGTATATACAGGCCGTGATTTGGGGAAGCAAGTAAGTACATACTGTCCTGAACTGAGGCCATAAACTCCATTTTTCCAGATAATAGTGGATTATGTTTGTGATGTCTATCCACCGGTTCCATTTTTCTGTTCCAGAGAACTGGGAACGGATTCTGATTTTGTTGTCATTCTTATTTCTGAGCACTGGAGGCCACTGTACTCCAATTATTAATAACTGATTCTGCACTCCTTGTTAGGATGGCATGGCACTTTTTTCCAAACAGATGGAGGAACACTAGCCTCAGGCTACTTTCACTGAGAGCAACGAACAGGCAAAGAATTTCTGCTACAAGGGCCTGATCTCATAACACTCTTGCCTGGCCCTGGCAATAATCAATCGCCTTCGTGTTAACTACCATGCTGTTGTAAAATGGCAGCGTTGGACTGAACTTGGTGGAATCGTGCTGTGTGCTAGGTGAGAATCAGGCTGTGTTGTCTTTATTAGTTGGAGCAATAAGTCATACACTGTTTCAGTGACTTGATAAAGTATGACTTGAAAGTAATATGACTTCATAACACTGAGAACCCCATTTTTACTTTTTAGCCATCCACAGGACTAAATGAGAAAGGAGCATAATATCTATATGCTCCAATTCCTTCTGCAGTTTAGCAGCTTGTGCGGTTTTGGGGGGGGTTTAAGGTCTCTGGTCCAAGTGTTGGTCCAGCCTAACTGAGACTGATGAGACCCAAGATCATGTAGTCATGTGGTAAGAAACAGTTTATATTACCAGCATGCTTTGCTTCCTACATGTGGGGTTTTTCCCCACTCCTTTCGGGTCCAGGTTCCCTTTTTATTTAATACTTCAGTGAAGTCAGAACCCTGCATAGTATCACAAAAACGCTTGCTGTTCCAGCACGAGTAAAGACAAGCCTAGGTACTGATCTGCAAAGTATCAACCTGCTTTGCCTTTGACTGGTGCCAAAGTAGATGCCTTGCAGATGACTTTCTCATCTGCAAGGCATCTACTGACTCAGGGCTATCCAATTTCTGAGTGTCTGGGGGCCACATGGGCCATGGGCTGCAGGCCCCCCTCTGCTGCGAGGGCTGTGTGGCCTCCCTGGGCCGTGTGTGCTGTACAGGGTCTTCTGGCACGTGGGCTGTGTAGGCTCCCCTGGCTCTGGGGGCTGCCCCACCCCAGGGTTGGGGGCAGGAAGGAAGCTGGAAGAGGTACGATTCCCTGGGCCAGATTCATGAAGTTTATACCAGTGTAAAAGGCTTTGTTTAAAAGCAAAATCAGAGTCAGTGTTTCCAAGTGAATGTTTCCAAAAGTAAAGGACATGTTCAAAGAGTGCAGAGATGCTGGTACGTGGTTACAACAGGGATTGCATGAAAGTGTGTCAGTGGGGTGTTAACCTATCACTTCCCCGCAACTCTCAACTTAATGTTTGAAACTAGTACTGTGCTGACTCCTGATTTATTTTGTGCAGGTGATGTGCCCTCGCATTGCCTGAATGTGGATTGCTACTATATGGACATCAAGAGCAGTAGTCAAGAAAACTCTGAGAGAAATTTTAGAAATGACACGCACAATGTTGTGGTGAGAGGGAGGCTGTCAACCTGAAGGTAATCATGAATTGTTCTCTACAGCAGCAGGATTTTATATCTGTACCCTTATCACATGAACAAATCAAAGAAGAATTTGACTCTTATATAATTTTTTGCATGTTTCAGATTGTGGCCATTTATTAAAAATTTATAAGTAAGCGTTTCAGAGGTACTGATGTATCCATTCATATATCATGTTTTAACCTAGGTCCCACTGTGGGTATGAGCAGATACATATCTGAGAATAAAATGTTTGATTTTTTTTTTTTCCTTAGAGAACGGCGTTTTGTATGGTCAGTGGCAGGCCTGGTCTGGCTTTCTCTTAACAAACCTTCTGTTGGTCTCTGACAGTCCAGCATGTTAGTGACCCTTATGTATTGTGTGGACTCGCTGATCTACCTTGAGAGACTCTGGGGATAGCGCTTGTGAGATGATGCAGGATGCAGCAGTGTTGATTCCAGACTCCCGTCACTTCTCGTGGATCCAAGTCCTCTGTGGTGGGTTGATACTTTCGGAGTGGCCCCCAAACGACTGTTTACATCAGGGATCAGCAATGTTTTTGGGCAGAGTGCCAAAAACACCCACAATTGCAACTTGTAAGATGTTGGCATGCCAAAGGCAGGTGGCAGGGGAGCTATATAGCTTTGTTGTGACCGTATAGCCCCAGCCCCTTCCCCGCCATCCACCCAGAGGCACACGTGCCAAGCAAAATGTTTTTAAGTGCGCACTCTGGCACCCATGCTGGGGGTTGCCTACCCCTGGTTTACACGGCTGTTCCCAGCAGAAGATGCTGAACCCAAACTTGTGGAGGTTCAGACATCCTAGAAAAACACTTAATGGGGCACCTGAATCCCTTTATAAAAAACAGCCTTCTATAGTGACCTGTCAAGTGCAGCCTGCTTTGTCTTTGACTGCTGCATCTGTTTGCTTCTAGGTTGATCGTGCGGGTTGAGGTAAGAGCTCATTTTAATGAGAAGCATCTTCTGCTCGCCTCCTTACTTGCACAGCACTTCAGGTCTAAATTAGTTCAGTGCATTTCAATGTACTTCAAGTCTGCGTAATTGAATTTTAAGCTGTCTTTAAAAGGAGAATGCTTGCAACTTATTTTTCATCTTAGAGCGGTCACTAACACGCACTGCTCCCTTTGAAGGAACGCTGTACACGTGACGCCGTTACCATGTACACGTGACAAAAGTGTCACTTTGTTTGGCTTAATGGCATCACACTGTACATGTGCAAGAGTTTTGGGGGGTTGTAAATGAGTTGGCATTATTGCAAACTAAACTACATCCAGATGTAGTTTAGTGTGCAGCAGTGTATTGCAGCTATTAGTCAGGTCAGCCCCAGCCACGGGAATGGCGGGCAGGCTGTGCAGAAAGAAAGGATTGGGCCCCTTGCTGCTTCTTTCAGCAGGTGCCTGCTGAAGGCAGAATTGGTGAGGAACCCAATTCTTTTTTAGCAGAGCCTGCCTGCCTCTCCTGCGGCTGGGGGGTGAGCTGCTGGCGGGCCGAGCAGCCCCTGAGCTACAGGGGGCCCTGGACCTTTCCTGTGCAGTGACAGTGCCTCCCAGGGTCATCCAGGTGGGCTGCTAGCAGGTGGGGTGCCGCCCCAGCTCGGGGTTGGGGAAGAGTTGGATTGGGCCAGGTGCTGCCTCTAAGCTGTGGGTTGGGGCTGGGGGCAGCGTTGGGCTCTTCCCAGCGGGGCTTGGACTGGGCTGGGCTAAACTCGGGGCGGCTGGCGGCGGTGCTGGGAGGAGGGCTACGGGGGTGGAGCAGGGGGTTGCAGCCATCCCAAAAGGACTGGGGCCCCCACAGCTGAGGGGCCACTCAGCCTGCTGCCAGCTTGCTCCTGGCCACAGGCAGGATCTGCCAAAAAAAACCCAAAAAAAACCAAAACAAAAAAAAAAGGATTTGGGCCCCTTTCTGTAACAGTGTTGGAAAAATGAAACTCCAGCATTTCAATAAAAAGCCACCATTTTAATTTAGGAGGCATAATGCAACCCTAAGGACTAAACCCCAGTCACATATACAAGCACTCTCCCGTGCCCTATCCATGGCTCAGCTCTTGTGCCAACTTGCTTCTGCCTTTGCAGAGTAATTGTGAGCAGTGCAGACATGTTTCTTCATGGAAAGGAGCATTGTGTTAAATCTGGTCAACCTGTCTGCTTTTCAAATTGTGGAGGAAGAGCAGCAATTGAAGTGCATGAGGGAGGCATAGTATAACATGCACAAGAAAATGAGGAATGGTTTTTCTGTCAGATGGTTTGTTTCCCTTGTAAAGGAAGGGTGATGTCCCATGGGATTATTATTCTAAATGTGACAGCTTCTCGTGTTCAGTTCAGTTATTTCAGTGTAGTGTTCATGTATCTCTTCTATTCCTGTCTTTCTTGATTGCCTTTTTTGATTTGTGTAAATGAATAATGCCATAATATATTTTATGGAGCTTTTGGGAAAAGCAGCAAGTTTGTAAATCATCTTCAATATGTAGCTAAGGAGAGAGAAGTTTTAACTTTGGTATCTTCAGAAATAAATATTGTGCCCTGGTCTGTTTAATAATCTCTTCTTTCTTTATAGGCTAATTCTTAGGATGTCCTCACAATGGAAATGTCTTGTGAAAATAAAAAAGACTAATCTTTACAGCAGCTGCAGACCACCAGAGAGAGAGTAAGTCAACTGCCAAAGTATTGTCTTCAGATGCGTCTATCCTGATACAACCTGAGATGATAGTAACATAACTTTTTATGAGTAAAGCATTTCATATGATGCAACCCAAGAAGTGACCATTGTTTGGAGAAGAGAGAGATTAGCACAAGAATTGCAAAAGAAGTAAAGCAATGGCTAAAAAAGAAACAAGATTCATGTAAAGAGAGATTGCCAGACTGGCAAATGGGTAAGGAGCTCCTCAAAATTGGTGTTGATACTGGCCTTAATGAAAATGGTATATACTGTATTTACTTGCATACAACACACAACTGTTTCCCCAAAATTCAGCTTCTGTAAATTGTGGTGTGCATTATAAGCAAGGAAATATGGTAACCACAGTTTCTACCTCTGTGGAATGAGGAAGGAGAGAAATGAACATTATAGAGCTGAAGGTGCAGACTCCTTAGCTATGGAAACTTTCTCTTCTCCCCAGCAAAGCCTCCTGCTGCATAAGCAAGGAAAAATCTTTTCTTTTTTTCATCCTACCTTTCTAATGCAAGCTGTATATCTGATTCAGGAACATGTATATGAGAAAGTATGGTAGTGACATTGGCACAAGAAACGTGTGCTGATGGGCAGGGTGGAAAAAGGATGAAGAACCAGACAATTAACGTGTTTGAAACTGGTGTAGACTAAAGTTATTTGTCTTTATCTTTGCTTGCTTTTTTCTCCTTTCTTCAGAAATGGTAATTGCTCCTCTTTTAAACTGCTGTATATAGGGGATGGCTTAGTACTTGATGCCAGGACAGGAAAATGGATTCAAACATTGGCAGCATATAGATATTGATCATAAGTCTTGCATGGCATACTTGCTGTACTGTACTGAAATGCATTTGATTTTAAATCAGCTCTTTTTTGAAGAAGAAGAGAGATGTTTTTAAAATGTAGATTAAACTAGAGCAAAACCTAAGCATCACAGATGCATTCTTGCATCATTTCTATGAAATGGACACTTCTGCTGGGGACTGGTGCTACAGAAAATCTGTCTCTAAGACGGTATAAGTTGTGATAACCCGAGAGCAAGAATATGTTTCCTGGTAGGACTGTGTGAGGCAGCCAAACACATGCAGATTGGACAGGGAGCAGAAAGCAGAGCAGCAGATCAGGCAGGGGAAGGGGATCAGAGTGGTACTCAGAGAGGACATAAAGCTTAATTTGTGGCACACCTGCCAAAGCTTGGCCCCCATTGGACTAGACAAACTCCCTGTTCCCTGCATTTCCCTGGGCTAGCTCTGGGCAGTTTCTCACATGCCAGTTTTCATGGATCCTAGTCTGACGTTCTCAACAGTCCCCATGCGCTATGCAAGGAGCCTGGCTCGGTTCCTGAAAGCAGTGCATTGCTCGAGCCCCTTTTTGGATCTGGGCCCAATCAGTGCGTCACTGAACTGACCCAGCTGAGCTCATTTCGGTGAATAAGCATCTTCCTGTTGCCTTCTGTGAACTTTGGATAAGTGAACTTCTGGGTCCAATCTTTGTAGTGAGCTCTGACCTCAACACCTTGAAGTCAAGATTTGCTAGTAGACTTGGCTCTTTTCTGCCCTGTGTATGGAACCTGATTGACTCTAGAGGGAGCTCAAACCACGGTAAAGCTACAGCTAGATTTGCAGCCAAAAGCACTCTTAAATCAGTCATGTCAGAGGAAGAATGACTCTTGCAGTTGCCTAAAATGCCAACATTTAATTTCTGTTGTTGGAAATTCAACATGGTTGCCACATCCCAGCTCCAGCAACACCTGCACCCTCATGTCGGGAAAGCCTCGGTCAGGGATTGTGCATTTTTTTTAAGCCAGGCTGCTCCTGTGACTTTTATACAGCACATATCAGCATCTGGCTTCTTTGGGGCCATGTGTAGAGCAGCACAAATACAGCTTTGGACATTTCATGAAGCAACAGAGACATCTAGGGAGGAACGTTTCCACACTGTTCCCTAGAGGTTTCATAGTTTCATAGTTTCTGGGGTTGGAAGGGACCTGAGCAGATCATCGAGTCCGACCCTCTGACATGGCAGGAAAGAGTACTGGGGTCAAACGACCCCAGCAAGATGTGCATCCAGCCTCCTCTTAAAGACCCCCAGGGTAGGAGCCAGCACCACTTCTCTTGGAAGTTGGTTCCAGACCCTAGCCACCCTGACCATGAAGTCGCACCTCCTGATATCTAACTTAAACATACCCTCTGCCAGCTTGTGACCGTTATTTCTGGTCATTCCTGGCGGTGCTCAGGGGAACAGGGACTCCCCCAATGCCTGCTGGTCCCCCCTGACTAGTTTGTAACAGGCCACTTGATCCCCCCTCAGCCTTCTCTTGCGGAGGCTGAACAGGTTCAGGTCCCGTAGCCTCTCCTCGTAGGGCCTGCCCTGCTGCCCCCTGATCACGCGAGTGGCCTCCTCTGGACCCTCTCCATGTTGGCCACATCTCTCCTGAAGTGCGGTGCCCAGAACTGGACGCAGTACTCCAGCTGCGGCCTGACCAGTGCCGCATAGAGGGGGAGGATCACCTCCTTGGACCTGCTCGAGATGCACCTGTGGATGCATGACAAGGTGCGGTTGGCCTTCCTGACCGCGTCCCCACACTGCCGGCCCATGTTCATTATGGCATCAATGACGACTCCAGGATCCTTTTCTGCCTCTGTACCGACAAGAAGGGAGTTCTGCAGCCTGTAGGTATGGTGCCGGTGGTTCCTCCCCAGGTGCTTCACTTTGCACTTGTCAGTGTTGAATCCCATCCTGTTCTCATCCGCCCACCCTTGTAACCTGTCTAGGTCTGATTGTAGCCTATTGCTCCATTGTGTGTGGTTCCTGGGGTCATGTGATCCCAGCCAGGTGCCTGTCCAGTCTCCCTGAAGACCCCCAAGGATGCAGCGAGCACCACCTCCCTTGGGAGCCCATTCCAGATTCTGGCAACCCTGACCATGACGAACTTTCTCCTAATGTCCAGTCTAAACCTTCTGTCTAGTAGCTTATGGCCATTGTTCCTTGTCGTTCCAGGGGGTGCCCTGGTGAACAGCTCGTTGCCTATTTCATGTTGCTCTCCCCTTATGAATTTGTACGCCGCCACAAGGTCCCCTCTCAGCCTTCTCATGGAGAGTCTGAAGAGGTTAAGGGCCCTTAGCCGTTCCTCGTAGGGCCGTCCCTGCAGGCCTCTAATCAGGCGAGTGGCTCTTCTTTGGACCCTCTCCAGGTTGTCCGCATCCTGCTTGAACTGCAGCATCCAGAGCTGGACACAGTACTCCAGCTGCAGCCTGACCAGTGCCACGTAGAGTGCCACCAGGCAGGTGGGTTGGGGCTGTGGGCAGGTGGAGGACCGTGTCTGGGGCCAGGGTTTTGGGGCAGTGACAGTGCAGGGCCGTGGCCCGGGGCAGCCCTGTGACCTGCTCCCTGCACCCCCTGCCTCTGGAATCCATTGCAGGGCCAGGTGTGGAGCAGATTGCAGCTCGGCCCTGGCCCCGGCCCCAGCCTCGTACTGCCACCACCGTGTGATTCCCTGCCCCACCTGCCCATCCTGCTCTCAAACACTACTCCCCGCCTGCCCGTTGCCCCATCCCATCTGCCTGGCCACGTGTCCTGCAGGTCCCACCGCTGGCATTAAGTGTGTGGAAATGAACCAGGATGCTCAGGCAGCTGGCCTGGGTCTGGCAGCAGCCAGAAGGAGCCCCAACTGCTGGGAAGCAGGTCTGACGGATGTGCCACCCCTGCCCTGCTATGCAACCCAGAGGCGGTGGGAGCAGGCACATGTGCCACGGCCTGGGCTCCCCCCAAGCCTGGGCTGGCTGGGACCGAGGGGCCTGCCATGGGCCAGACAGAATCCTTCGGCAGGCCGGATCTGGTCTATGGGCGGTATTTTGCCTACACCTGGGTTAAGGCATTCCTTGCAAGGCCTCTGGTGATCGGAAACCTCTAAGAAGGCAACTCTTGTTCAAATTTACCCTTCTGAATGGAGCCTGGGCAGATGTTCCACTTACTGCTTTTTGCTTTGGGAACTATAAGTCACCCAAACAGCAACTGAGATGTCGTCATTCTCCGAGCACACGATGGTGCCGGTATGTTTGCCGGACACAGCCACAGACATGGAAATGAAGTGCTGGAGCGCAGCCAGCGGGTGCGCAGCACCACCTGTTTGGCAGCAGGTCTGCTTGATTAGCACCAGCTGGGAGAGCCTCCCTCTGTATGATTTGCATTCCAGCTGGAGCGTCCGCCCAGGCGCCCAGTCCTGGGCTCCCACCACCCAGGTCTTCACCCCTGCTGCCTCTGCCAGCAGGGTGAGCGTGCATGCTGGAGGGAGCCCCTTCCTCCCTGGTTCTCTCTCAAAGTGGCCACATCCCTGCAGTGCTTTGAGCAGACTAATTAGCACTGCTGAGTGACGGTGTCAATTATCCCAGCCCCTGTGCCACATGGATGCTGCTACATTGCTTCTGGTTTGGGAAGCAGCATGCCCGGAGCGTGGCATATTTGAGGACACTGCTGTGGTGCATGATAAGTTTACCGTGTAGACATGACCCGATTTGACTTCCCTAATGTCACACAGGAGGCCTGTGGCAGCACGGGGCACTGACCCTAGGAAGTCCCTGGTTAATCTTCTAACCACTGGACTCTCCTATGTCTCTGATCACCTTGATAACTGAAGAGCTGAGTAAGACACTGATACACCAGCCGTGCTGTTGTAGTTTCCTGTGCTAAACTGTTGTGAGACAACTACTTCAAACAACTTCTCATGCGTGCCCACGAGAATGAATGCTCCCTGAAGCCTGACAACATCATTTTTGCTGTCTCACTGTAGCTATAGAGCAACAAACTTCATACGCTGAGGTTTGCAGGCTAGCACGGTTCTGCTGCAATGCTAGGTCTATGGAGCGTGCTCTAGGAAAATACTGGTCGCCCCTCAGCGGACGTGCGGTGGGTTCTTGGTGGAGAACCTTTAGTTTCTCCCCTGTCTTGGCCACCACCTCCAGCCACCCCACCAGACCACCTGAGCAATGGTTGGAACATGTACTGGCCCTTCCCAATGTGAAAAGTTATTTTTAGCTGCTCCGATTGTCAAGCTTCAGCTGTTTTCACTCTTACGGCAGATTGAATTTCTTTGAAACATTACAAGTTCATCCTTGCAAAACTTTAGCACTGCTACACTTTGAAATAAGAAGTGGAAGCTTGGCATGGGAGCCCCCGGCTGTGCCTGGCACAGTCAGGACCGAGAGCCCTGCCAGGTGCTGGATTCTCATCCCGGCCACACACGGCCCCTGCAGCTGGGAGGCTTCTTGCCAATGCAGGGGGAGCGCAGGATCAGGCTCCCCCTACACTGGCAACAAGGCGCAATTGGATCAAAACTGTGATCACACAATTGTGCCTCCTGCCATGCACAAGCGGCATGGCAAGAGGCACAATTGTGCAGATCACCATTGGATCCAGTCGCCTTTACCTGTACGCATAGAGGGGGACTTGGGGAACTTTACTGCCAAATATTCTCCTGCACTGAGCATGCTGCAGTTTGGGGCTGCACAGGGCTTTCCTTGGGGTGCTCCCAGGAGACAAGGAGGTGCCAGGCACAGCAACAGAAAGCAGAGACTGTTTCTTCTGTGGTCTTTTTGTACCATCCCCTGCCCAAATGGATGGAGCTCCAGAGTCGGACCAGGTGATGAAATGGCAGAAGGGGCCCGTGAAACAAAGACGCAGGAAGCAGTTTAAGAGCAAGTAAAACAACATGGGGACCGTGAGCTGGTGAGCAGAGGTGGAAAACGCTTGAAACTGAGACAAAAAACCCAAGGTGGGGGACTCCTTTAAAAAAATAAATAAATAAAAAATCCCAGATTTAATTTGTTTTCTATTTTTCTTTAATTCCTGATCAGTTTTACTTAGTTGTCCTCAGTTTGTAGAAAAGAGCCCCCCTGCAGCACTAGGCAAGGATGTTCCTGGTGGGGACTGTCTTCTGTTAGCCTTTAGCAAATGCAAAAATGAGGTGTGATGCCCAGGCAGCCACCAGTTTCCAGTGCAGTGATGAATTTGTCTTTATTCTTCCGTGTGAGGTCCAAAATTAGTCCTGTGGTGCTGGGATGCAGTATCTTTTATCTTGTGCACTTTGTTAGTGTATTGGTCCATAGATATGCATTCAGGGCCCTGTGCTTTTTTTGAGTTATCCATAACTCTAAAATAGGTAATGAAGCGTGCCAGTCCCGTACCTCTGTAATCCACCCTATCCTGCCGAACAAATTGAAACCTATGATTTTAAAATTCCAATCCTGGGAACTGTCTCATCAGGGTTTAGTAGTGTCCACCAGATTGCTTTTGCTTCTAATGAATTCTCAGACTTGGTATTGACAAGTAAGCGTAACCCGAGTGTACCTGGTTGTGTACTCCCTTCTCCAGCGAAGAAGGATGCTAGCAGGGCAGGTGTGCTGTGTGTGAAAACTGATGGCAGCATGCAGTTTCCTCTTTCCCCTATAGAGAGCCAGGCCACCACACTCTATAACTTAACTATATACAAGTTTATTAATATTGCAATATAAATAAGAAAAAGATTAAAATAATATATATACATTGAATTATATTGATTGAGTTGTATTGAAATCTTTAATCTGGCATTATAAGGCTAAGTATTTGATTGTGTGTGTGTGTGTGTGTATATATATGTATGTATATGTGTATATATGTGTGTGCGTATATATATAGAGAGAGATTTATATTTAATATCAAAGTAGATTTAAATTTTGATAGAGTTTAAGGTTATAAAACACTTGTTGAAACTTAGGTTAGAATTTTATTATAATAGTTAACTGTATCCTGAGAGAGGTATAGGACTGTAGAAATATTGCCTATAATCCTTGCTATTATCAGTGTTTTGTGTGCTCCTCATACGGTTCCAGGGCCTCAGTCCTACTTGAACCATACTGTGCACCATCCATACGCTGAGATCCTGACCGCTTACCAGGGGTTGGGGACCTGAGCTGCCTTGTGCGGCTCCCAGGACCCCCAGTCCGTGCACCACGCCTCTGGCCACACGCTGGGGGTGCAGACCTGAGCTGCCTCAAACAGCTCCCAGGGTCTGACTCTGTGACCAGACTGTGCACCGCGGCATGGCTGTGGGCCACGCTGCTCCCCACTCCCATCCGGCGAGGAGGTCTTCGGGCTCTCCAGGGCTACTGCTGCACCCTGCTGGGCAGCTCTCCCCAGCTCCTCTGAGTCCCACTCTCTTCTTCGCCCCTCGACTCAGCATGTCTGGCGCACGCTGTTCCTTTATACTCTTCGGAGGCTCCGCCCCCACATTGCAAGAGGACCAATCGGAGTGAGGGGAAGTATAGTCCTCACCCAGGTCCAGCCTCTTTGTCTCGCCCCAAGCAGGGGCGGGGCAGCCTCTCCACCACCACCTGATTGGTGGGAATGTCCTACCAACGCCTTGAAGCCCTGTCGAGCCGGCAAGCCGGGCTGCTACTGGCATGCCAGCCACATAAGCGAGAGGAGGAGGAAATGATTCTCTTCACCTTCTGCATTGCAACAGTTCCTCACTGACGGAAAATTTGGGACAGAAATGCGTTCTGGAAGCAAGGACACAAATTTTTGTGTGCAACGGGGTTGGAAGATGACACTTCCTAATGCTGGAACATGGCCTGTGAAAGGTCGAGACTGTGCAAAGTGCAATAACATCAATCATTTTGCACGCATGCAGATGTCTCTCAAAGTATTGATTGAGACCAGTGTTCCTTATTGTGGTTGATTGATTCCCTGAGACTGATGAGTAGCAACTATTCTTAAAAACAAAACGTTTCTTTGGTCTGTGCAACGGCAGTTAGGGGAACTTCTTTTTCGGACACACAGTTACATGGCAGCGTTGTCATCATAAACAGGCACCGCCATTTAACCCAGTTGTGCCACAGATGGCAGTGGTATGAGAGCTGCTGATGCAAACGGTTTTGGCTATAGCAGTTGGGTACTGCTGTTCTTCAGTCAGAGAGTTAAAATTCACTCTTCTTGGATGCTCTTTGAAATATGTGCAAAAACATCAGGGAGAACTTCATCCCATGGCACAGGTAGGATTTGGTTGTTTGTGCTTTGCTGAAGACTGGGACCGAACCAGGCACTTTTTGTCATCCAGAGGCATGATATGAAGAAAACGCATCCATCGAATTTCCCCTGTTGTGAAATATCTGTGCTAGCTTTTGAGATTAGGTGAAACAAATGCTGTAGCAGTGACTGAGGCAGTGGGACATTGTCACTGCTCATGGGCCAGTAAGCTATTAATTGAAAAAACCCATCATCCAGGTCTGGTCGGCAGGCCCGTCGGTTCGTGACATGGTGAGTGGCAGGGGATACAGTCGCGTGGCTGCTGCCACCTCTGTTGCCCTGATCCTGGAGAGCGGTGCTGCCCATTTCCTGCTGACCCCTGTGCTCACTACCGAGTCCTGATCCTAACACGAACGCACTACTGTTGTAGTGGTGTTATAGCTGTGATCATCCAGGCGATATGCGAGAAGCAGGATTGTTTGGTAATACGTGGGTGAAACTAAGCCTCCGCTACGCTCAGTGAGCTCGCTTGCAAAACTGCCAAAGGACAGAAACACCCGAGTCTTTTCACAGAGCAGCTGCTCCAGCTCTGACCTTACTGTCCTCATCCTCAAGGGAAACGTAGACAAAACCTTCAGACGACAGGCAGCGAGCAATAATTCATAACTGTACCGGACACCGGAAACCAGAAATTTTGCACAGACAATAGCTTTACAGCTCGTTATTATTCACCTGTGCCTCCACTAACCTTTCCTTGCTCCACTGCTATCAATGACCCTTTTCCCTTTTGAATGACCTTGTTATTTTGCATAATTAAGTTGATCTATTTCTGCTGCTCTTTACTTGGTTTGTAGCTATTTCTGATCGTTCTCTTTGCTCCTCGGGTTTCCTGCCTTCATCTTTAAGTGGGCCATTTTCATTTCTGTAATAGAATTAAACAAAAATAATTCATCTACTTGGTGTTTAGCTGAAGCTGTAACTGCTGCTTCCGTGGGTCTGAGGAAGGGCATTTTGTGCCTAAAAGCTAATCTAACATCATTCCCAACTATACTTATGATAACACCACTGGAACTAGGGCTGTCTGAGGGGGCTTTGTGGCTAACAGCTCAGCTCAGCTCAGCCGCCTGTGGAAAATAAGGATGACCACGGAGAGGAAGGGAAGTTTAGGTTAGTCCCGGTAAGCAAATCAAATGCATTCAGATTTACAGCGTTCTATTTTTCTTTAAAATAGACATTTGGGACCCAGCTCGTACCTAATCGAGCCCCCTTTACATGTATTCATGGTCTAGGAACAAATTGGTGAGAACTGAGCAGGAAGCTAAAGTCAAACACGAATGGCAAAGTCATGACGAACACAGAAGTGAGGGACCCTGACTAGGAACAAGTACTGTGGCAAATGGCATTCTTCACCTGGCCTTTCTCCTTTTACAAGCTGAGCTTCTAGTACCATCATAACCTCCTGCAAATGAACAGAGAGGAAGAGTTCATTAAAGTTGGGGCACTGCTTAATTTTTTTTTTAATTACCTGAAATTGCAGTTATTTCTAATTATAGCTTTAACCTGATGTTCTTAAGGCCGTAGCCATTTTACCTACAGCAAATGAGAATAAAGAAATGGCTGCCTGAGAGAGCAAGCTATCAAACAGGGAGAAGGTAGGTGAAACCAAAGCAGCCAACTTTGGTTGAATGATCTGATTAACTGATCTTGGCTGTTGGAAGTGGGCAATGTCTGAAGCTTATAAAAGCGAGCCCCAGCCTATTGTTAAGGGGAGGATGGGCTTAGGCTCACCAAAACTCCTGGATCTCTGATATACTTGGTCTACAAGGTGCCATCCCGCCCTGCCTTCTGCCTGACTTCAGAGTAAAACAGCTACCCACCTCTGCTCGTAGAAAATACCGAGTCTGGGAGCGCTAAAGGCAGCCGAAACCCTGTCACCTTAGGCAGTTGGTCTTGCTGGAGTGGTAAGAGAATTAATGGGGAATGGATCTAAAAGGATTTGGGGGTAGATATAAGCTAGGCACTTTATACACCTGTTAAAATACCAGTTACGTTCGGTCTTCCCTCTTTCTGTTTGTGGCCTGGCTATCTTGGCCCTCAGGCAAAAGATTGATGATAAGTCTGTTCATCTCTGTGGGAGCATGCATCCAATCCATCAGTGACCCCATGTCAGCTTGTGGAGGAGTATTCCCAGCAAAAGTGGACTTGACACCAAGTGCAGACCTGGCTGTCTCCTCTCTCCATAGGAACTTCAGCACAAAGGCAGTTCGGGGCCAGACTGGGGTCGTGGGAAGAGGCATGGCTATGGGCTGCCCCTCTCTGCCCTCGTTTCCCATGGCTGCAGCACCCGTGAGATCTGGCTGTGTCTCAGGTGCTGGGGGAGGGTTGAGTAGGGATAAGCTACAGCAGCTTTAGGCGACTGATCTGGTGGGGGGGTTGATTCAGTCCATCATGTCTGAAGCACTGAGGCAACAAGAGAATGAATTCTCCCTTAAGATGTTAGTGCAGTCACCGGCCTTCGCCAGCTGTGTCGTCCTGGGTGTGCAAGACTGACCGACTACTTTGATCCCTACTTGGAAAGTGATGCCAATGGCCTGGTCCTAGGAGTTTCCACAGGGCCAAGCCCTAGTGGCCACTGTCAAGTGGCTCAGGATCCTTTACAGTTGGTAACACACCTCTCCATTACTCCTAGCAGGACGCATGTCTGCCCAGGGGCCACCTCCCTGGAAGTGGCTGCTTGCTTTAAAAACTGACTATAAGACTCCCCCCAAAGGAAAGATCCTGCTTTTCCTTCTCCAAGCAAATCTGCGCTCTCGGCTATCAGAAAGTGTGTCAAACGGCTAGGTCAAAAGGTACTCGTCACCGGGTGATGACGTCTTCCAGAGAATACTTAAAGGAACAGGGTGGCCAGGCTGTATTTCCCTGTAAGCAGTGCTAAGGGGGGCAAAAAATAGCATCCTAATAATCTAAGGGTGGTTCGGTGATGAGAGAATCCGTAGGGATTTATTCTCTCTCCCAATACAAGAATTAGGGGTCATAAAATGAAATGACCAGGTAGCAAGGTTAAAACTTGCAACAAGAACTTTTTTCGTGCAGTGTGCAACTCGTTGCCATCACGTGTTGTGGACGCTGAGAGTTTCACCAGGTTCTCCAAAAAGAGGGATTGGACGACAGCTTGGAGGAAAAGGGCATCGGTAGCTGTCGAGCATGGGAGTTAGGGGTACACCCTCTGAATCAAAGCTTCCTTAATCTTGAATGCTGGAGGCTGCAAGTGTGAGGGGACCAGGGGAAAAAACCCTGGCCATACGCAGTTCCCTCCCTTTCAGCCTCCTCTCGGCTATTGTGTGACCGGATCCTGGGCAAGATCCACCTCTGGTCTGACCCAGTACTGGCTTCCTTCGCTTTATGTGGGTTCTGGATGTGCAAATTCACTTTTATGCAATGACCATTAATACCAAAAATTCGTTATGTGTGTAATTCACCCTTGGTGATGGGTGTGGTGGAAGCCCACAATCAGCTGCTTTGTGTGGTGCATTGTGGGAGTGCCGCACGCCAAGACACAGTCCCCTGTGTGGATCTGTGCTCCTTGCTCGTTGTCTGCAGGTCGTGTTTCTGTAGTTGCCGTCCCCAGTATGATCCTGTCCTGCGCTTGTGTGCACTGTCTGCTGTTGCGAGTACCAAAATTATCTTGTAAAGTGGGAGAAATGGGTCTGGGGGTCAGGACAGTCGAGGTCTTGGAACGTATCCCTATTCGTTATATTGTAAAGTGGGTCCCCTTTATGCGAATTCGAGTTGTGCGCTCTTTTCCAGGAATGCATGCACAGCATAAAGCGAGGGAAATCTGTAAATAGACGTTCGTATATTCATCTGAATATTTGGACCTACCTTCCAGGTGGGTGGTGTGGCTGATAACACGCAGCTTTTAGAAACTGTTCCAGGTTGTATCCTTCAGCTCCCCATGGAGGCAATCTGCACTTGTCTAATGACAAGCTGTTGGCCGCAGAAGAGAACGGCGTGATCCAAGACCAGCCATTACATGCATTTACAACTACTGATCTGTGGCGAAAACACTAATCTACAGAGTCACTTTAATGAGAAGCTATTTATGTAGTAAAGCTTCAATATTCTTCATCTCAATATGTCTCTCCATAGTTTCTCTAAAATGAGCTTTCACAGCTGGGAAATATGTAATCTCTGTGCTTTCCATTCCCTGCTTACTGTCTGTCAAACGCCATAGTCCAGTGAGTATACTTGTTCAGCGCAGGAGGTACTGACTACCGAATAGAAAACATTTGCCACGAGCCCAGATCCTAGTTCAGCGCGTCCCAGCCCGGGTACCGGGGCACTCTAAGGTGCCACCAGATGTTTTGAAGGATGCTACCAGCTGTGTGGAAATAAGTGAGGTGTTAGCAGTTAGGCACAGGCTCAGCCTTGTCCCTGCCTGAAAGAGCCCCCGGCCCCACTGCCCGGCCCCTCTGCAAGGAGGTAAGTACAGTAATCTATACACTAGTTTTTGAAATGGGTGCCACTCGATTCACAAAAGTTACGGAGGGGTGCCCCGAGTCCACTGAGGGCTGTCTTGAGTCCCAAAAGGTTGAGACCCGCTGCTCTAGACGATGGTAACCGTCACAGGTCCACAGGCAGAAATACTCCGGGGGATTTTCGGGCTTCCCTGAAGGTAAGTGCAGGGGGGAGGCAGTGACCATTAGGGGTGGCTGTCAAGGAGGCTTCCTGGGAGGAAAGGGGGAATGGAGGTCCCTAGTTGAGGATGCTGGCTATAGCGGGGGGGAGGTTGGCCCCGGGAAATTGTCACAGGAATTATGAGGGCTGGATATAGGCAATGGATTTTGTCAGTTTTGTTTACCATACTCTGTTGGCAAAGCATTGGATCACTCTTTTCTTCTTTATACCTTCTTCCCTCTTTTGTTCTTCTCTGTAAAAAAAAAAAAAAAAAAAAAAAAAAGCATTTTGTTTTTCCATTACTTTATCTACGTTCTTGTGGTAATGAATAACCTGGGCATACGCATTCTCGTTCTTCTGGGCAAATGAATAACCTGGGCACGCACATTCAGGACAGTGGGGGACCAGTCAGCTTACACACACCCCAGGGGGGTCTCTGGGAGCACCGGGACACCCCAGGGTCTTGTCACAGCAACACTGAAGTAGCAAAAGACTAGGCGTGTACAAGAACTAGCAACCCAAAGTCATCCAAACAGTGTAGAAAGACCATCAAATAGTTGTGAAATGCAAGAGGTTTCTAGTAGCAGTCAGGTTGAGGCTTATTCATCCCAGGACCGTGAAACTGCGCGGGCCACGAGAGTCATGCATCTCCCTCCTCCACGCTGAGGTCAACCAGAGGAAGCCTTTTATCAGCATCAGAGTCCATGGTACAACATATTATTAATAGCACCCGAGAAACAAACAAGCCTAGTCTAAAGGATCCTTCATCAGATGAATTGTACTCAGGAGGTTGAACACTACATTACAGAAGACTTGTGTCTCTCTCCAAGCTTCGCTGCATTCCCTTCGGTTTGGCCAAACGCTCTGTACAGTTTGCCAGCAGGACCAGTGAGCACAAACGTTCAAAAGAGCGCGCAACCTTAATGCTGTTCCTTAGCAGGTGGTGTCAAATCAGAAAACTCATCTATTTTTCAAATAATAAAATGTTGCACCATTTTCCCCAGTCAAAGCCAGTATGAACCAGGGGAATTCTTTAGGGGTTTTCTTTTAACAGAGCTGGTTGGCTGCCGGCTCCCCAGTTCAGAGGTCCCAAAGGTGGAGCAGGGAAGAGGATATGAGTTCACTCTGAAGCAACTGTCCTTTTTTTGTCTGTTAAGAGCTGCTTCTTTACACTTAAGCACAGTGTGAAATGAAAGCCTCTGTGCAGGCTCTTGCCACAGTGCCAAGTGTGTCCCTGAGGGGTGGCCAGGTCTGACTCGGTGACGCGCCTTCCAGTGCTGTGTGCGAGCCCATTGCAGTTACAGGTAGGGAACATCTATTTAGCACCTTCTACGCACAGGAAGTGTCTGGTTAGCCGCATGCTTGATTTTCTAATTTCAGCTTGGCCCCTGCCAGGAGTCAGACTACGGGACAAAAGAGGTGGTACATGTCCACACTCTGCCCGCAAGCCAAGCTAACTTGAGATGTCAAAATAACCACAGTTCCCCACAGGCCATGTGGCTTTGCAGAATAAGAGCACTTTCACTGAGCAGGACTCCTTCAGGCTTGGCTTTTTTTCAGGGGAGCTGATATACACCCTTAAATTGACTAAATTAATGCGACTGACCACAGTACCCATTATCCTGGGAAAGCAGCCGTTTTGCTCTTCCTTTTGAAATGTTTGCAACCCTCCCGGGAGCGAGGAAACACCTGAAAATGTGACTCCGGTGTAACAGCTCTACTCTGTGGGGAGCTTCCTGCAGCTGCAGCAGGAGGAATAGCCTCTTGTGCAGCTGCTAAATTTTGTGCAGAGACATTGGCTAACTTTTATATGACTCTGTATAGCGAACATGCTTTTTGTCTAGCAAATGGAAAGTAAAGGAGAGGTCTGCTTTGCTTCTAAAAGAAAGGACGTCAGTCCCTGCCTTCTGGAACAGGTTCTGTGCTGCAAATCCTGGCTGGAGAGATGTGGCTCTTGGCAGCCCCGGGTAATGCCCTGAGTCAGGACGAGATGCAAGACACCTCTGTTTTCAGCATTTCCCCCCGGCTAGCTGTTCGCGCTCTGTGCTGTTCTCAGATACCGCTCTGGCTGGTTGAGCGCCCTTTCTGAGCTGCTCACGTCTCTCCACGAGAAGGAACCTGCTAGGTAGATGGCACGGGGGAGTGGGTGCATTTATTGTAATGGGAACGCAGGTTTCTTAATGCAGTTTAAGATGTGTGATGGAAAGTTTTTGATAGAGGATGTCGATATATAACTCTCCCTCTATACATTGAAAAACCCCTACTAGGTAGATGCTTAATTCTGGGCTTTGGACTCCAGCCTGTGAACAGATGGCTGGCTACCAGTTTGTCATTGCCATGCTTACTAATATGGCACCCGAGCCTATTTTTAATACTAGTCTTGAAGTTTTTGGCCAAGGAGACTGAAGACGCGTGGTGACATTACCCCCTAACTGACTCCAAACTTCTCGCAGCTCAGGCTTCACTAGAGGAGGTGGAAATCCTCCCGCACTGGATAAGTGTGGCTTTAGGGCAGGGGTGGGCAATTATTTTGGGTGGAGGGCCGCTTACTGAGTTTTGGCAAGCCATCGAGGGCCTCATGACAGGCAGCCAGGGACAGATAAATATTAATTTTCTAAATTTTTTTCTAAATTTTTTAGGGGCCCCATGGGCTGGATAGTATGGTCTGGCGGGCTGCATGCCCACCTCTGCTTTAGGGAACACTTCTGTATGCTTAACATTATGTTCTGGCAGCTGTTGCTGGGATTTACTAGCTCTGTGGCAGTCCAGGTGGAGCCCAGGTGAACTTCAGGTTGGAGCGGGAAGTAGTGCAAATCCTGATGGTGTGGTGACACATGGTATACAAGCAGCTGGGTTTTAGTTGGGGAATCATTCATCTCATTAACACTCTCTGAGAGTTTTACTGTTCATGACTCAATTTTGACCTGGCTTAATGGTCAAGACTAATGCATTCTAAGATTCATACACTTCTTTATGATCATCTAGTCTGACCTCTTAAATAACTGGCCGCCTAAAAATTAATCAAGCCTGCATTTGGCAGCTGAACTGCAACACGGGCTGTTGCTAAAGAGTGCCCATCTTCATCAAATAGGCATGAGACTTGCTTGTAAAAACATTCACGGAAATTGGAACAGAAAAATCAATACAGAAGCTATACAAACTGTAGCAAATGCAGTTCAGAATTTGCAGAATTTCTAGCAAAATAGTATCCCTTTCATTCATCCTTGCTTAATTTGATAAATGTTTTCACAAACAGTTTATGACTTGGATTTATATATTCTCTGCTCTGTTTGTACCACAACCATTGCAACCTGCTGTTAATGTGAGGCAGTCAGAAAATGTTCTTTCCCAAGCTATTTGACATGCAAAACACAGATGCATAGAATAAAAATTATCTCCCTTTTAATTAGCACATTAATATCAGCACTTTAAAGAAATTTGGTCTAAACATGGCCAACACCTGGTTTTTATAAATGCTGTGAGCAGAGCTGCAGCAGTCATCTGTGTATTCACTTGAGGCGGAGAGTAGATGCGGGAGTGTATATGGCCTTCTTTTCTAAGTTTCAGTTGATTGGTATTTTTAAACTGGAATTAAATAGTGATTCTCGTCCCAGTACATCTGCCGATTACGAGAATCGGGAGGTGTATGGCCCAGCATTGCCAGGCCCACCGCTATCTCCGTGCAAGGAGCTGGAACTGAGGGAAGAGTCTTCCAAAAGGCAAGCGCGACCCCTGGGACGAAGCCAGGACTTCACTAGCATGGTGTGGCACTGATAGGCAACATTTTAAAATATAGTTGGAAACTTCCCTCTGTCAAGTTCTTTTGCAGGAAGAGCCTGAAAATGACTGC
Source organism: Crocodylus siamensis (assembly GCF_052110815.1). NCBI lineage: Eukaryota > Metazoa > Chordata > Crocodylia > Crocodylidae > Crocodylus > Crocodylus siamensis. The sequence goes on along the minus strand of NC_143398.1, from coordinate 12,959,904 downwards.
CCATAACGGGGCAGAGAAAAGCTAAGGCCCACTCTAAGAAGCAGGGTTTGCCTCTTGCGCCGGGTGCTGACGGGTTCTGACTAGTGCCGAGACTACGGCTACTTGGGGAACCAGAAAATGCAGCTGAAAACTGGAAAATCCTTCTAGGTGTGACCCAAAATGGATTCTTCTTTAACTTTTCTCAGCAAAATAAAAACCCAACTATTTCTTTTTAGACTAAATGGAAGACCTAGTTTTCAAATACAGTCATGCCTAAATGTAACATTTCACCTTTTCCAAAATGATTTTGGGCAAAGAAAAATAATTCTTCATCTGAAAAACGTCACCCACCTCTAGCTCTGACTCTGGGTTGCAAGCACAGTGAAGTTATTATTTTAACAGAGGGGCTGAATTTTCCACAATGAAAAAAGGACCGGATTGGACCAAATGGCAGGTATTTTCTTGAACATACTTCCTTGATGAGATCATTAAGGCCTCCTCCTAGCACACACCCTCAAACTACTCTGTGTAGGTCGGACAGCGTGGGCATGTCCAAAAGTTTCTGCTGGCACTGCGGTTTGATCATTTCCTCCCATGGATGTGGTTGTGGTTATGGGAAGGGGCTTCTGTTTTTATAAAGCAAATACATTTCCCACTCTGTCTCCTCTTCTTCTTGGGTATATTTCTTCTCCTGTGAAAAAATACTTCTGCTACATGGTTTTATAGAGGCTCGTGTTAAAATATTAGTAACTCATCCCTGACAGTGAATCATTGTCTTGGGAGCAAATCAGACCCTGGGCTCTCTAGCAGAGGCACTTGTTTGCCACGGGTCTGCCGTGAAAATGCAAAAGGAAATTCAGTACTAAAATCCATCCTTCCCCCTGCTACGTGGGCCCCACTGGGGGTGACGGGAGGTAATATCTCAGACGGACGACGCAAATTAAGCCATGTCACAGCACAGGATTCTTTCCACTTTCCTGCCTACTCGGCACCCAGGGCAACTTGAGCTGGGGATTTGTCCTTACCTATATACCCACACCATTCCCACATCATGCTGGGTTATCGTTATGTTTTCACACCGCCCTAGCTTGTAGTACCAGCTCTTGAGAGTTGCATTAAATTTTTGTCTTAAAGCCCCAGCTCCTGGAGTCCTATGATGACCTGAGAATCTCAACTTTTATTAAAAAATTAAGCTTCTAGGCTGCTTCTAGCTTCTGAGCTGCAACTTGTAAAAGTGATCTAAGCATGTCCTAGAGGCTAAGAACCTGACATTTTTTTCTATATCTCCATGATTTAAGTGAATTTCATTATGGGTCTGTCTGGCTCATTGTTTTTCAGCACTGCATAGTGTTAAAGCTAATTTTCCTTGTACCTGTCTTGTTATTTGCATTGTACCCTGGTCAAGTTCCAGCTTTCTTCTGTAAAAGTGTAAACATTTTGAGTTCCCTCCTCTCCCCCAACTTCTTTCTTAACTCAAAAGCCAAATTAAAGAATTTAGGTCAAGTTTCCAAGAAAAACCTTTATTACTAGAGAAAGCATAGGACATATTATCAGAGTGACAACTTCTTGAACCATGGATTCATCACTGGAGAGCAGCTGCCTCTTGTGTGAGATGCAACAGCTGTTTATGAGCTGATGATGGAGACTACTGCGATTGCAGAAGGAATTTACACAAGGAAAAAGGTGAATAAAATCTAAGTGACACAGGTACTTTATCACAGGATTATCTGATTACTGTACTGAAACTGGATTAACAAATCAAGGCAAATTTAATCTCACTTATTCTTGCATAGAAAGAAAAAAATCTTGCAATATGATCGCAAATGATCAAAGTTGTAGCTTAGTAAGCTAAAAGGCAAAGACAGATCCTCCTCCTGCTATACTGGGCCAGTGCTCAAATGGCAGCATGCCAGCTGTTATGCAATCTGGTAGAGGTGATCTCTTTTATTAGACCAACAAGATTTTTGCAAAAAAATTCTGTAATTGCAAGCTTTTGCACACAAACATCCTTCATGAGCAAATCACCAGTATTTCCACCAGCACTATGAGATTACCTTGAGAACTTTTCAACCCCAGGTAGGTGGGAGGGGGAAAAAAATAACTTATTAACTTCCTCATTATTAGTATAATTTGTCCATATGTTAGGTGATAAACATGATCCAGTCTTATGCTTTGGATCCTTAGGAGAGAGTTTGTGTGATCTCTGCCATAGATATGAGGGATTACTGAATGCTGGGGCAGTTTGATTTCAGCAGGGTAAATCCTGTCCTATGCTGTTTCTGTCAGCATGTCACTGCATAACGACTCTGCATGATTAACAAGCACACCATTTTAATCAAAGCTGGTATTTGTCAATGTTTTTTCAGCGACTGGTACAGAAATCGCCCTTCGTGAAGGCAGCCTGGGACCAGACACGTCTGGTAATGTCTCCGTCTCGCGTACTGTACATAAGAAGTGTTATACACACCTTGTGCCAACCTGATTGGGCTGCAGGAAATTTAAAATACAAACCACATATTCACCCACCCCACAGGCTCTGATGCCAAGGGCCCAGACCCAGAGGTAACATTATTTATTTTCAAGCCCTCATATATATTCTGTTACTCGACTGTTGCCAACCTAAATTTTTTCAACCTTGAGCTGTCCAGTCCAGAATGTATCCAGTCTTTATGTATCCAGGTACCTCGACAGGCTGGATACCTTCAAGTCAGCCGGCCCTGATGGGTTACACCCCAGGGTACTCAGGGAGCTGGCAAGCATCGTAACTCAGCCCCTGGCATGGATCTATGAGAGCTCTTGGCGCTCTGGTGAAGTGCCCGACGACTGGAAGAGGGCCAAGGTGGTGCCGATCTTCAAGAAAGGGAGGAAAGTAGACCCGGCAAACTACAGGCCCATCAGCCTGACCTCTATCCTGGGGAAGGTCATGGAAAAGATTATCAAGGAGGCCATCCTTAACAGACTTGCTGAAGGCAGTATCCTCAGGGATACCCAGCATGGGCTTGTTGTGGGTAGGTCTTGCTTGACCAATCTCATTTTCTTCTATGACCAGATGACTTATCACCTGGACAAAGGGGAAGAGATCGACGTCGTATACCTCGACTTTAAAAAAGCCTTCGATGAGGTATCCCACGATCACCTCTTGGTTAAACTGGCTAACTGCAGCCTTGACATCACCACGAACCGCTGGCTGGGGAACTGGCTCTGCGGTAGGACCCAGAGGGTGGTGGTCGGCAGGAGCCAGTCGTCTTGGTGTGCTGTGACCAGTAGGGTCCCACAAGGCTCTGTACTGTTTAACATCTTCATCAATGATGTGGATGCTGGTGTCAGAAGCAGACTGGCCAAGTTCGCCGACAACACCAAACTTTGGGGTAAAGCATCCGCTCCTGAGGACAGGAGGGTGATCCAGGTGGATCTGGACAGACTTGTGAAATGGGCGGACAAGAACCTGATGGTGTTCAACACTGAAAAATGCAAGGTTCTCCACCTTGGGAGGAAAAACATGCACCGTGCTTATAGGCTCGGTAGTGCTACGCTGGTTAGCACTACAGGTGAAAGGGACTTGAGGGTCATGATTGAGCACAAGATGAACATGAGCCTTCATTGTGATGCTGTGGCTCATAAAGCGAGCAAAACGCTGGCGTGCATCCATAGATGCTTCTCAAGCAGATCCCAGGATGTCATTCTCCCGCTGTACTTGGCCTTGGTGAGGCTGCAGCTGGAGTACTGCATCCGGTTTTGGGCTCCGCAATTCAAAAAGGATGTGCAGAAGCTTGAGAGAGTCCAGAGGAGAGCCACGCGCATGATCAGAGGTCAGGAAAACAGACCTTATGAAGAGAGGCTGAGAGCAATGGGTCTATTCAGCCTGGAAAAGCACAGGCTCAGGCATGATCTGGTGGCCACCTATAAGCTTATCAGGGGTACTCATCAGGATCTGGGGGAATGTCTGTTCACCAGAGCCCCCCAAGGGATGACAAGATTGAACGGTCACAAACTCCACTGTGACCGGTTCAGGCTGGACATAAGAAAGAACTTTTCACTGTCTGAGCCCCAAATTTTGGAACAGACTGCCACTGGAGGGGGTTCAAGCGCCCACTTTGAACGCCTTCAAAACACATTTGGATGCTTATCTTGCTGGGATCCTGTGATCCCTGCTGACTTCCTGTCCCTGGGGCAGGGGGCTGGACTCGATGATCCTCCGGGGCCCAAATGTCTATGAAATCTATGAAATACTGACAGTCAGTTGCTCTGCTGAGTACACAGGTGCCACTTTGTGGGATTTAACTATAATTTATATATCATCAATAACAAAAAATAAATATGCTGTCCCAGCCACTTGCGCAGGGTTCGGGATTGAGAGTATGGTCAGGGGTAGAAAGGTAAGAAAAGTTTATTCACTTAACAAAGACACAACTATGTGTAGTAACAAGGCAAACAATGACAAACCAGAACAATTTGCGTCGGCAACTTATTGGCAGTCCCCTCTGATGCCTGTTGTACAAGGGGTTTCTCTTTCCACAAAGTTCAGTGAAGTCAGGCATCCCCGATCCATGCCGTCCAAGGGGTACCGGGAGGGACCCTGGAATTCAGTTCTTGGGCTCCTCGAGGTCCACAGGCCCACTGATCCAGGCCAACAGCTAACTAATCCTTTTCACAGAGCTACATCTTCCTTCTGAATGGGTTTCAGATATTCCAACTAATTTACAGCTTCTGAATTGTACTGATAACGTACAACCACTCAGATTCCTTTTACTTCAACTGTCTTTAGACTGACCAATAGCAGTAAAGCCTTGGATTCCTTTGGTAAGGTAATTTTAACTACGCCACAGGACCTTACTACTTCAAGGCTTTGCTAAATTTACTAGGCCTTATTTTATACAAGGCCTTACTACATTTTCAACTATAATTAGGCTTTTAGCAACAACATACAGCTTAATATCTAAACAAATACAGAAAAACACTTGGTCTAATCTTCATAGAGTCTTCAGCAAGCACCTTTATCACACAGGCATACTTTTCAGCTGTCACAATATGCTGTTTGTTTGCTTGTACTAGTCAGCTTCTAGGCAAGGATCCCAACTGCTTTCAAGTTTGTAAGGCTAATTATTTCCATTCAGGTGCTGAGTGCCCTGGCACACAAAGTATAAAATTCTTCTTGACAAGATGTTTTCAAGTCTACTGAAGTGTCCTCTGGTCTGGAAAGGAGCAGCTAACTCAACTGGCATCCAGTGCCCCTCCTCTTCCTCTGTGACTTCCCAGCTCCCTGCTTCCTTTCCCAGCTAACGGGAGGGATTTACAAGTAGATCTCAAGGAACTTACTGTGATAGTCATTATTGTTTGGAGGAGTCAACCAGCACTCGGGCAAAGATGAACTGGAAACAAATCCTTTTTCTCTCCTGCCTGGCAACTTTTGTGCTCTTGACTGGTACGTACAATCCAGTAATAATACTGCTTAGAGGGAGACTGGCATTTCAGTAAGAGATGAGCTAAAGCATGAACTCATGTAGGAGGGTAACATGTTATAGGAGCCATGTCATTTTTTTTAAATGGCCAAGGAGTTTGAGAGTAAGTATGTAAGAATTTAATCTAATCCATTGTACTCTATTCAAACCTTGAAACATTGTGATATACTAAGGAGAGGCTGGGTTCTGAGTGTATTGTACACAGATTAAACTACTATCCCTGTAAAATCCTGTTCATCTCAAAATTCTTGTTTTTATTTTTTTTATCCAAAAATCAGTGACGAGGTAAGTCTGCACAGGCATAGGTGCTGAGCACACTGATGCTTTTTCTATGAGAAAATGGATTTCCCAGACTGCCTGTTAGTGGATTACAAGTGGATTTTTTTTAGGGTTTTAGCAGGTTGTAGATTGAAGCATCTGCTTGAGGTCTGTCCTGTGGGATGTTGAATTCAGTGCTCTGTTTGTGCTGTTGTCCTCCAGTACTTGAGGAGAGCGACACCGCTGCTGTGGGTTCCAGGAAAGCAGATGGGGATGAAAATAAGGAAAGTAAGTGGAATTGCAAATTTTAGGAGGGAGAGAGTGGGAACAATGTGCATAAAGCATTCATTTATATTGACTCCCCCTCTTAACTATCAGTGGCCAATCAACTCCTCTCTCTATTCCCAGGTCTGAAAAAGATTTTCATACAAGAATCAGATGCCTCTAACTTCTTCAAAAAGCGCAGCAGGAGATCTACCAGCTCCATAGATGAGCTCAATGGTGAGGCTGTTCGGGAGTGTTTACAGAAAGTGGTATTTTCTTTCCCCTTCTCTCATCTTCCGCTTTCCTTGAGACAGTCCCAAGTTGACCTCCTGCCTCTCAAAGGATTTATTAGCTGATCAAAGGTAGCGGGTTGGGGTGGGGGTTGTTTCTTTTGGATTAGAAACTGTTCATCATTGATTATCTAAATTTTAAATGGCAGAATGTGCCAACGAATGACAATTTGGAGGGAAAGCAAGAGGAGATAGATGGTGCAGGAGGAGAAGTGTAATTTTTATGGAATTGAATAAAAATGACATGGTAGGAAAATATTTAAAGATTTAGGGGAAATTGAACTATTTGAGTAGGTTTAAAGAGATTAGTCATTAGAGTAATCTCCAAAATGAGTGAGTGTGTGTGTGTGAAATGAGGTGAGAGAGAAACTTAGAATGAACTTTTTTCATCTGCAAAATCTCTTAGACTTGGCTAACAGGACTGAAATGAATATTGTATCCTTGGCGTTTTCGAAAGGGCTCAGACATCAGACATCTCAGGACAGGCTGAGCTCAGCAGGCTGTCGTAGGAGGCACAGGGCAACATGGTGAAGTGAACGTGTGTGCTTATACAATCTATCCCCTCACCCCTTTCACGCAGTCATCTTACGAAAGGAGCTAAACAACAAGCAGATCTCGGGTCCGGCACCGAATGAAATGAAAAAAATAGCATTAGAAAATATGCACCTGGCTTCTGCAAGAACCTTAACTTCCAATTGGGAGGAATAAATGTAACAAAAGTCAAATGGCTCATTTGGTGAGGCACTGGGGTTTGTATCAAATGAACTGATTTGGTGCTATCTGTCCTTCTGATCAACAAAGCTAATGGTAGGTTATTGGGAGACGAGATAATTAAGGTAATTTTCAAATTATTACCGAAAAGTTAAGGCTGATTTAAGTGGTTACTTTTCAAAATACAGGGTCCAAATATATGTAAACCAGTGATCTATTTAATTAGGTTGTGACCACTTGAACAATAGCAGGTAATTATGTAGTAATGATGCATGTGTGATGGCGTTTGCCTTCTAGCGGTGTAAATTAGTCCAACGTATGCAGTGGCAAATACGTCTGAAGCAGTGTTTATTCTTAAATGAGCAGTAAATAATCATATAATGGCAGACACATAGTAAAGCCAGAAGGATTAAATCCTACTCTCACTGACGAGACACAAGCCCACTGAATTCATTATTTCAGTACTAAACTACTGAAATCAATAATTTTACACTGCTGTGCCTGAGAGTGCAAGTTGGCCCAACAGCACAGACATAGATTATGTGGTCATATCTTTTGCTCAATATCCCACTAAATTGAACAGTAGAATTGTCCTCTATCAGTCTGTGATCAGACTGAGATCCAGAGCTTCCCAGTGGTAAGGTCTGATCTAGAAAACTCCCTTTTCTCACACTACTGACCCAAAGCTGACATCTCTAAGCCTTCCTGTCTGGTCCATTTAACCATTACCACTAATGCCACCATTTCCACCCATCCGTCAGCATATCAGAGAGGCATATGTGGGACACCTCTACCCAGCTTCAAATTGTATGATGTATTCCCCGTCTCCCTTTTTTTACAGTACATATGTGATTTGGCAATAGTTCCTTATATATCATGAAATTATTTATATTATTGAGCCATAATACAAAGGGCTAACTGCTGAGCACTTCCTATACTATCAAGTCACGGAGCAATATCCCTGGAGTGAGGTTTTGGAAGGTGGGTTCACATCAATATACCACCATGGAAGAGGAATAAATTAGTGGCTGGAGATGTTGCCAGGCTTCAGCTGACAGGAATCAGACCAGCATCCTCTCACACAAGATAGCTTAGTGGATATTTAAGTGATGGATCAAGAGGAGCATGATGGGTTTGTCCTAATTCTCAGGCAATCCTAGAATCATAGAAGTAGGATTGGAAGGGACCTTATAGATCTTCAAGTCCGACCCCCTGCCAGGGCAGGAGAAAAAAAACTGGGCTCAAATGATCCCAGCTAGGTAGGCATCAAGCCTCCTTAAAGACCCCCAGGGTAGGAGCCAGCACCACTTCCCTTGGAAGTTGGTTCCAGCTCCTAGTCGCCCTGACCGTGAAGTAGTTCTTGCAGATGTCTAATCTAAACCTCTCTCCAACAAGTTGTGGCCGTTATTCCTTGTTATGCCGGGGGGGCTAGGGGAAACAAGGTCTCTCCCAAACCCTTCTGGTCCCCCCTAGTGAGTTTATAGACTGTCACCAGGTCCCCCATCAGCCTTCTCTTGTGAAGGCTGAACAGGTTCAGGTCCCGCAGTCTCTCATTGCAGGGTCTGCCCAGTAGTCCCTGGATCATGTGGGTGGCTTCCTCTGGATCCTCTCAATGTTGTCCACATCCCTCTTGAAGTGGGGCACACAGAACTGGACACAGTACTCCAGCTGTGGCCAGACCAGTGTTGCATAGAGGGGGAGGATCACCTCCTTGGCCCTACTTGAGATGCACCTGTGGATGCACGACGAGGTCCAGTTAGCCCTGCCAGCCGTGACCTCGCATTGTCAGCCCATGTTCATCTTGGAGTCAATAATGACTCCAAGATCCCTTTCTGCCTCCGTGCTCTCAAGAAGGGAGTTTCCCATCTTATAAGTGTGCTGCTGGTTCCTACTGCCCAAGTGCAGCACCCTGCACTTGTCAGTATTGAAACGCATCCTGTTTTTGTTAGCCCACCCCTGTAACCTATCCAGGTCTTGCTCCAGTCTTTCCCTCCCTACTAGCATGCTCACCTCACCCCAAATTTTGGTACCATCAGCGAATTTAAACAGGTTGCTTTTCACCCCCTCGTCCAAATCGCGGATAAAGAGATTGAACAGCGTGGGCCCCAGGACCGAGCCCTGGGGGACCCCGCTGCCCACTTCTCCCCAGGTCAAATATGACCCGTCCATCACCACCCTCTGAGTATGACCCTTCAGCCAATCTGCAGTCCATCTGACTGTGTAGGCATCAATGCCACAGTCGCCCAATTTTTTAATGAGGGGGGGGGTGGGAGATGTTGTCAAAGGCCTTGTTGAAGTCCAGAAAGACTACATCCATGGCGACACCTGCATCCAATGCTTTTGTGACCTGATCATAAAAGGCAATCAGGTTGGTCTGACATGACCTCCCCATAATGAAACCGTGCTGGTTGCCCTTGAGCATCATCTCTGAGGCCGGCCCATCGCAGATGTGCTCCATGATGATCTTCTCAAAGAGTTTCCCTAGGATTGAGGTAAGACTGACGGGCCTATAGTTGCCCGGGTCCTCTCTCCTCCCTTTTTTAAAGATGGGGACCACATTGGGTATCTTCCAATCATCTGGCACCTGGCCTGAGCACCATGAGCGCTCGTAAAGCCGTGCCAAGGGCCCTGCAATAACCCCTGCTAGCTCCCTCAACACCCTGGGGTGGAGAGCATCTGGACTCGCTGATTTAAACACATCCAGCCCCTCGAGAAGCTCTCTAATCCCGTCCTCCCCAACCTGAGGTCTGGAGGCGTTCCCCTTGAGTCTATCTTGTATCACGGTGGGGAAGTCCCAGTCCCTGCCCAAGAAAACAGAGGTGAAGAATTGGTTAAAGAGGTCTGCTTTCTCCTCCAATAATCAGCTTGAACAGGAAGCTGCGCACTGGAAAGCCCAAGCCTAGACCTGGCTGGCAGTGCGAGTGGGAAAGCAGGATGGAAGCAGTGGGGAAGGTCCCCCCTTCCATAGCCTGAGGTTTTAAAATGAAGTGTTGGGTGAGGTTGGGAATCTCTATCCTCTGAGCGAGGTTAGCTGGTTATATGCCATGTTTAGTGAAAGAGGAATATGACCTATTTTGTCCGGGTGTTAACACGGACTTTACAAATTTTAAGTAGCCAGTGCATCTTCAACGCTGTCTTAAAACAAGGACCTTTCTAGTTGCTCAGACCTCAGTGAACTCCTTCCTAAACATCCATGCTGAATGGATGGATGTTGAACTATGTCCGAGTACCAACATGGACAGTCAGCAATGACGTGCAGTCCTCTCCTCTCCCAGCTGGCAAAGATCTGCATCCCAGGATTGGAACAGGTTCAACATGATGCTGCTGAGACTGTAAAATACTATTTAAGCTAGAAGCACAAGATCCTTCCAAAGCCACCAGCTGTCACATGGTGCAGCCCCCTGGTCCTTTTGGCCATTGTTCCTGGGTGATTCGGATGAGGTCGCATCCTGGATGTAATGCCTTGCTGACACAACTACTTGCGCAGGGCTCTACCTTTGGAAGCAATGCCTCATTGAGAAACACAGTAAGAGTTTAGGGCAGAAGACGTCGCCACCCATTTTCTTTAACCATTGTCACCTTCCTCTAGTTCTTGGATCGGCAGTTCTTTTGCTGCCTTCCTTCAAACCAGCAGCTTTATACTCTCTCAAAGCTTTTTGTCCTCCATTTCCTCTTTTCCAGGGTTACAAAGCGGGTTGCTTAACTTTCAGGTGTTCAGCTCCGACTATAACGTAGCGACACAGGAATCCAACTTAACACCCATTCTGTGCTTTTCAATACCTCTAGGAAAAAAAGTAATTGCATTTTCTTTCACTGATCCCAGTTCTTGAATGATGGAGGACTTGGCTCTACTGTCACTTGAATGCCACCTGCTTATTACATCCTTCTTTGAAATCGTCATTTAATGAAAGATTTTAATCGTTTATTGCTTTGCTCCTCAATTAAAATCCCTGCAGTCCTCCCTTCCCCCCCATCCCTCACTTCTTTCTACTAATCTAATTCACATTGCCTCTGCTCAGGACTGTGTTAGGTTAGTTTATGCTCATGTGTTCCTAGGAAGGTGATCATGCAGAGGGGAGAACAAATCTTCACGATCCTTTTCCCAATAAAGGAGAAACATTTTCCTGGACCCAAATCTGGCAATTCGTGATCCGTGACCCAGAGAAGATGGACGATGTAGGGCTTGCTCTGCCAACCTTATGCTGCCCTGGAGCCCTGTATGCAGGCCTGCTGTCCTCGGCACATCACAGGAATGGTGCAGAGTATGGAGTCAAGGACCTGACCTATGATTACAATAGGTTTTGGCAACATTTGGGAGTAGGAGGGACTATTTTAATAGAGCTTTGTTCTGTATGGGCTACTTCCAACTCAACCCACACCACCACTGCAGTCTATAGCCCCTCTGGCAAATCTCCGGTCACAGAAGTCCACTGCCAAATCACCATGGAAGCCCCTCAGCTCTTTGGGCTGGATAAAATGGTTTTGGGGGTTGAGGTTACTGACCCCTGAGCTAGAACATGAGCCAAAGCTGTGAGCTGTTTCCAAACCAAGGATTTGGTTGTAACCAACCCACTCCCTCGCACCAAAACAAAAATTCAAAATAGTCTGGATGGGAGGTTTAATTTGGGCTTCTCCCCACTTCAAAACTTTAATGTTTCACGTTCCGGGGGCAGTAGGAAACTTTGGGCACATCTACACATGGCTGTACAGCGCCTTTTGTTCCTGCGTCGTTATTTATACTTCCTTTTGGAAGTACTAAACGATGGTGCAGTAACAGCCTGTACTGTGCTGTGCTGGCCGCACACAGTTAGTTTTGGCCACTACGTTGCTGTAGCAACATGCTATACTGTGACAAGGGCGCACGTTGCTACAGCGGCATAGCAGCACCGTCACGGTTTTTGCCAATGGATGCTATGGTGCCATAGCACATCTTGCGTAGACGTGTCCTTTAACTACTACTTGTTTATCGTGGGATTTTAAAAGTTTGTCAGCGCTGTGACCTGAGCACATCTGGAGGGGAACACAGCTGAGTATCCCCTGCCCACCAACCCGTAAATACCAAGTCCACGTACGTGGGTGAAGCCACTACAGGAGCCTCCTCAAGCATATCGGAGATGCTTTCAAAGGAGGTCCCAGGGGGATGCTCCTGGGGTTACTTCCAGGTTTGGTGCATGCAAGGCAGAGCAGATGCTCTTAAGCATGCCCTAGCTGCTCTTTCCTGAATACACTGGGGACATGTCCCCCTACTCATTAGACAGCTATACAGGAACCACGGTCCTCTTTCCATGACAGAAGTGTTGTATGGAGTTAGGCTGTCAACTTCACGGCTAGGTTCTAGTCTGGTCTCAATTTGACCTAACTCGGGTGACTCTCTTCCATGTATATAATGTCCATTGGCTTAGCTCTTGGGGTCCTGGTGAGGCCCACATATCAAACCAAACACCATCTACCAACCTATATTTGGACAATCTGTATTTTCACCTGTCTTCTAAATGGAATCGCTCGTAGCAGCTAGCAGTTTTCCTATCAGCACTTTTTGCAGGTGTTATTTATGTTGCACAATGAGATGATGAAAGCTTGTCAGGTCCTTAGCAGGGCTCCTGTAAGCCAGGATTTAGGCAACACAGCTGAAAATAAGCCCAGTACACAAATGATGTTCTGTCAGGATAGTCAGAGCTATTGTGTTTAAGATCAAAACTATGCTCCACTGCCTGAAGATTTCTTCACTGCTGATATCGTTCTCTTTCACACAGCGGAGACACGGCAAATGCTGGCCGCCGATGAGCAGAGGAGGGAGTATTTTGAGGAGCAAAGGAATGAGCACGAGAACTTTGTTGAAGAAGAACGTCACGGTAAGAACAAAATGTGATACTTTAGATCAGCGGTGCCCGAGCTTTTGGGCCAGAAGAGTGGTGTCCAGCCAGCCTGCAGACCAAAGCCCTGGTCCCGGCCGGGCCCAGCCATGCTATCTAGCGCACAGGGCCACGTTACATGGCCCACAGGGCTCCCTGTGGGTTTGGATCTTGGCAGCACAGAAGTGCTAATTAATGCTGCTACGGCTTCCCCCACCACCAAGTTTTTGGACCCACGGGGAGCCCCTAAGCCAGATCTGGCCTGCAGGCTGGTGGTTAAGCACCACTGCTTTTAGATGGTCCTGCCAAGATCGTTATTTGGTGCTATGTAATTGTTCTAGTGCAGCAGTGCCTAAAGGCCAGAATGAGGCATAGTCCCCTCATGCAAGGTGTTCTATCAGCATGCGAGATGGCCTCTTACAATTGAACTCTGCTCCAGCAAATACCGTCCATTCCTAGGTGTCCTTATACTGCTGCATAGAATTCATACTGCAGAGAAGGGGAGAGGTCTGTTTTAAGTAGAACCATAGTGGTGGGGGGGGTTCCAGTTTGCATTTCCCAGAGGCGAGTCTTGCATCGCTCAAGTCCTCACCTGGAAGACCTTCTTTCTGTGAAAGCCTGGTTTGGGGCCTGGTGGGAACTTGCTATTTAGATGTTAGAATGAGACTCCTTTTTACTGGGGTGAGATTTTAGGAATGCAGGACTCTGGGATTGCCTTTCCCAGATGTTCCCATAGGTTTGGGCCAGCAAAGGGCGCCAGGAAAATCAGCACTGAACACTGCAGCACACCCGTGCCACAAGGCCCATGGAGTCTCCATTTGGCAGCTATCCACATCTCCCATATCAAAGCCCACAGGTTTCAGTTGGGCTTTGCACACTGTGTGAGGACCCTTCCATCTGATGAATGAGCATGCAAACAGCACCCTCTGCCAGGGGCAGTGTTTTCACACAGGAGGTTGCACACCAAGTGGTTTTGATATCAGCTGCCATATCACAGAACAAGCAAAGGAGTGGCAGCTCCAACAAGCAACTTCCCTGCATTTACTTACCAAGAAAAGAGTTGCAGCTGGGTAAAGAAAAGCACAAGAGCACTTGGGGTCAAACAGCAGGTCCCGGGAAAAGCAGGAAATAAAAGCCAGACCCCCTGGCACGCAGGGCCGTGCTTCAGAGCAGAAACTGTTGTGCTGCACCCTTGAGGCACACAAAGGAGTGACTTGCTTGGGTTATCTGTCAAAACAGGATAAATCTGAGAGGAATTGTGAAATCTGACAGGTTAACACTTATAAAACACTTTGGCATCCCTGAAGGAGGGCCTCCTTTGCCTTTCTCCAAGCTCAAACTAGCGTATCATCTTCATTTCTTTCCTGTCATATTGATAGAAGGAAAAAAAGACAGTTTCCTCATGTATTTCTAGACCAGAAATAAGAAATCTAATCTGAAAACGGTTCTTGGAGAACAAAGGTGACAAAATCACTTTTATTAGAGTGGTAGTACAGAATCAGTCCCTGGAAAGACTCAGCTACCTTGAGGATGAACAATTTTCTCTCTAAGCAATAGTATTTCTTTCTACATTTATTTTTCAACTATTGATGGACATTTTTCTTACTCTTCTCATAACCACCCAATGCCTGCAACCATGCTGGTGGCAGACGTGAACGAAGTACGCTAACGGCACAACTACCCGAGAGCGAGCCCCAGAGCTGGGCTGCGATGCTCTCTCCCTCTCCCATCATCAGGAAAGCCCATTACTACTGCTGCTTTCCAGCCAGTCCTCTGTACTTCCTCATGCTGTTGGGAGCTTGCATTAAGAAAACGTTCACTGTGCACATTCTCTTACATATAAATGAACAAATGGCCCCATAGATGCTTCAGCTGGCTCACGAGAGAGCAAGCAGGAAAAGCCAGTTGTGGGATGGGTGGTTAAGACAGCGGGCAAAGGTAATGACAGGAGCAGAAGAACATTTTCCTTGGATGGCTTACTAAACACAACCAGATGGGCATTTGTGAAACCGCAAACGGACGTGGCTAACCAAGCTGAGGCCTGGGGGCACTTTGCTGTGTGTTCTGCCTTAGGAGGAGACTGGGAAGAAGCGACTCAGAGGCATTCCTTGCTTTTATCGCCTCCTTTTGGCTACATTTTGAGAAGACCTATTTCCTGGAAGTGGCTGTTCACTTGAGAAGCTGACATTACTTGAAGTGCCATTTGCAGGCAGTTTTAAAACAGTTCTTTGACAAATATCCATACTTGCCCCTTTAAGAAAGGTATTCAGGAAGGCAAGGCTTAAATACCTGCTAAATATATTTAACCCTCTACTTGCTAGCTCTGCAGTCAGACAGGCCATGTGGCTCTGCCTTGTGGTTTATCATGGAAATTAGCCATTAGGGCACTGGCATTTTCCAGCCAAATATGCATCTAAGAAAGTGTGAATTTTTGGATTTTTAAGAATTGTACCTAGCTTTTCCTCTCTGTGCTTGTATAAATCTAAAGTTTACCAAGGTTAATGGATAACAGGGACACACCTGTTGGATTCAGTAGCACAAAAGCTGCAGTCCAACTTGCCACTACCCAGCACATTCATTTGCACTCCAGTGGCTAATCTGATCTTCATGCAGTTATGCCATTCAGAGGTACCGATGGCCACATTTAGAAGACTCAGAGCCAGCTGGTAAGTCTGAATGACACAATTCAAAATGACTTCATTATGACTGTCATTAAGCATAGCCAAGGCAAAGGGTTCCTGCTGTGTGTGCTGCTGAATGCCTCAGCGAGGACCATTCCATGGATTTTAGTGAAATCTAAATAGATGGCTCCAGAGCCTGAGAGACCTGCAGAAGGGTAGTAATATATTAGCTTTAACAGCTCAAAGAAACATGAGTCAGAATAAATTTACTTGGAACGTATGTCAAGCCAGACACAGCAATCTGTAACCGCTTTCTCAAGGTAACTGGAAGGTGAACATTAAAACTGGCCCCCAAAGAGCCTAGCACGATGGCACCCAAAGCTCCTAGGTGCATCTCCCTGCAGGAGTAAGTGTGGATCCAGGGTGTGCTGAAGGCAGGAAGAGACATGAACTAGAACACATTTAGGAGCTTTTTAAATTCACATTTAGATAACAGAAACCTTTCAACAAGGTTTGCTGAGGTTTACAAGCAAAAGATATTTTTAGCAAAGGTAGACCCCTTTGAAAAATATAAAGTGGATTTCTGGATTTGCAAGTAACTTCTGCAAAATCTCTGTTTCCGAGCTCTTGTATTGGTACCACCCATCATGGTGGCAGCTGGGTAGCCCATCACCCGATTTTTCTTAGGAAAGGTGCAGAGTGGTGCTTGTGATCAGCGTGCATTGGCATATGGATGTGGCCTTTTTTAAGTGCAACTCAGGGAGAGAAAAGTTCCCAGGCTAGAGGGAGACTTGCCACTGCATTGGCCAGTTCTGAACTTTGCAGGTGACCATGATCTTTACCCATACTTTTGGGGGAAGGTCTCCTTTTAACAAGGACTGTACACTGGGCCTAATTTACCCTGAAATCTCTCTCTGCATTATGTACATCTTGGAAGCTAGGAACAGGCAGTAGGAGCTTTAAGAGAACACAGTCTTTCTTCAACACTGTCCTATTGCATTTGCTGCCTGATAGAAGGCAAACTGCAGTTCAACTCTTTCTTTCTCCCCATCTACAGAACAGAATGAGAGAACCCGGGAACAGACTGAGCAGTGGCGCCAATATCACTATGACGGTCTCTACCCATCTTACCTGTATAACCGCCATCACATCTAAGTCTGTGACAAAGGGGGAACTTGAAGAGTTAAACATTTGCCGATCAAGACATTTACAGGATACCTGAAAGGCAACATTTCCAAAATCTTGATCATGTTATAGATCCCCCCTGTGGAATCTATTCCATTAAGCCCCTTTATTTGCATTGGCTTCATTTTACCAGGTAGAGCTTCTCATAGGGTGCTGCTTTGCTTTATATTTTGAGGTGCTCATATGTATGACAAAAGCTGGACTTAGCACATGAAAGGGGAACAAGGCGGATAAAATGAAGTCCTTGAGACTTGTCTGAATCAGGGTAGTTTAGGTCGCTCTGTCTCTGCTCCGTGTAAACCAGGTAAAAGGGGTTTTTTGTTGTTTTTTTTTTAAATCACTATATTTGGAGGGATCAGCAAGAAGAAAAATCCATGTTTGCTGAAATCCCAGTCTCTGTAATGTTTTAAGTAAAAAAAATGGTGCTGTATCCACATTCTGTATTTTTTATTAAAGTTATATAGCTTTTGCAATCTCCCTGGGGAACTCCTCCTTACTTGCCTTGTCCAAAATGGACAGAACTTCCCATCATCTTTAACCAGTCCCCTAAAAACATGTAAGCAGCTCATGATGTAAAAGATATGTAGGCCTAGGGGGATTTTGTTAAATTTAAATGTAGGATTAGGGATGATTGGAACATTTACACAGTTTTTCTCTCTCTACATTGTTCTTATTCCAGCCACTAATAAATGTTTACCACTTGAGCACTGAGAGCCAGCATTGTTCTCTGAATTAACCAGAGCCTGTGGCAGGTTAGCTTTACCAGCTAACCTGCCCAGGGAATCCGAGTGAATCCTCACTCCTGGCGGTAGAGGTAGGTGTGATCTCTTTTATGAGACCGACAAAATAGTTGGAAAAAATTGTTCTTTGTAAGCTTTTGGGCACAGACACCCTTCTTCAGGCACAGGGAGAGTTGGCTGCTGTTTTGTGAGGGTTGTTTGGATGGAATAAGTCTCTCATGAGGCTCCCCTTCAAATCAACTAGTGTGATAGGAGCAAGGGAAGGAAAATGAGCTGGCCTTCTTGCCACAAAACAAAGGGAAGAAGTTATATAAAATTGCTTTTCCAAGGTGAGTGGGATCCACTTCTCAGTTACAGAACTAAGTACAGACACCAGGAGGGAAACCCAGTACTTGCCCCATTAACCAACAGTAGAACAGCCATGGGATCCCTGCTGGAAGGCTCCTGAGAAGAGCAAGTTAGTGGCTTTTCCCCCATGCACCTAGTAGCTGGGAAAAGGGGTTAACAGAGATCACCCCTCCCCAGAAGGCAAGTAAGTACAAGCCTGTCTTCCTCCAGCTGCTCATACGAGGGAAGCATGTCCTGCTGGGCTTACTCATAACAAACAGATCATTCAAATGGAGACGAGAGGCCTACTCTCCTGCTTTCCTAAGGATTCTTCCCCTGGGAACTGGACTGAGACCAGCAGTTCATTTGAGATCAGATGTCACTCAATAACCATAATAATAATAAAAAAAAGATGACAGATCTAAGCCTTTCAGTGCTTGGTTTCCTGTGCCAACACGGCTCATTTGATTTCTGCCAGAACGAGACAGATTGGTGTGAGCACACCCAGCCCTGAAGGGTTGTTTGTCATGAAGTCAGCAGGCCTCCTGCAAGGCTCATCAATAAAATGCTACATAATTCTTGTTTTAAGTGCTAAGAAACACTGTAAGGCGTAGTTCCCCAGTCCGTGAATACCGTTCCAGGGGGAACTGGTTGGAACCCTTGCACCTGTGTATAGGAGAGCAGATTAGAGGATCAGAGAGACCAACGGGCCTTAAACATCTACCCCGTTACCTTGTTCCTCTCTAATGTTTTGCCATCACAGACCTGCAGTCTGCCCTTTTGAGAGTCTTTCTGAAACACCTTCAGTGTACAAAAGAACTGGTGGGGGAAACACATGTGTTACAAGAAGGTCTGTTGAAAGTGAGGTCTACAGCTTCGCCCAACTCAGGAGAACTTTGTCATCCACTCCCCTTGGACGTGTGGGTCTAGCACAGATTCTTTATGACCTCAAGCAAGTCTGAAACAGGAATAGCAGGAGTCAGGACCCTACTATGGAGAGGGGCTGATACTTGAACATCTTAGTTGGAAGGCATGATGGAAACAGAAGGTACTGTTACAAGTACATGACAAAGTTGACACAGAAAAGCATATGAAAGTACACATTTGAGTCATCTGAAGTCTTGATCAGCCCCCAGACCTGTTGAGTCACTGTCCCCTGCTCTAATCCATAGCTAATACTGCTGTCATCTCCGAGCTGCTGCAAAAAGAACCAGTTAGTAGGT
Organism: Crocodylus siamensis; assembly: GCF_052110815.1. Classification (NCBI taxonomy): domain Eukaryota; kingdom Metazoa; phylum Chordata; order Crocodylia; family Crocodylidae; genus Crocodylus; species Crocodylus siamensis. The sequence continues at coordinate 12,940,995 of NC_143398.1, read as the reverse complement.
CCCACTTACTACTCAGCGAGGACTCAGACTCTTACCATTGTTTCTGGGACCTTTAGACTCAGGCCCCAGGCCACTTCCTTGGAGCACAGAGCTTTATACAAAACACCCAAAATCAGTGCCTAAGACTCCCCAAGGCCCCCAGACACTTAGATGTGCTCTACTGGAGCTCCATCCCACTGGGGCTCTCAGCACTTCTTGTAACCACTTCAGGAAGAATAGGGCAGGAATACAAGGAACAGGCATGATCAAGAAATTTCTTAACCCCAGGGACTCTGTTCCTAAAGCACTCAAGATGCAGAAGCTTAGTAAGGAAGTGTTAAAATTGGAAAAATGTACACAATACAGTAGTTATGGGAGAAACAAGACCCCATGCATAATAACCACATTGGTACATAATTGTGGGATGGTAAAGCAGTCTTAAGTATGGATACGGTCTTCATTTGTCTGGGGTTTGAAACAGCCAAATTCCTCAAGAGCATCCTCCCCAGTCTCAGCTCCTCTATCAATTCCAAGATGTCAGCATTTCAGACTGGCCATTTTCTCTTTTGTGCATACCTTTCTTCTGTGTGATGATGCTTGGTCCCCTGCCCAGAGCAGCCCACATGTCTCAAATTACCTTTGTCCTGGCCACAGGCCCCTCCAGGTAGTCACAAATCCCTTCCCCCACTAGGCTTACCCCATATACCTCTTTGCAGGTCAGAGTAGAAAAAACATCATTATGCAAGTGTGGGTCAGCAGCTGAGGAAGTCAGTGACACAAATTGTAACCTGTGTTGCTTCCCAGCCACAGTCCTGCAAACACCTTTCTTGGGAAGGAGCATCATCTGAGCAACAAAATAGGCTGGCTGGGGCCTCTGCATTCAAACTTAATCTAACATGGGGTTCCTAACCTGAATATATTATATCCTACTGGCATATGAATCTTTGCAAATATTTAAAAATAAGTGCAGGTAGAAATAAGCAAATCCAGCTGTATTGAAAGCACACAAGAATTTCCAGTGCATTCCTCTACTGGATGCATCTTTGTATAGAAAGGCAGAAAGCTAGCATGCCTTTGAGAATAAAAACATTGATTCCAAGTAGAACTCAGTAAGGAGCGTTTGTGCGCTTACCAGCCTGTAATAGGTTGAGAGAGGCTCTTGTCAGACATGCTGTTGAATGAATCAAAGCAAGAGCACGAGCCAAGCACCAGAAATGAGGTACTGTTCATTTGGCTAGAAGCCGGCAGTGAGACATGCACTGCACTAACTGCCTCAGCGCTTATAAGCCAGGTTGCCACTTCAATTAAAAAGCCAAGCTATTAATGCCACAATTTCTTATAGTCTTAAATTAAAAACCGGGGCGGGGGGAGGGGAGGGAAATTAAGGTCTTTTAACTCCATGTTGTTTCAAAAGAGTATTAAATTTTCATTAACCTGCCTTTATTTAACGGTTAATGAGACTGAACTGATTACTGTAGAAAAGTAAGAATGCAGAAGGTTTCATTACTCCAAAGCATTTGCAAAGGGCAAAGTAGGAAGATGCCTTTCAGCAACAAGTTAGTAGATCTTTCTAAATTAAAGCTCCCAAAAGGTGAGATGCATTTTGAAATCCAGAAGGGGAAAAAATGCTTAACGGGTCTATTAAAAACAAGGTTATTCTAATAAAGGGCTTTGTCTCATCCCACTCATTTTGATACGCAAAGTTGGCACTCTGCGTCTGGAAAAATTATTCCTGCGGTCAAGGAAACAGTTCCCTCACCAGGAATTCCATTCCCAGCTGATCTATGAGCTTGCTCGCCAAATCTGAATAACAGCCCCATTATAGAGCGTATTTTCCCATTCAGAATTGAATTCCAGTGCAGTTTAGCCCAATGATTTAACTGATGAGCCAACAGACCTATCCTGCCAAAGTTAACACAGCAGAAGAGCTGACCAGCAGCAAGGGAGAAAAAAAAAGGGAGTGCTCAATTATTGTTTTTCCTGTTTTCCTTGGGGTATGCTATTTGAGGCTCAAAGGCCACTGAAACTGGTCAAGTTCAGGGAGGACACCAAGTTATGGGGGAGCGTGACCACATGTGAAGATAGGCTACAGATAGAAACAGGTGGACCTAGACAGGCTGGCAAGTTGGGTGGATCAGAATCTGTTGAAGTTCAATGTCGAGAAATGTAAAGTGTTCCACCTTGGGATGAGCAATCCCAACACACCTACAGGCTTGGTGGCACCAAACTGAGTAGCACCACAAATGAAAGGGTCCTGGGGGTAATAACAGACCACAGTATGAACGAGCTGGCAGTGTGATGCTGTAGCCAGTAGGGCAAATAATACTCTGGCATGCATCTCCAGCAAAGCCAAGGAGGTGATTCTTCCCCTCTGCTCAGCACTGGCGAGACCGCAGCTGGAGTACTGCGTCCAGTTCTGGGCACCGCACTTTAACAAGGACGTGGACAAGCTTGAGAGAATACAAAGAAGAGCCACCCATATGATCAGAGTCTTAAAAGGCAAGCCATACGAGGAAAGGCTGAGGGATCTGGGACTCAGCCTGAAGAAAAGAAGGCTGAGAGGGGACCTGGCAGCAGCTTACTGCTACACTAGGGGAGTACATCAAGGGCTCGGTGAGCAATGGTTCAGCAGGGCACCTGAGGGGAAAACTAGGAGTAATGGCCCCAAACTCCTGGAAGATTAATTCAGGCTCAACATTAGGAAAAACTTCTTCACAGTCAGGGTGTCCAGACTGTAGAATAAGTTCCCTCCAGAGGTGGTGCAATCGCCTACCCTGGATATCTTCAAGAGGAGTCTGGACACTCACCTTGCTGGGGTCACCTGACCCCAGATGTACTTTCTGCTTGCAGGAAGCTGGACCCAATGATTTTCCAGCCTTACAATCTATTAAATCAATGCGAGTCTCTCTTTTATTCCTTAAGCTCTGGAAAGCACTAGATAAATGTCCATAATTATTACTCAGCAAATTTAACGGGATGTTCAAAAGAAATCCAATCAAATATCAGCCAACATGGATGGAACAAGGAAATCCAACACTGCAAATATCCAACAAACCTAGGAGCACAGATTTTGCTCCCATGATGAGAAATGGTGAGTCATGAAGGCTGCTTAGTTTCCATGATGACAAGCACCCTAGAGGTCTGGAAAGGACATTCTACTTTCCATGAGTGGTGGGTAGGTATGCATCTTATGTTGATGGAGGCAAGGTTTTTGATGGCATTTAAAAGGACAAATCAGGCCGGGAGCCCAGAGGCCATGAGTTTAAGGCTGTTTGCTGCCCTTGCTAGCTGGGCTGAGGGGGCAGCCCACTATTTGCTTGTGTGGGGGTTGGACAAGACGACCTATAGATGTTTCTTCCAGCTCTGCTTCTCTACGATAGCAACCCTAACACTGAACAGAGAATAAATGCTCCATAATCTGGATTTTGCTATTTAATGGATACAAGGACAACACCTCTATCTCCCTAGCTTTCCCTTAGCTAAAGAATGAAAGCCTGGAGCCAAATTCCATAGCTGTACATTGCAAAACACTACTGTTACCGCCCCATTGTTAATGCCCAGTCATAAACACTGCGGGCTTCGCATTGAGAAACTCCTGTTTCAAAGACAGAATACTGTCTGGCAGCTGGGACCACGGAATCAGAAGCTAAGCCTTGAGTCACCAGTCAGTGGGTACCTGAGTATGTCAAGGTACTTCAGCTCCTTGCATGTAACAACCAGGCTACAAGAACAGATCATGTAAACTCCTTTCTTCCCTTCTTTAGGGTGTTTATTGCAATACACTTTATAGAACATGTAAGTCTAGGGATCACCATATTTACAAGGACTCCGAGTGAGGTAACAACAGGCCAAACAAACCAAAGTGTCACATAGTTCAGCACTTACAGTAATGGAATATTTGTACTCACTTGCCACGTGTCACAGCAACAAAAACACTTGTAGGATGAGGAAGTCTGAAGGAAAGAGTCAGCTGGGGCAGTCAGTGCCCAGCACACAGGTACCTTTTTCCGACTGGAGGGGTCCAATTGCTTACTCCCTCTCCACTCCTGGCACAGGCATAAAGAAGATGAGAGGTGTTGACTCACAACACCACCTGGACATACAAAAATCAGGCTGTGGCACTTTATTTGCATAAATTCAACTTAATTTGTGGGTTTAGGGACTTGTGGGATGCTAATGTTAGCCACAAGGCAGCAGAAGGGACACTTTCAGGGAGACTCTCAAGCCAAGGATGGTTTGTTAAACACACCAGGGTTTCTAGGGGAACTTGCTTTCAGGAAAATGAAACTGACTCTCTCCTGAGTCATCTGAGGGGTCAAACATCTGTCCTGGAGGTAGCTAGTATGCCACAGGTTGCTGGCGCTACTGGCATTCAAAGCACTATGGCGTCATATGGACTGTGGCTTCTCTATCCAATTGAAAGGATTTAAAAATGTTAAAGAAAGGGGTTGAGACTAAACAAAATGTTTGTTCTCTAAAACCATGTACAAAATACTGCCAGACTCTTTAAAAATTAAAATACCATTTTGTGAGCAGGGAGACCTGTAACTGTAATGACCCACAGGTGCAGATGACAAATTGATGACTCCAGCAGCTTAGATTTGTGCAATGCAGTCAGCTGGAAAGAAGGGATAACATTTGCACAACAGCTTAAGTGACTCAGAGGCCTAAGCACTACTGAGTCTCAAGTCCAAGCCACTCACCACTTTTGAACACTTTACCATCTAAAATTTCTAAGCAGCTTACAGTTGGTCCTGCAAGCTCTAATGAGCAGTTCTGACAACTATGAAAAGCCATATGTGGACATCAGGATATCACGTACCTCCAAAAATGCACCCTGCAATATGCTGTTGCTTTTGTATGCTGTAACAATGCACTGGAACAGCTGAATTAATATATTATGCCAGGATGCGTTTCCTATTACATACCAGAGACAGACTGGAAGCATTTGTGTTCTGTGTCAAAGGTCTTCCAAGTTCATAATGGCTTGTGCTGTATGATTCCAGTAACATAATTTGAATTAATTGTTCTACATACACTTTAAAATTCTAATTTCATGATAGCAGAGGTTTTGTTTCTAAATGCTGTAAACGGCTTGTTCCTAAGAAAGAATCAGCGTGACCAAATATTTCACATAGTCTCTTCAGTCAAACTTAGTAGACAAAATTGGTCAGTTCAAGGGAAGAACTAGAGGAAAGACTCAGGTGCCCTGGCCAGTAGAAATAGGTTTTCCCAATTTTTCATACCAAACACAGAACCCATGTGTTTTTAGTAAATGCACAATTCAAAGTCAGACAGTGAGGTATATGTTGTGAAAAATCATCTGTGGGTTACTTAAGACTGTTAAGAAACTTGGGTTGTTCTTCCCCTCTTGGTAAAAGCGTTTCTCCACCAATCTTCGGACCTTTCTTCTCCTAAAAACATGAACATACAATGGATGAAGATTCAAATTCAAGCTAAGCCAGCTCTGTTAGATTTTTCTGAAAGAAGCTGAGGTAAATGATTATCTGATTAGAACACCTACGCTCACAATAATCACGTCGTTCCAAGAGTTCCTATGGGTGATTCTGAAAACGCAGCTATAACTCTACAATACAAATTCCTACCATGCCAGTTTAAACAAGGCCTTAAACAAACTTAAACAATAAAAACCAAAGAATAAAAGCTAAGGTGCCATAATATAAATAAACTATCTGAGCTGAGGCAGATCAGTTCAGGGTTGCTAGTAACATGCCAGGTGTGTCGAGACATGCACTTAAATGGATCCGTTTCAGGAAATGGAATCCTTCACTTTCTTAGGTGGCTCATATTAGCAAAGCCTGGGAAAAAACCACTGAAAGAATCAGCCTTATTCCCACCATAAGCCCCAGCCTGCACCTACCTTTAGCATCCCATCTCGCTCCCATTTGAAGAGGCCACAGGTGCTGAAAGAGGAAGATGGAAGGTTAGGATTAGGTTGGAATCCATTTGCTGCACAATACCAGAGGACCAGCAGCCCTCCTACATCCTTCCAACAATGCATAGCAGCCAGAGGGAACAGCTTCAGACCCTGGCACTTGCTACTGTAATGATAAAGTGTACACTAGTTGCTGGATGGTACAAGTACAAACACACTGCTGGGGAACCCTTCCTACCTGCAGGGCTTTTTTGGTAGCCTGTTAAGAGAGATGGCTCTGTTTCCACAGGGGCACTTGAAAAATCGCTTCACACCCTCGTGCCAGTGGTAATCGTGATTCTCCTTCAGGCATGTATCCAGGGGCTTGAAATAGGAGTATTTGCACTGCAAGGCAACAGGGGAGGGGGGCAAGAGAGCACGTTGAGACAAGCAGAGACTGCGTAACATGTACCAGTACGAGAGCCACAGCTGGATTGAGCGCTTGTTCTGGATCAGAATAATGCTCCCCTCTGTTCTTTCATCCCCAAGGCGGCAGCCATGCTGCTGAGGTCGCTGCCTCTGGACTCTGCCATTGGCCCTTCCTCACTGCCCCTTCCTCCATCCACTACCACCTTTTGTCATGCTTGGCCCAATTCCCAGCAGAGACCAGAGCACACAATTGCCTTCTGTGTAGCCACAGACAGCGAGGAGAGGCTTTGCGGCCGGGGAAGTGTGCTAGAAACTGCTCAGGCAGTGAAGAATTCTCCCTGTGCATTTTAAAGGGGCAAAACTCCTTCTCGGTCACTGCTGACAGTCAGCAAGATGCAGATGAAGTAGCCTGGGTGTTAGGACTGTTATTGTCTAGTACTGATCATTTGCACAAAGCCTAAGGGACTTCAGGGTCCCAGAACAGTTTCAGGCTGGCAAGAAAAGCTGGTAACTGAATAGCCTGACGGACCAGCGGCCAGGGAACCCGAGCAAACTTAGCTTGGGGAACCTCAGAGACAGCATCCAACTCCTTCAGCATCACCTCATGGCTCCAGCTGACTCTGCCAACATCCCCAAGCAGCAAGCCACTTTCTTTACAATCATGGGCTTTAACAAAGCCAAGCAGGGCTGAAGGAGCACAAATTCCCATTCCAACACAGTGAGTGCACCACATACCCCCCTGCTCCTGTTTTACTCACCGTCTTGCATGTCACCACCCGGCACTTCTGCTCTTTAATGTTCCTCATCTTCTCTTCCAGCTCTTCTTTCTTCACCAGGGGATCAAAGTAGCGTTCCTGAAGTTCAGCCTCAAACTGCCATGACACAAGAGAGACACTGTAGTCTGCTGTACAAGCTGCAGGAGCAGCTCCCCATCTAGTGGCTGAAATCTTTTCGAAGATCCAAATAATCCATTTTAAATGTTCTTGTTAGAAGAGCACATTAGACCATGTGCACACTTCTCCACTGAAATGCAGCCACATCACAAAAGCTACCTAACAAATGGGCACTCATTTTAGCACAGGGAAGCAAAAGCATTGGGAAGTTTCACAGTACTACAGCCTCAACAGGAGAGAATAAGAGTGCTCTCTCCTGGGAGGTGGGAGAGGTGGGTTTGAACATCATAGGCTGAGGAGGGATTTGAACACAAGTCTCCCACTTCCTGGCTGAGTGCTCCAAGTAGTAGACTATAAAAGGAGCAAGCCACCATGTTTTGAGAGAAAAACAGGGGAACCAATGGTCTTGTACTTGAATTCAATACAGTGAATCCCTATCTTATAAGATCCTAAGACCCAGGGATTCACTGAAGTCCATAAGCAAGACAGGACTGCAAGATATGCCCTTCTTTTCATTGCTTCCTGTCCGTGTCCCCTCCACAACAGGCTGGCTGTTGCAAGTCCTGCTTTTGACTTCCCATATGCATGGAATAGGGAACTTTTTAGACTCATTTGTGGTCATGAACTCCAGGAGCTGGATGTTTAAGTTATGCACACAGTCACTGTGAGCATTGTCATAGTGTTATCTGGTGAATCTGGGCCTTTCACTATAAATAGTGAATAGGCCTGAGAGGCTTTTCCCTTTGCAAGGGCACTCTTACCTTCTCTTGCAAAAGTGCCGCATTTGTTAAAAACTGCAAATAACTTGAGCACTTCCTTGGTTACAACCTCCTGCCCCATCTTTGCAGTGGTGTCCTAAGGGGCCATTGTTCAATTTGGAAGCTCAAGTTTTGGTATTACCAGCATATGCAATGCAGCAGATGTGGAAACATTTTAAAAGTCTAAAATATAGTTTCATAGTTTCATATGTAACAGTTGGAGCTGGGTTTGGTTGGCTCTTTGCATCTCCTTCTGCTTGAGATGCCATGAACACAGATCTTCCTCCTACCGTTCAGTACTGTGCTACTGTCTGAGGGGTTGACAAGTCAAACAAAACTGACTTAAATTTTTAGACACTGGAAATCGCTCTCTTGGCAAAAGCTCATTTATACCAAATCGAGACTTGGGCCTACACGTTACCTGTGTGTCTCGTTTTTACCAACCCTGACCCATAGGTCTTACGTAAAGTGGTACGTACCTCCATCAGGACACCCGTATGCTTCGACCTGGCGTTCAGAATTTCCTGGAACTCATCAGACTCCAGGTAGGCCAGCTGCTCCCGCTGTTTCTTTTGGGCTGGCTCCAACTCATCTGCATCTAGGGAAACAAGAGCTTTGCTGCTAACACCAGCTTCTGAGCTGTGTTCTTTTTTCTAAACATGATTGTTATTTTATACCGTATAAACAACATGTGCTAATGTTGATGCCTCAATTGCTGGAATGTATTTATTCCTTTATTTATCCACTACATTTATATGCCACCCTTCCCAAAAAAGGCTCAGAGTGGCTTAAAAAATAGTCTGTGAGGAGAAGAAAGAGCAACTGGTGCAGCAGAGAGGGATGACAAGTCAAATTCTAGTTTAGTTGCAAGCAAAGATGTGTTATTAATATCAATTTTTTGTAGTCCCTTCTGCAGATCTTACAGCACTTTATCAACAAACTCTGCAAAGTGGCCGAAACCCCCTGCAAACATGTAGCAAATATGTGATTTCTATTTGGCCACTTCATGGAAAAGCTGGAAATGAAGTTAGCAATTAATAGTAATCCCACATTCCAGCCATTAAGTCATATTCCCTGATAAGACTTAGGAAACCTCCCAATTTGTGAATATTTAAAAATACTGGATTGTCTAGAAGCAGGGGGAGCAAGACCAGCCTAAACAGTAGTGCCACATTCCTAAAGCAAGGCTGACTGGCATAGCACTGTGTTCAAGGCTAGCGTATTCTGTGGCAAACTGGACCTCCCTCCTAAAACAGACTTTCTTGGTGGAAATGCTGAAGCAGAGTAAGCACTTGTTTTTTGTATAGCATAAAATAATGACCACAAGCTGTTTACAGCAACATCATTAAAAGAAACAGAAGTTTGCCACCACTAAATCTGTGAGTCAGTTAAAACTAGGAGACATATTATTGTGTTGGCTTATGCTAAGCCCCGGCTTTCCATTCTCAACATGCTGCAAATTTCTGTACCGACAACAGCAGTGTCATGGAATCTCATTGAGGAGCCAATCAAATCTCATACATGTAATCATGAAGGTGGCATTGGGTCCACAGTATAAACACAGCAGCAGGAAGTGACTCTTGAAGTGACCAGCAGCCAAGTAGTTAGCACTGCACCTGTGAGATGAGATTTTCAACAGTGTCCAAATAATTTAGACTAGTGGTTTTCAACCTCTTTTCATTTGCAGACCCCTAAAAACTTGCATATGGAGATGCAGACCCCTTTGGATTACAAATGTGGGTATTCACAAGCTTTAGATTGATCATAGTCATCTTTCACGGACCCCTTAGACAGCCTGCAGACCACAGGTTGAAAACCACTGATTTAGAACCACAAGTGCTACTGGCTTGCAATGAGAATCAGTCTAAGACCAGAGGGATGATGCTTTTGCACATCCCAGTGTAAAGTCTGGAGACACCTGGGTGACAGCAATTTTATTACAGTGTTGAAACCATTAGACCACACTTGAGGTACGAATTTTTAATTGTTCAGTGCGTTTGGGAGAAAAAGAGGTGGGTGGTGGTTGTGGAGGCAGGTGGGGTAATAGGATGGTTCTGAAGCTAGAAGGAGACCAGAGCCCACCATAATACTGTTAGGGACCAGCCTCTAAACCATGTTTTGCTTAGACAAATTTAATTTTTTTGTGGTTCACCTTTCCTGCTTCGTTAAAATACTGGCTCCCTAGTCACCACCTCACCCTGAGCCACAAAAACCTCTCTCCCTGACTATAAGTAGCTCCTGTCTCAGTAGTACAGAACCCCAACCTCTTGCCCCAAGAAACACTGTGGAGTTAGTCCCTTTTAAGTCAGACTGAGAGACTTTTCCAAATCTCTGCGACCAAGCACATACTTCTCATTCTCAGCTGAACAAGCAGTTGTCCAGCGTTTTAGTTTACAGCATTTTGATGTAAATGCCCTGGAGATAACTGGAGACCAGCATTTTTCATGCCAGGCAGCACTGACGAACCTTGTGATGAGGCAGCATTCTCCACTCTCTCTACAACTGCAAGAACCTCAGCAGGATCCGGTCGTTTCCGTTTGACATTGTTTGGGTCAGTTTTAGCGAGGATTTGGCCTTTCACTCGCAGCTTGTTTATAGCAGCCAGCTGGAAAACGGGGAAGAATCATTAAGATGGTTCTGGATATGAAAACTGTGAAAGCTTGGAACAGTGTCTCTTGCACAAAAATGCAAGACAGTGGCTGGGGCAAGACGGGGTTGTGGTAACAAGACCACCACAAGAAAAATCAGACTCCACTAATGGCTTGCAACCCATTAGGCGTTGAGACAGTGGAGCTCGAGGTACCCAATACTAGGGCTGTGGTCACTGATTCGATTTAGCAGAGAGTCAGCCCAATTCAGTAGCTGAAACTCCAAATCCGAATCAAATCAGGAGGCCCTTTAAGCTCTCCAAATTGAATCAGAACCTTCTGGATTGATTTGGAGAGATTCGATGATTTAGACATAGACACAGCTTTAAATGCTTTTTCCACATACCTCAAGGTACCAGGTGCCTCGTGAACACCAAGGTGGTGGGGTGCATGGAGCATCCCATGGGAGCATGGCAGGGGGGGGTTCCACCATGAAGCGCACAGGGGACCACCCCACCTCGGCGACTGGTGCCTCCTGGGTCTGGAAGGTACCTGGGGTCCCCTCGTGGCCAACTGCCGAGCTGGGGGGGCAGTCCCCCATGTGCTTGGCGGCAGACCCGGAACTGGACCAGAAATGCTTCTGGGTTGGCTGCTGAGTCTGCAGGGGAGCCCTCTTCACGCTCCTGTGAGACTCTCCATCTGTACCAGCATTCGCGAGCCACACCTGGTACCTCGAGGTATGGAGAAAAAACATTTAAAGCTCTGTTTATGGCTGAATCGCTGATTCTCCAAACCAGCAAGTATTGAATCTTCAGATTTGGATTCACCCGAATCGAATCAGGACAGTGATCCAAATCAACAAGTTGAATCACTATCCCCCGATTTGGGCCGAATCCAAACCAAATATGGTCCGTTTTGCACACTCCTACTCAATACCACATCCATACCATAAAATAATAAAAGTGATGGTTAAAATTGTTGGCAGAGACCTGACGCTCATCACATGTGTATCTTCAAGCTAAGAAAGCCAGAGAAAGAGACTGAACCAACAAAGACAAGGAAACTACATATGCATTTCATTTGAACTAGCAACTAAAAGAAAACAAGAGACTAAATCTTTATCTGAAGCAAAACCATAAAAGGTGCACTGAACACAGGAAAAAAAAAAAATGTCCTGTACATGACATCTCACATTTCTCAAAACAGGCATCCAATGTCTAAGGTAGAGGCAGTCCTCAAACTTAGGACACAATTGGTTCCTGAAGGTAACATCACTGGAGATTTCTATAGAAATCCATAAGCAACTGACAGAAAAAAACCCTGCATGTGGCCCCTTCACTGCAATCCTAAACTGTTTATATTCTCTTTCATTCCACCCATTAGGAGGCGATACACTCTGCCAGGCAAAAAACAGAATCTCTGCAAAGGAAAGATGAACCTTGCCTGTGCTAGTTAGAAACCAAGATGCTGCAGCTCAGACCTAACGCAGCTACTGTACCTAGAGAGTTCACTGCTACCCACTTGGCTGAGGGCAAATATTGGGATTACAAGGAATTTGCCACATTGCTGGATTAAGGTACAATCTGGCATTCTTACAACTTCAACAGGATCCTAGCGGACACAGGCAAAGGACCCAGGCGCTAAAGGGTTAATTTTTATAAGTCAACCTGCAGCTGTATTTTTTAAACATTCAAGTTGAGTTTAAAAAAAGAAAGAAACATCAGAACTCTTATCAAGATAGAAAACAAACCAATGGTCCTCAAAACAATTCAGCTACATCCTGCATTCTCTGCAGCTATTACAGCCCTAAGTTTATCTCTGAATTACAGCTCACAAAAGAATTGGATTTTGTCCAGCATGAGGCAAACTTTCAGCTGATGCTTTTGTCTCCCTGCTACAAAAGGTACCCAAGGCAACCCATGATGGGACAAGAACCAAGCTAGTTCTTAGACTCTTAAAACCCTGCAGTATACAGCACTAAACCCACAGAATGTATTTCCTTCAATGCAGTCTCCAAAGCACATCTGTTTGCAGACAAGAAAGTAAATCCTAACTGTACCTGACCGGGGACAGGAAGAGGGAAGGACAGCAAAAGTTTGTCTTTCGGCACTTTCTCATCAGTTGGCAGTGTAAAATGGCAGGCAGACAGGAAGATCACCTACAGAGCGAGGCTGAATGTTCCAGCCTTGTCAGTTAAAAGTAGGCCAGACAAACACTTGGCATGGTCATTAAGAACCATGGTGAGAAAAATTCACTTCAGAGACTGGCCATCCCACAGCACTAGCACACTCCTGCCCAATTCAGGGTGGATTAGAACTAGTAAAGAGGAGAGGTTCCAACTCCTACTGTTGGATGCTTGAGACTTTATTTAGCATATAAGCTACTGCTCTGGAGACTTAGACAAACGAGCAGCTGAGATGGCGCTCAGCCACTAATGGCTGGTAGTCATTAGGAGCTCAGTGTGGCATAGCAGGGCTTAATACATCAAGCACTGGAGGCAACATAACCACTGCAATGCCACCAGCGTCAGACTTCACAAATTATAAGGCTAGAAAGGACTAGTGACAGTCTAATCTGAGTTCATGGACAACACAGGCCAAAGGACTTCCCTAAACTTGTTCTTGTTTAAATTAGAGCACCTTTGTGCCAATGTCAATTTAAAAATCTCACACAGAGAATCTACAATAGCCATAGCTAAGTTTTCCCAAGGGTTAATTAGTCTTCAGTCTGAACGTCCCTAGCTTCAACTTAAAGCTCTATTGAGATCCAACGGCTCTACATGCTCATTCTGGAAGTTCTTACAGGCTGTGATCATGTCACCCCTTAACCTCCTTGTTAAGCTAGTTAGATGGAGCTCAAAGTTCAGTGTTTCAAAGGAGCATTTACCTTCTTAGCTTCTGCTAAGCCACTTAGCTTTGGTGCTGGAGGGGGGGAGACATCAAAGAAAAGGATATCATCTCCTTCAGAAAACCCTGCACCCAGTCTAGGTGTCTGTGGGGTTGTCATCTTTGCAGCTTTGGGGAATTCGGCCCCTGGGGTTGGAGAGCGATGTGTGGATTGCCCCGCAGAGGATGGTAAAGCTGCCGTCTCAGCTTTACTTGCATTCTGAAGAAACCTTAAAAAGAAGGACAACAGGCATTGGAGACAAGTCATAGGTCATTGCAGCAGACCAAGGCAGAGTCTGAAAATACCAGAACAGAATGTAGAGAAGCCTGTCAAGGCAGAAGTCATTGATCAACAGAAGTGGCCTTGCCAGTCCTGCTAGTAAACCAGCATGCGGCTCAACTACTTGGGACAGTGAAACGAGGCCTATCAAAAGATGTTCACAGGACCTTAAAAAGGTGAAGCCTCAGAACATCCCTCTGAGGTCAGTTGGTCAGTGCTGGAGTAGGGAATTCATGATTCTCAGCTGCCTGCTCTACCTATTCTTCCTTCATTTTTCTTTCCAGTTCTCAGGCCGAGTGCTGGTGTGTTTAGCTTTCCACTGAAGTAAGAACCAGATTAGTTCTATTCAGATTAAGTTTTACAGAACTTTAACATCTCAGAAAAAAATTAGCTGAGGGGTAAACAAGTGGACAGCTTTCCCATGAGCAGCCATAGATGCTAGCACATTACCGCTTCTGGATCTCCTCGGAGCGCCTTTTCCTTGCCTCTAGCAATTGCTGCTTCTGTTGTTTGATCAAAGCTGAAGCAGAAATTGACTGGATAGCAGGTCCTTCCTTCTCAGCATCTAAAATAAAAATCCAAAAAGGTAAGGGTTGCACAAAAGAGCCAAGTATCTTCAAAGGTAAGTGCTGGGAGGAGTATGTGGACACACCTGCCTTGGACCAGTGCTTGCAGAGGTTCCGGGCTCCAAAGGTTGGCATTGTTAACAAGTCTTTGAAGTCATCAGAACACGATAAAGGTCTCTTTGCAGCACCTAGAACAGAGCACAAAAAAATCTAACGGACTCAAAACCACAAAGGGAAAAAGGTCTGGCTATAGCATTTCACACTTGACAGCTCAGAAACATAATCCACTAATGCTCGCTGCCCCTTTCTGATTTCACAGACTACTCTCCTTCCTGTTTTAGGTTTTTATACAGTCCCCATAACCAAAGTGCACAAGCACCCTAAGATCCCCTCTGAGCTAAAAATGCACTCTTATCCTTGTTTTACAAGTGGAGAACTGAGGGTTTAGACCAGTGATCTTCAACCTTTTTAGATTCAAGGCACCCCTCAAAAAGATGTTGCCTATTTTTTACTTGATTTTTGACTGAAGAAAAAATGAGCAAGTTTCTACTGCAGAGAACACAAAAAGACCAAAGAAGGTCAGAATGCTTTGAACACTCTGGATTCCTATTTGAATTCTCTGGATTTAACTTGTGAATCATCTTTGTGCACCTAACTGCGATAACATTGTGTAGCACTCTGTCACACCTCTGAAAGGATCTCAAGACACCCCGTGGTGCTGTGGCACCTTGGTTGAGAATCACTGGTTTAGACGGACATGACAACTATACCAGTATCAAATGACATAGGTATGAGCTGGTGCAAGTTAAATAAGATTTGCATGCTCTTAGGGTGATATGTAGGTAGCAAAACCTCTGCCACTTCAATATGTTTCATTTAGATTTAAAGTTACAGGAATTTAACTCACTTATATCACTACAGGAGCACAGGCATAAAATATGGGTGATGCAAGCTCCAGAATTGCAACTTCTCCCCTTTTTAGTTATATGTTACATGTGTCTATAGCCGGAGACCCTAAAGCTCAGATCCACAAAGGCGTCTAGGTGCCTACCTCCTATGGAAATCAATTGTGCATCAGGAGCGAGCGACTTATCCAAGGTTACACAAACAAATAGATTACCAAAGCAAAGACTTGCATTCAGGTCTCCCAAGGCGCAGACTAATGTTCTAAGCCAGGAGTGGACAACCCACAGTACACAGCAGATTGTAGAGAAGACAGGCAGCAGAGTGACAGATAGGGCAGGGAACAGAAAGCAGAGCAGGAGACCAGCCAAAGGAAGGGGACTGGAGTGACTTGGAGAGGGCATGGCATACCTGCCAAAGCACAGGCAAGGCCAACCTTTTAAGCGCTGGTCTTTCTACAGGATGTATAATACTAAGCAAAGTACAGCAGGAAATGAAGGCACAGGGGACAAGCAATTTACTTGAGGCCACAGATAGTCAGGGACAGATTCAGGAGCAGCACTCAGACTGAAGCAGGGCTGGAAGGATCCTCCCAGGCCATTAAAACAGGCAAGAAGGAGGCCCCAGGGAACTAAAGACTAGTGAGCCTTACTTCAGCACCCAGGAAGTTACTGGAGCATATCTTAAGGAAGGCCATTCATAAGCTTCTGGAGAAGGAAAGCCTGATCACAAACAGCCAGCATAGATTTATGAAAAACAAATAGCATCAAACAATCGTAATCTCATAGTTTCATAGTGGTTAGGGTTGGAAGGGACTTAAACAGATCATCAGGTCTGAGCCCCTGCCTTGGGCAGAAATGAGTGCTGGGGTCATAACATCCCAGCCAAATATCTATCCAGCCTCCTCTTGAAGACCCCCAAGGTAGGAGAAAGCACCGCTTCCCTTGGGAGTCCATTCCAGAGCCTGGCAGCCCTAACTGTCCTTTGACAAAGTAACTACTTGGATGGATGGAGGAAATGCTCAGATACAGTGCATCTAGACTTCAACAAGGCTGTTGACAAGGTCCAGCACAACTTTCTCATAAACAAGTTGGAGAAATGTTTGCTAGGTAAAACTAGTACAAGATGCATAGATGACTGGCTCAATAGCTGCAAACAAAGTGCAATTATTAATGGGTCCATGTCAGAATGGCAGGAAGTCCCACAGGGATCCGTCCTAGGCCCAGTGCTGTTAAACGTGTTTATTAATTACTTGGGTGCTGGCACAGAAAGCTTCTTGAGCAAGTATGGAGATGACACAAAACCAGGAAGGATTGTAAACATGTTGGTGAATGCATGCACAATTCAGAAGGATCTCAACAGACTGGAAAATGGGACTAGAACCACAGAATGAAGTTCAGTGCAGACAAATGTGAAATGCTACAACTCGAGAGGAATAATTAAAAACACAATACAAAATGGGGGACACCTGGCTGGATGGCAACTCAATGAAAAAGTACTTGGGAGTCTGTATGAGTCTGCTGTATGATGCAGCTGCACAAATGGCAAATGTGGTTTTGGGATGCATCAATAGAAGGCTTGGGTGCAAGAGACAAAGTAATAGCGCCTCTCTACTTGACAGTGGTTAGGCTTCATCCGGAGTATTGTTTCACGTTCTGGGCTCCACCTTTTAAGGACATGGAGAAGTTAGAGAGGGTCTAGAGGCAGGCAGAAAAGATGATCAAGGGCTTGGAAAGCAGGTCATATGAGAAGAGAGTAAAGGAGCTAGGCTTGTTCAGTTTGTGGAAAAGGTGCTTAGGAGGGGACATGATTACAGCCTGCAAATACCTGAAAGGCTGCCATAAAGAAGAGGGACACACTTTTTCTCTCTTGCTGCAGAGAAGAGGGTGTGGAACAATGGCTTGAAGTTGCAGCAAGTAAACTTAGATTGTGTATCCAGAAAAACTTCTTCACTCTGTGAGAATAGTGAGGCAGTGGAACAGAGCACCTGGGGAAGTTGTGGACTCTTCATCCCTGGGAGGTGTTCAAGAAGGGGTTGGACAGCCACTGCTCAGGAATGAGCTAGGTGTAGCTATGCCTATTTTCTATCATGGGTATTTCCCATGCTTCCGGGTTTTGCTAGTTGCTCCCCGTGTCCTCTTTATTTTGCTACATGTGTCACGGTGTTTTTAAGCCTTATCAGAGGCATGAAAGTTGGCTACAGCTAAGGCTGAGGACTTCAGCTAGGGTGTGCCGATTCTCCCGCGAGGAGCAAAGCCAGAGATTTGTGGCTAGAAGGTCATGCCCCTCTGCTCAGGATCAGACCAATCACCATATTTGAGGTCAGGAAGGAATTTTACCCCATGGACTGTGAGGGTTTTGCCTTCCTCTGTAGCAAGGAGCATGGCCCTCTACCCAGGACCTACTGAGCACATATTGTCAAGTTTATAGAAGCAGGACATTGGCTGCTGTGGGCCCCCCCCCCCGAATTACCTGTGGCAGCTTAGGGTGATAAATAGATGCTGTGTCAGGGTCAAGGGTAGTCTTATGTACAGTTTAGATCAGGGTGTGCAATTATTTGGGCTCACAGGCCACAGAGAGTTTTGCTGAGCTGTTGCAGGCCAAATCAGATCCCCTTCCCCCCTGCTTAACAGCTCCCCAAAACTCCTCATGTGGGATACAGCCATGGATGGGCAGGGAGCAGTGTTTGGGAGCAGGATGCGTGGACAAGACTGGGATCACAGGGCAGAGAAGCAATCCACTGCCCGCATGCCCCTCCAACAGGCGCAAGTTCTGTGTGCAGGGAGTGGATTGCAGCTCTGCCCCAGCCCAGGCCCTGTGCTGTCACCCCACCAAAATCCCACACCCGGCCCCAGATGCAACCCCCCCACACATGCTGTCACCACCCTACATTCCCCGGGTCTCCACAGAAACCACCTGGGTTTCCACACAGGCAGGGCATGTAACCAGGTGGGGAGCTGTGTTTGGCAGTAAGATGGGTGGGCAGGGTTGCGAAGACTCTGGGATCTCGGGGTGGTGACAGCACAAGGCTGGAGCCAGGGAAGAACTGTGATCCACTCCCTGCCTGCAGAACCTGTGCCCGTTGCAGGGGTGTGCAAGCAGCAGATCACTGCTCTGCCCTGACCTGGGCCCCAGGCTGTCACAGCCCCAAAATCCTGGGGTCTCCCTGGCCCCACCCAACCATCTCACTCCCAAACACAGCTCCCTGCTAACCTGTGGCCCCATCCCATCCACATGGCTGAGTGCCCTGCTTGCACAGGTCCCACCCCCCAGCAGAGGATGCAGGACAGACTCACTGGGGTGCAGGGGCAGAAGGGCTACATTTGGCAGCTGCAGCAGCCAGGAGCCACCACTGTTGGGAAATGGAGTAGGCCACTGTGCCAGCCCAGCCCAGCCCTGCTGCATGCCTGGAGATGGCGGGACTTGCTGCATGTGCCTGGGCTAGATGCGATTGAGGAACCTGCCGCAGGCCAGACAAAATCCTTCAGCAGGCCATAAATTTGTCCACCCCTGGTTTAGATTATGGTTGTATGGGATGGTTTGGATGGGAATGATTCTGCCTCAGGCAGGGGGTTGGACTGGATGACTTCTGGAGGTCCCTTCCAGCCCTACTTCTCTATGACTATGACCACTCAATGACTTGTGTTCACTCTCTATTGAGAGCCAAAGGAATCCCCAGAATTGCCACTTCTAACCCTTACCTGTAGCGGCAAAAACAATACACAAAATACCAAGAACACCCTGCGACAGGCAAACGAGGGCACTGTCAATGCCTTGCCACTGAAAAGGGCACCAGTCAGTCCATTTGTGCTCAGCACTCAGTAGGTGTGTGACTCTGGTCTGAGCTATGGCCATTCAGCTTGCCTGATCCTCAGGAGCACACTCAGTACTCCTGGAACCTTCCAATACTCCATTCAATTATAAAGTCTTAACCCACTGATTCACAATTCAAGATCTGAAAGCTGGCACTGCCCCCTCATGGTAGCACCGATTTTGACACTGACATGTTGCCTGAATGCAACGTACTGGACATTTGTTTAGCAACACTTGTCCTGCAGCTGTGATGCAAAGGGGAATGGGAAGTGAATTGAAAAATTCCATCTGTACAACTACCAAATCCCCAGCATCTCTAGCTTGCACATCCCGGGCTCTGCAGACCTATCACCCACAGCTGAAAACATCTGAGGAGGAAGAAGAAAGACAACATTACCAATTTTCTGTCTAGCTTCCTGTACAATTGCATTGGCTCCTTTCACGACCAGATTTGTTAGTGTAGTTTGAATCTTCTTCTTTGGAGCTGCAGCTGCTGCACTAAAAGAGACAAAAACCCCACAAAAAGTGAGCTTTATTCAATGACTTGAAGCAAGAAAAGGATAAGGGCTGGTATTTGAGCTCAAGTGTGATCTCAGCCATTCAATGAAAGCTCCAATTACACAGCCTTCTGCCTGAGCAGGTATTTGTCTGAAGTAGGAACTTTGTGCTTGGCCGCTTTTTGGTATCAAAACTAGATTTCCCATTTCTCTCTAGATTTCAATACATGTGGTTATAATATTGAGAGGATACTTGATCACAAACACTGTGATGAAGCTGGATGACGTTAGCTCAAGAGAGAGAAGCTACTTGCTGCATACAAACTCAGTTTATTCAATGAAGTAGCACTGGTGAGAAACTCAAGTGTTTTGCAAACACTGGGCAACTTCCAGCAAAGCCTTTCCACAGCTTCCTGGCTTTGGAATGGGCCCTGAAAAACCCAAATGCAGGAGACACATCCAGAGACTCTCCTGCCACTGACAAGGCTTATCTGAAAGAAGTCAGCACCGCAGGCCCTTGTCTCCCAATGGATTATTGCTTTGGCCATATTATTACCAACCCCTTAGAGAAGAATGCCATCCAAGCTTTGATTCTGCTTATGGAGACGAGCAATATCCTGGCAAAACAAAGTATGGCTGTAAACCAAGAGGAAGGGGCTAGTCAAAGGGTCTCTCTGAAGTTTCCTTGAGGCCCAGTTATACATAGCCAGGAAGGAAATGTACTCAAAAGCCAGAGACAGTGCTTTAAGAAGCCTCCAGGGAAGTTAAGTGGTTCTCTTACACAGAAGCTGCGTAGGCTGCTGAAGAAACCCCTCCATAGTAAAAGCCTTCCCGGCACAGCCTCTCCTTCAAGCTGGGGTTCTTACAAGCCAGGCTTTTTGGAACACGGCCACCTGAGAAGGTGGACTGCAAGTCTGCCCGCTTCGAGCTGAGCTTCTTGTACTGAGATTGCACGTGATACTGACAATATTCACAGTCATTCTGAGAGGAAGAAGACAGAAAGGCTTGTTGGTGAAAACTAACAGATGATTAAAATTAAATACATTGCTCGAGACAACCAACAAGGTTTTTCATAACTGACCTGCAAATGCACAGATAATGTGGGTTATAGGCAAGAAATCAAGCTTGGCAAATGCGTACACAAGCCTTTACTACTGTGACTAGCCGGCTGTTGTGGACCAATTGCTTGATGGAAAAAATGCAAATCTCATACATTAAAGCAGGGGTTCTCAACCCCCAGGCCACAGCAGGTTGGCTGCCGATTTGCAGCACGGTTGGCTGCCGAACCAGAAGTGGCCACGGACAAGCAAACGGCAGCCCCCCAGAACCAGGTGGAGAGGACGTGGCTCCTTCTGCAGGGCCCGCAGTAGCACAGCGTTTGGCATCTTTACCTGTCTTCCAGCTGGAAATTCCAGCCACAGTCAGCTGTGATTGTTAGGCTGCGGTTTGCTGGGCCATAGTCACTTCCAGGCCATGGCATAAAAACTTTGGGAACCCCTGCATTAAAGGTTTTATTTTCCCCAATAAGCTCATCCTGAGCCTGGGAAGACCAAAGGTTTAATTTCTGATGATGACTCATCTACCTGTCTGTTTCCATGTTTTAGGACCACAGAATTTATAATCTCCTTAAATGCACAGGTACAAAGGAAAAGCATCAGTAGAAGCAAGACGTACTGTACAGCTATTTTGAATGACAATTTTTTAGACCCATTTCAAGACAATATAGATTAAAATCTCTAGTCTGTCAGGAAGTTCAATGCTGTGAATAGCCCCCTCAGCAGGGTAGGCAACAAAATGAAAATGATTTCATTCTATCTTTAAACTTTCATCTGCATATTGTAGTAGCAAGAACTCCCAGGTCAGACATTTTCAGCCAATTAGAACCTGCCAGTCAGTTCCTTCAGCCAGAAAAGTTTTCCCCACGATTCATTATTGTTGCACTGGATAATTCAGTTGACATTAGGATGCTGTATATAGATGACCCTATGAACTGATCCAAAGACACATTCTAAATTTGCTGCATGCATCTTATACATCTATTGCTCTTGTTCCATTCTAAGTGTGCTTCAAATGCCACCCCACTCAGCTAGTGATCCACCATGTTCAATACGGAGTCACCTCTTTCCCCTTAAACTCTATCCTTGACCACATTTGCTCTGATGGCTTGGATCACTATCACTATTCACATGACATACAACTCCCAGACGTTCTTAGAAAAATAGGGCTGAAAGGGACCTCAGGAGATCAGCCAGTCCAAACTCCTGCTCAAGGCAGGATTACCAACAGCTCACAACATTAATAGTTTAATGGGGCCCTAGAGACTGAGGGATACAGACCAGATTGACACTCTGCATGCAGGGATCACCATTCTTCTTCCTGGCTTTGCAGGTGCCCAAATCAAGGGCTTCACCCATGAGCAGGATCTTCTGGGGATGATCGACAGACAAGCATACCTAAAAAGAAAAAGCACTAACAGTAAAGATAAGGCTCCATACACAGATTCATGAATGGTGGTCATCCTTAGAGGCACAGCAGTAAGTGAGCTGTATTATTGAGCACCACACAATATTTATTTATTATCAGTGGATAAACAGAGGGATCTTGAGTTCAGTCCCAAAAGCCTGGACTTTTCAGGTCACTTGACAATGTCATTCATTTATACCCATTTTGGGTAATTCAATTGGTTGCATGGTGCAGCATCGGTCCTGATTTACTGCCTATCGTTTTCATGATAGCAGCGTTTCCCAAACCCTGTGGGTCTACATCCCACTGTAGTAAAGTCGGACACTCCTGTGCTCCACCTGCCCTCCAGCTCTCGCTGCCACTTCCCTTGTTACCGATTCCCTTTACCAGCAGCAGCAGGAGCTAGTGGCAAGGTCAGTAGTGAGAGTGGCTGAAGTAAGGGGGCATTGACTGTTGTGATGTGCATGTGCCTCCCCAAGGAAGTTCCCACAGCTTGGGAAACACCGTATTTTAGCAAATGCTGGTTATCTGTATATTAAGCATATAAAATCTGTCAGCATTTCTGCTTTGTAGCTTGAATTGTGCTGCAGCTGACTGCATGCTCATTGTAACTGCCTGATTTGTAACTACATGTGCACCCCTTAACTGTGCCAGAGATAGGGAAAGGGAAGCAGCTGTCAAAGGGCTGCTATTAGAAGCACTGACAATGACAGGAACTAGTTAGCTCTGCAGCTCCTCTCTCACCTCATTTTCAAGGAGGGCCTTGCGGGGGAATGCATGCTCAGGGGCAACCAACATGGGTTTATCAGTGGCAGGTCTTGTCAGACCAACCTGGTGGCCTTTTACGATCAGGTCACCAAATCATTAGACGCAGGGGTTGCTGTGGATGTAGTCTTTTTGGACTTCCGGAAGGCTTTCGACACTGTCTCTCACCCTGTCCTCATCAAAAAGCTGAGAGACTGTGGTGTCGATGCCCACACGGTCAAATGGGTCGCCAACTGGTTGGAGGGCCGCACCCAGAGGGTGGTAGTGGATGGGTTCTTCTCGACCTGGAAGGATGTGGGCAGTGGGGTTCCGCAGGGCTCGGTCCTCGGGCCTGCACTGTTCAACATCTTCATCAGTGACTTGGATGAGGGGGTAGAAAGCACCCTGTTCAAGTTTGCTGATGACACTAAGATGTGGGGGGATGTGGGTGCACTAGAAGGGTGCAATAGGCTACAAGCTGACCTTGACAGGTTGCAACGGTGGGCGGATGAGAATAGGATGGGGTTTAACACTGATAAGTGCAAGGTGTTGCACATGGGGAGGAAGAACCGGCACCACACTTACAGGTTGGGGAACTCTCCTCTTGCCAGCACGGAGACGGAAAAGGATCTTGGAGTCGTCATTGACTCCACGATGAACATGGGCCGGCAGTGTGGGGAGGCAGTCAAGAAGGCCAATCGTACCCTATCATGCATCCACAGATGCATCTCGAGCAGGTCCAGGGAGGTGATCCTCCCCCTCTATGCGGCACTGGTCAGGCCGCAGCTGGAGTACTGCGTCCAGTTCTGGGCGCCACACTTCAAGAGGGACGTGGACAATATGGAAAGAGTTCAGAGGAGGGCCACTCGTATGATCAGGGGTCAGCAGGGCAGGCCTTATGAGGATAGGCTACGGGACCTGAACCTGTTTAGCCTCCACAAGAGAAGGCTAAGGGGGGACCTTGTGGCCTGCTACAAACTGGTCAGGGGGGATCAGCAGGTATTGGGGGAGTCCCTGTTCCCCCGTGCGCTGCCAGGAGTGACCAGGAATAACGGTCACAAACTGGCGGAGGGTAAGTTTAGATTAGATATTAGGAGGCGCTACTTCACAGTCAGGGTGGCTAGGGCCTGGAACCAGCTTCCAGGGGAAGTGGTGCAGGCTCCGAGCCTGGGGATTTTTAAAAGGAAGTTAGATGAGCACCTTGCCGGGGTCATCTGACCCCGGTGCTCTTTCCTGCTAAGGCAGGGGGTCGGACTAGATGATCTACCTAGGTCCCTTCCGACTCTAGCTACTATGAAACTATGAAACTATAAGGGCTTCTTTTAGCAGCTTTGACAGGAAGTATGAAAGCCTTGAAAATGAGAGGAGATAGTCAGCTTCAGAACTGTTGATTATGCTGGGTACTTACACAGCTTTGACTGCTTCTAATAAGTTTAGATAAGTGCCCGAGGCCTCTCCCCAAGGCGGCACACTTGAATGGAACGTGGAAAAACTGATGATTAAGGTTGGCCTGAGGGCTCAGACCAGCACGCTACATACCAAGGGAGCACCAAGCCCTCAGCCACGCCGTGCTTGAAATGCTGCAGACTTTCCTCAGAAGCTGACACATATGGTACTGGTTTGAGAGGACAGGCCCAGTCAGTTTGACATGGGGCTGAATGCAAGAGTGTGTCATCCCTGATGCAAAAGACTGGGGAAAAAAAACTCCAAGGTGGATGTTCAGATGGGAAGAGAATCAAAAAGGGAAAATACAAGAACTTTTTGACAGCATCTGCTTAGAACGGGGGTGGGCAAAGTGCGGCCTGCCAAGCCATTCTATCCAGCCCACAGGGCCCCTAAAAAAATTACAAAATGAATATTAACCTGCCCTGGGCTGCCCGTCATGGAGCCCTCAATGGTTTGCCAAAACTCAGTAAGTGGCCCTCTGCCCAAAATAATTGCCCGCCCCTGGTTTAGAAACAAGTGAGAAAAAGGAGATGAAGGTCTATCAGTACACCCCACCCCTTTTTTATTTACTATATCCTATATTGCAGAATGATAACGTCCCAATACGTTCTCTTGCAAGGAAGCAGAAAGCTTTGCATCTGTTCCCTTTACAGGTTTCCCTCACTTTATGCTGTACATGCGTTCCTGCAAAATGGCATGTAACTTGAATTCGCATAAAGGGAATCCATTTTACAACGTAACGAATAGGGATACTTTACAAGACCTCGACTGTACTGACCCCCAGACCCATTTCTCCCACTTTTACAAGACAATTTTGGTACACACCAACAGCAGGCAGTACACACAAGCATGGGGAGAGAGGTAGGAGATAAGTTAGCGGGATGCTTAGAAGCCGTAATGGGGACAGCAACTACAGAAATGTGTCACAGACAACGAGCGAAGAGCACAGATCCACACAGGAGACTATATTTTGGTGTGCATCACTCCCATAATGCACCACAGAAAGCAGCTAACTTTGGGCTTCCACCACACCGATCGCATAGGAGTTAAATTTACCTTGCATAGAACAAATTTTTGGTATAAAAAGAGTCATCACGTAAGAGTGAATTCGCACATACAGAACCCACATAAAGCGAGGGAAACCTGTAGTTAAGAAAGGTAGATCTGCTTTCATTTGCACCTGCTAACACATGCTTACTATATGGTATTTTTTTATTCACATGTATCAAGCTACATTTAGATGGAAATGGAAAGGAAATTCAATTAAAACGCCTAAAAGTGGCATTTTAAAACAATTTTATTAAACTAGTAAAAAGCAACCATCTTTAATGTCCTAGTAACATATGAGAAAAGTTCATTATATACCATCATTTATTTACCACTACGCAAAGGGAAAAATGGTCACCATATCCTTCATGATTTTAAAACTAGTAAATCTCATCCCTGCCAGCTCATTCTTATTCACACACAAAAAGGAAAGTTTGTTTTCCTCACCAAACTCTCACTAGGATCTTCAACTTCAAAAAAAAATAATTTAATGTTAAACAGATTATTACAAAGAAAAGTGTATTTAATTTAAAAAACTCAAAAAATAAAATCACATATGATTTAAATTAAACCAACTTTTCTTTTTAAATCATTGCTTATTCTTTCCTTGTGGTGGCCAAAAGTCATCTTACCTCATCTGAACCCTCCTTAGGTTTCATGGGATTAGCATTGAGCAGCCCAATGACTGTGCCTTGGTCCGTCTTCCAGTGTTCCTTGTGGACATCACCAAACAAAAATAACGAGACGCACTTATTCAGATCACGCAGATCATTCAGTCGCCAGATGCTGAAGGTTTTGCCCTGGAGCAGACAACATTTACTTTCTGTTAGATCTTTACAAGAAGACCACCAATACTGCCCATGCTTAAAGGAGTCACCCTTAAAATAGTTACTTTTTTGCCTTTGTTTCTACTTTATGACCTCTAAGCAGTATATAGAATATGATGCTATTTGTTAACACAGGTAATTTCAAAAGATAAAATAGCCTTTTATTGGCCATTTCTATTGCTGCTGCTACTAATATTTAACTGCCATACAGCACTTCTGACAGATTCTTATTAGTCCACAATAACCCTGTGAATAAGAAACTAACCCCATTTTACAGCTGATGAAACTGAAGTGGCATTTTAACCAAGATTCACAAAGTTCAAGCTAGAACTCACACCTAATACTCAACTCCTTGATGCATAATCCTAGCCTTCCAAATGAGCCCAAGGAAAATGGTAGAAAAGGCACGGTTTGGCCCTTTTAGAATGAGACAGGCTAAAACCCTGGTAGGTGTGCAATAGGGTACCTCTTGTCTTTGCCAGGAAAAGGGATTTATTAGATCTAGCCCTTAAGGACTGGTTTAGTGAGAGGTGATCGTGCCTTGAGCAGAGGGCTAAACTAGATGACCTCATGAGGTCCCTTCTAGACATACTTTCCTCTGATCCTATGATTTAGATGCCTAAAAATTAGGCACTGCAAGCAGGTGGCCTCTCTGATAGGGGTCTAGGTTCCCTATACAGGTCTGGGAGAAGTCAGACACATGATAATGAAGATGAAAAACAGTAAATGTACTGAGTAGGGAGACAGCTAGAGATACTCAATAGGAAACACTGAGTACAGGAAGATGCTTGAAATCTTTTCCCTTTGCAGCAGCTGTTTTCTACTCAGGGAGATGCTTCTGTCCACCTGGGATTTAGAGCTCAGACCCCTCTCCTGAGGCTAGGTACCTGTAAGACTTCGTTGAAAGAATTCACTCTCTTCTTTTAGGCCCAGACAGATAGAACCAGGGGGCTGTGAAAGGTGACAGCACTGGCTCAGGAGATAAGATACAGGTTAACAGTTTCTCTTTGGCCTGAGCAGCTTCAAATCCCAGCTCAGGAGAGTGTCACAATCACTAGGCTATTGGCTATCGTAGGTTTGGGCACTTTCCATTCCTCCTCTTGAAGTCATTCCACTGTGCAGCCCAGAATTCAAGATCCGCTGGACCAGAAGAGTCATGGCTTAGCAGTTAGGACACTTTTTTGAGGCACAGAAGTCCTAAGTTATGGTCCCTACACCTAAGAAAGGGCCT
Organism: Crocodylus siamensis; assembly: GCF_052110815.1. Taxonomy (NCBI): domain Eukaryota; kingdom Metazoa; phylum Chordata; order Crocodylia; family Crocodylidae; genus Crocodylus; species Crocodylus siamensis. The sequence goes on along the minus strand of NC_143398.1, from coordinate 12,913,771 downwards.
GCATTTTACATTAAACCATCCCTGAGCAGATTTACACATCCTAATGGATACAGTGTCATGTGCCTTGGCTTTCATATCAGTACCCAACACAGCAGAATCAGTGCAGTCTAGTTCATGAGAGCACAGACACCAACAATACCATATGAGTCTTGTCTACTTGGAATATTTAATACAGTTGGTTTTAATTAAAAAAAAAAAGGCAAATCTGGAGCTGGCTGATAAAGCATGCAAAACCTAATTAGTTCTTCAGTGAAAACACAATCATTTCATTATGACTAAGCTTATGATACAATGAAACTGCTTACACTGTTTGAGCTCTGAGGGGTGATTTTCTTCATTATCACTCCAAACGTTACCCAGTCTGTTTCCTCAAGATTTTCTCCAGCAAGTTTGTTTTGAAGCTGAGACAGTCGGATCAGCTTCCGTCCAGCCATTTTCCTCTCCATTTCAACTGAAGATACACGGGGTTTTCTATAGTAAATATTGACATGTTAGCACAAATGCCTGGAGTCAGCCCAGAACATTTAGAATTGCAAAGACAGATTTAAATTCATTAGGGCACGAGACTACTGAAGCATCCCCTAATCACAGCAGGATTGCTCCTTCCTGTATACTATGAAATGCTCTGTCTATGCTTAAAAAGCTAAAATACTCCCACTGGGAAATTGCAGGAAGATCTGCAAGAGTATGAAATAAAGCATGTTCTGTGCCTTATTTCACTCCCTGAGATCACCTGAAAAGTGCCATCAGTCATCAGTATTCAAGAACCTTCAAACTTGTGTTGATCCATCATATACTGTGGTACAGTGCGTGCACTGCAAGGTTCCTGTGTACTTAATTCTATTGATTTTAATGGATGACTAGACTAGAGGAATACTGCTGCTGCCCAGGCAAGAGTGAGCATTGTAAACAGCATAGTTTCCAGGGAAAGGAGCCATTTCAGGTAACAGGAGACCTCTTGTGCTCACAGAGAGTATTGCAAATCTTGTTTGAGCAACAGTGGGCCAGTCCTGCAGTTCATAGCAAAGTGCCAGTGTAATCCGACTATCATTTTTCCTTTGCCTCCTCTCACTGTCCTCAGAGCATAATCACAAGAAGCATTTCTAAGCACATTAACAAAATGATGAGGACATTTTTAAAAGAATACAGTCAACATTCTGTAAAGGGGAGGAAAAAATGGGTGTCCCAGCATGTTACTATCCAACTGCTAACTTCTGACCAATGGTGTTGCTTTACTTCAACAGCACCCTGACTAATGAATATTCTGGCATTGGGAAGTGACAAATAAGATACAGGTATACCAAATCCCTGACAACCTGAGCCCACCATTCACAATGCATTTCACATAGCTGCCTCCAATGTTACACACTGGAGAGATCATGTCCTCTCTCTACTTATTTGAAAGTGATACAAAAAAGCTTTGGCTTGCCAACCTCAATCTCAGGCCAGAGAAAGCTTCCACAGAAACTGGCTGATCAGTAACGCTGGAACATCCAGGCAAGTGAGAAGTCCTCTCTTTGACTCCAACGTTGGGGGTGTTCCCCCCAATAGATCTGAGAGGCTGGAAAGATGAACTTAATACTGTTCTTAGAGGAGGACTCTTGTTCTCTGCAAGTGACAGAAAAAAATAATCATAAATTAATGAAAAATAATATTTTTACTTAAAAATTCTACCAGCCTAAACTTAACTAACTGAGCCCATGTTATAGGAATACTTAATCAGTGTTTACACTGCCCTTTCTGGACAGGCCTGTTCCCTGAACTGGAATCTCAAGGAGCAGTCCCATTTCAGTTGTAAGTGCTCCAAGTGACAGCATTTTCCAAGACAGGCTTTGTATAACTCATTTCCAGAAATGAGAATTGCAGCACACTGCATATTAGACATATCTGAATTAATATTAAACAAGCTTAACTAGTTTTTGGTAGCAAGATAGGTATTATAGCACAGAGATCAGCTTCAGCTGGATAAACAAGCCTGTCCCAAGTTCCTTGTTCCCACATGTAAGCTGCAGGTACATAACTACTAAATTAAAGGTCACTCAATAGGTTTCCATTGGGAATGAGAATCAGAGACTAAATTTCTACTGAGCAGTAGTGCAACTCCAACACACCAGAACCCAAGAGTAAGAACCGTACCTCCCGGTGAAAGCTTTGCTTTCTGGGCTCTCCGTTTAGCTAGTGGTAATGCATGTGCATCAAGCTGGGCAGAGAAACACGGCGACTCCTGTAGTGTCTGCATTTTCCGTTCCTTTAAGGGCATGCAGGGCGGTTTCCCTGCTGCACAAACACAAAAGGTATTTAGGAGACCTCCTGATCTGGACACAAGCAGCCAGAACTGCTCAAACAAAACATTTCCCTATATAAGAATTTATATGCAAGAAATTGTGGAAATCCATGCAGCAGCCAGCCATGGAAGCGTGCGCCAAAAGCAACACATGGCTGGGAGCCAGCAGCTCATCTTCAGTGACTCGACATATTGTGGACAGATGAACCACAGAAGTGCAGTAAAGCACAACCAATTCCCCATTTTTATCTATTCCACATTCAAAATCCAGTGATGTCACTCTTGCCTCCCACATGTTAGAAACACAATGGGAACCTATCCATATTCACTTTGAAAGAGACCAGTATCCCAGTTCAAGAACCTCAGGTGCTTCTACTTCACAACTCATGGGGAGTTGTGAAGTAGAAGCAAATCATCTCCATTTTACACATGGGGAGACTGAGGCTTAGTGTCCTGCCAGGGTCACACAAGGGATTTGTAACAGCAGAACATATAGCACACGGCTGGGTTTTAGACAAATAATCTAATTAGCCTCCATACCTGGAGCTTTCTTTGCTGGGCCTGAGCTGGATGGCTGCTCAATAGCAGTCTTTTGCAGCTGCTCCTGTAACTTCTTCATCTGCTCTTGCAATTTCTTCAGCTCATCTATGAGAGAATAAAGTATATATGTAAATAACAGAAACCTGCTGCAAGCTAAGATTAACAATATTATTAGAAATTCAATGGCTTTACTACCTCACAGGAATGTAGAGATGTTTACTGGGAAGAACTGGTGCCATTATAGAGAGAAAGCTCAAATTCAGCAAGAGTCCCACTGAACCAAATTAATTAAAAAAGGCCCCCTGGAGCTTAAGTATTTTTTAATACAAAGCTCTTTTGTCATACAATCAACACAACACACGCCATCACAGAAGATGCATAGGGGGGGCAAAGATTGGCCCTCGTCAGCCAGGGAATGGAGGCGCCAAGCAAAGCACCAGCCAGTGCCTCCCCTGAGATTATGGGGGTGCTGAGAGAAGTGCCAGCAGTGGCGATCGGCCACTGGGGGACCTCACCTCCCAGTCCGTGATCAGTCGCTGGTGCCCGCCCCCAGTCTCTGTAGGCACCAGTCGCCCATGCATCCCATGTTGTGTGGGATATTTAGATCTCTTTTTTACTAATCTTGAGATAGGATCAGTGAATAATGCCTGTTCACTTGCACTACAGTGAAATATTTGTGCCTTCATGCTGAATGCCTTGGTAGCAGGAAAGCATCTGGCCCACACAGGCAGCAAAAAAACAAGAACTAAAGTATACTACTAGTAAGCAAAACTCCCTCTTAGGTCTGGTTTCTTTGGAGTCAGCTGACAAAGGCAGCCACTGGAAAGCAATTAACTTTGCCCTGTAAGCACTTAAAACTGGACTAAGTCATTACTTATTTAGCTCAGGCAACTGACTAATCTATACAAGAACTTCCAGTTGCTTCCCTTCAGAACCGCATCTGAACTAGAAATCAAGCAGGAAAGTCTCTCTATTTCTTGCCAGCGCCAGTAAGCCATCCACTTAGTCCCAGGAGTCATCTAGCAATCACCATGACTTGAACTATATTTGGCAAATTGGCCAAAAATGGCTACTAGAGAAACCTTGTAACTCCTGATTGGTTTTCTCCTTCTCTTGACTGGGGGCTGGACAACAGGGTATTTCTTGGGCAGGTTCTTCCTCCTTCTCTTCTTCTATCAAGTCATCCACATCTCCAAACAAAGTAGCCACAGTTTCCTTCTCCTCATTGGCTTCACTCTCCTCAGACCCAACCTCCTCGGTGTAAGAGGTATCATCCTCTGCATCAAACAGCTCATCGTACTCATCAGGTTCTCCTGCCTCCTCTGAGCAACCTTCTTCCTCTTCAGGGCAATTCCCATCCTCAGCTGCCATATCTTCCTCTAACAGGGAAGCCAATAGCTCCAAGTCCTCATCTCCTGGAATAAATTAATTAAATCAAGCATCACTACAGCCCAATTCAAGGAAGCCTGCCATTTCCAGGTTACTCTACTCATATATAATTACAGAGACAAGCCAACTACTGCCTAGATCTAGTCAGGGCACTGATTTGCTTCTTGCACTATCAATTTGTTCTAAACCAAACTACAGTTAAAATAAAGACAGATGTCAAAGCATAGGTTCTATTCTTCTGCTCTCACTTAAATGTGACAATCATTTTTTCTTTCAAATGTTACTATGTATAATAAAAAAATAAATGGGAAGGAAAGAAAGAGAAGGCAGATTTGTCATGAAAGGAGACAGAGGAGACTTTGGGGCATGCACTCTATTTTTCTTGGTCCTATACTTATTTTGTGTTTATTACAGAGGCTCCCAAACCATAGTGCCTGGACCATCCATGGTCTGCTGAGAGCTAGCAAGGCACACAGTGCTCACTGTTTTTCATTGGCAGCTGCTTTACTGCAAAGGAGAACCTAGAGGTTGGTAAAGATAGAAGCCAGATCTGACCAAAGGGCTCAGAGATCCCCCCATGGGTTCGACTAACCTGTCAATCTTAACATATGTCCCCACATACCCAGGGAAACCTAGGAACGAGGTAGCTGGGCAGCAGACCTGAGAGAAGGGAACAGAGTAGAAGAAAAAACAGACCGCAGGGGGAAAAGGCAACCAGACAGCAGAGAAATAAATCTCACCCTCCATGTTTTCAACAGGATGACTTCAGTAGAGAGCCCAAAGGAAAAAAAGTGTCATCTGTCAGAGAGAGAACACGGGCAAAATTATTTATTTGCAAGTTAAATAAAACATGGCCAACAGGAATAAACTAAGGACATAAACCATCCAAGGTTTCTTGCTTTTAATAGTATTCAGAATTGCCATTGTGAAGGACTCAGGAGGTCATGACCTAGGCACTACATGACATTGTCCATCCCCTCTACACATTTAAGAACAGAGGAGGCGGTTCAGGTAGAGGACTCCTGAGCCACTGAATGCAGTCCTTGCATTTCTAGGCAAGCCTTCATTCAAGGACTTCCCAGAACCTCCACTTTAAAGCCTTACTTGCTACAACCCAGCACAGTGCCTGAAACACCAACCAGGCCGCAGCTAAAAACAGAGGACATGGGCACCGCCAATGCAATGACAGGGACATAACAGCATAATATGCCCAGGTCACAGGAGGATCAGGAAAAAATGTCAGGGGGAACACACAGGGCAGACAAACCACGTGGCCTACCTAGTGCACATCTTTTCTATACACACACATTGAGTTTCTTTACTGGAGGGACGCTTTGGGGGATGAATTACAAGAACATAGCAAATGACACCCCTCAAAGGAGCCTAGACTTTAGACTCTGCCCAGTCAGTCTTCAGCAAACACCCACCCAGCTTTTACTGATGTTACCCAGTACGTATCAATGTACCACACACAGAGGTGCACCAATACATCGGTGCCATATCAGAACGGCACCGATATGAGGAAAATTGAGAGTATTGGCAATGAGCTTTTGTCGTCTCATGAGGCCGATAACGTGGCCAACAGATGCCGCATGCATGCGCGCAGCCACAGCAGGGGCAAAAGCCATGCTAATGCACCCATGCACAGGAGAATTAGTTGACTGTGCGTCAGCATCACTTCAGAGCCAGTCATTGCACATAAACACTATTTTTACACATGCAAGCGCCCAGCACTACGACTCTTGCAGTCGTACAAGCAGCGAAATGCACGTCAGCGCTGAGAAAATAGCAGCGGCGCTTCTGAACCTAAACACATAGAAGCTGTTTTCATTCAAAAACACACCACCGCCATTTTCTGCGCGGACATGCATTTCTTCATTCACACAACTGCATGCAACACAGCCCACGTCAGCCCGCGGCACGTAGAGCACGTTCGATTCAGCAAGTCTGCAACGAAGTGGTGGATTTCCGCTTCAGAGCAGCCTCCCAAAAAGCACGTGTACACACGTCCTGAAGTTAGCACCTGCGATTCCAAGTACTAGCGTTAACGCACACGTAGACGTCCCCCAAGGCTCCCTCCAGTGCCTGACAAAGCCACTTTCCTCAATGATCTTGCTCTTCTGGGGGAGCGAGATGGTCACTTGTTTCTGGAAAGAGGGTTTTCTGAGTGGAGAAAACCCCAGCTGCTCCCGGGAAGGAAAACAAGAGGTGCACCCAAGGCGGGGGGAGTTGTAAAAATGTCCCCAAAATGTGCAACACGTTTCGGGTGGGGGGCAACAGTTAGACAGAGCCCCCCACCCCGGTCATATACAGCCCTAGCGATGGCAGGGGAAACAGCACCCATCTCTTGGCTCATAGTTAAGATCAGGGAGATTCAGGCAAAGTCAAATGCAAATCAATGTATCTGACCCCCGGCTTGGGCGGGTATCGGGAGCCCCAAAACCTCGGACCTAGGGGCCCTACCCATCCCTTGCCCGCCACCGCACTCACCGGTCGCCTCAGACACCCGCCAAAATTCTAACTAAGCCCCACCCCCGCCTGGGAGCGACGCAGGCGCAGTAAGAGCCTCCGGGGCCTGGCAAGGGACGTCTGCCTTCTGCGCATACGCGGTAACACCATCCTCCCCCGTGAGTACATCACTCGCGCCATTTTTATGAAGGGCACCTCCCCGCCCCAGCTTCATTCTGCTCCTCCTGCTGTGTGTTTGGAAGCCATCTTGGTTGTGGGCAAGGAAGCTCGCTGGCGCCCGTCTTTGGGGGCGGGCAGTTTTCCCGCCAAATTCCCCCTGTAAGCCTGAGAGCAGGGTGACTGCAAAACACCTGGCTGGGCCCCAGGAAGGATGTAAGGGCGTTCTGTGGTTGCTGATCTAAGGACATCAACTAAATTAGTCGGTCTAATAAAAGATATGGCAATCAGGACTGGTAGTAGAGATGAGATGTTTTATGAGAACAAGAAGATTTTTGCAAAACAAAACCACAACATTTCATTGGAAGCTTTCAGGCACAAACACCCTTCATCAGGCATCAGAGAAAAAATTGTAAAAATTGTCCTGGGTAGAAAGGAAAGTTCATATTTCATAGGATTTCACAGAGGAGTCAATAGATGGAAACCGCCTCTGGGCAGGCAGTTCAGAGCTGGTGTGGAGCTCCGTGAGGGTCTGTGATGAATGATGCAAATTACTTTGGAAAACGAAGGCAGGAGCAGGATCTCAGGTGGTCACAGTTGCTTCCTGCTTGGGAAAAAATGAAGATTTCATTTAAAAAAATAATAAAAGAGATTGCATTTCCCCCAAAGAACCTTGTCTGCATGATGCTTTGTGGAAAAGCTGGTGATGCCATAGCAAGCAGGGCAGCGATGTCACAAGGAGCTGTGTCCTCAGCCTGTCCCGGTGGAAAGCACCAGTGAGGACGCTGCCCTGAATGGCAACACTGTCTGACATCCCTGCCCCAGCCCGACCGGAGAGTCCGCGTGGATGCCAGACAGGGCATGGTGCAGCCTGGGATTTTACCATCCCTGCCAGGAAGCACGAGCAGCTTGCTGCTGTGCCCCACCAAGAGGCTGCTGGGCACCTTGGCATGCCACTGTGCTCTCCAGGACCCGAGTGACAGTCTAAACTAGCACCCCTCATCCTGACAGGACATGATTCCCCATGTCCCACGCAATTTTTGAGCAGCCCAGCCCAGCCCAGCCCACCAACTACAAATGTTTCTGCCTATTCCCATTTGAGATTTACATCCTGCCTATTTAAAGCAGCACCCAAGAATTATGACAATTAAGCTAATGAAACACCTCTCATTTATTGCTTTGGGCACTTGGCAGAACTATGTGTACAGTCCGCTCCATTTGAGCGTGTTCTCTGGATAATCGAGAATCATCTCACAAACACGTCTGATTCCTGCCACTGAGAGAGAGGACCTGAAACCCCCCTTGCACAAAGTGTCCATCAAGTGCCCCTGTCCCAAATGACTGCAGGAATTAGACACAGAGGAATTAGACGCACACATCTAAACTCTAAGAAGGGTTATGGCTTGCTTCACCGAGCATATATATTGCAGTGCATATATATGGTAGTGTTGCCGGCACAAGGTGCCCGAGGGAGGCAACAATTGGGTTCGTTGCCCGGTGTGCGTCGCACCAAATAAACATACTGGGGGGAGAAGTAGACAGAGTTTATTTGAGCTCAAGTAAAAGGTGCAGGGAGACTGTATGGTCTCAAATCCCGCGCCCCTACCCCTGCAACAGTGTATATTTATACCCTGGTCATTTTCTGCAGTAGTTTTCCACTAGCTGCCCCCTCCCCCCCCCTTTCCCTCCTCCCTTCTCTCTCTGAGCGGTGCCCTTGCATTCCACAGATAACAGTTTTTAGGGAGTTTCAGCTTGCTTGCTACTCATCCTGTTTCCCAGTATTACAGGAGATTACAAAAGTCAAAGAAAGGGTTACAAAGGTTGGGGAAGGTGGGGGGCCCCTGGCTCCCCTGGGCCTAGAGCAGAGGGGCTTCATCGACACTCGTGGTCTTCCATCCCTCTGAGTTACCTAGGGTTATGCCCAGTGACACCAACAACTCCCCCCTTTGAGAATACTCAACAAAGTTTTGGCTGAGTTTTCTCATATTCTGAAGATAAAAAGCGATTCCAGGTATGGAGGGGTATGCTGAGGGGTTAAAGATAGGACAGTGTGAGGTCCTTTCCACTTCTCTTGGAGGGGCTCATCCTTCCAGGTACGAACGAGCACGGAATCCCCTGGCTGTAACGAGTGGACTGGAGCATCCAGCGGAAGAGGCTGCAAGTTTTTAGTGTACCTATGGAGAGAAGAAAGAACAGCAGACAGAGAGCACATATACCGTGACAAAATATTACATCCTATTTCCCACTTCCCTGCTAGAACCGGCGTCCCATTCATAGGCCATACCCTTCCAAACAATCTCAAAGGGGCTAAGCCCTAATCTTCCCTTGAAGAGGGCACAGATGCGAAGCAGAGCAAGGGGCAAAGCATTGGGCCATCGCAGAGAGGCCTCCTGGCAGATCTTTGATAGATGACGCTTGAGGATTTGATTTGTACGAGTACTGGGGATCCGGGAGCTCCCCCACTGATGGAATGAGGGCATGCATGTTAGAAATGGAGTATTGTTAGAAATGCACAGCTTGCATCTTGCACCCGATAAGAAAGAAACACTGCCAAGGACTTTGTTCCTTTCCCAGCCTTGCCACAGCTTTTCTTTTACTAAATCGCAGACTCTCCCCCAGCTTCTCCCTGGCCTTTCTCATACAGATTACAGAAGCTGGAATTCAACTGACTATGTCCTTGAAAGGGGGTGGGGTTTGAACTCTTGGTGACCTATAGTAGTCTCTGAGCATGCTTAATTAGCTGATGCACATTTACCTCTCCGCCCTGCATACTTAAGTAGTTAATTATACTATACATGCGATGTATGTAGCGATGTAACCACATGTATGCTTGTATGAAACGGAAGTGAGCTGTAAGAGTTCCTGTTTCTGCACACGTGCCCAGGAGGAAAAAGATAAATACAGCCTGCAAAATTCCTTGGTGGGTTCAGAGTAATCTGAGTTTTTGACTCTGCTCTGACCCTATTTGCAAATACACCTTTTGTGCCATCTAATGAGTGTGTGTCTGTGATTTTGGTGGCCTCCAGAGAAACGAACCGCTTTATGCATCATGCATATGGGTGTCAGCAGGTCTCCGCGTCCTCAGGGTGGGAGCATTTTTAGCTTCTCTGTCCGCCCGGGCGTTACCCCTGACTACATCTTGATTCTCTTTCTGATGCGCCTTACAGTGCATTACTGCCACTGCTGAGGGAAGTTGAACAGCTTCCAGGAGTCAGAGAATTTGGGGTCCATACTTCACTGGGGAGCCTTGGGCTGTCAGCAGTCCGCTTTGTTTCTATAGGCCAGCATGGGCATGCAGTACTCCAAAAGCATACCTACAGTCGGTGTAGATGTTGACCCGTTTCCCTTTTGACAGTTTTAGTGCCCGGGTCAGGGCTACCAGTTCAGCAAGTTGAGCAGATGTTCCGGCGGGCAAACCCTTGGCCTCAACAACATCATAGAGGGTCACAACAGCATAACCTGCCCTCCTTTGCCCTTCTACAACAATGCTACTGCCATCAGTGTACCACTCACAATCAGCATTCAGAAGTGGCTGATCCTGTAGGTCTGGACGGCTGGAGTAATGTGCATCTATGATGTCTAAACAATCATGCTCTTGTTCCTCCGTTTCAGGTAAGAGAGTAGCCGGGTTGAGGGAGGGGCAGGGCTGCAGAGTCACTTCAGGGTTCTCCAACAGCTTAGCTTGGTACCGAGCCCCCCGAGCCTGGGTGAGCCAGAGACCCCCCTTTGCGTCTAGCAGAGCCTGGACCATATGAGGGGTATACACCTGCACAACTCCTCCCAGCGTTAACTTTTCAGCTTCCTCAAGTACTGGGGCAGTTGCTGCAACTGCTCGTAAACACCCTGGCCATCCCTTGGCAACTGGATCAAGCTGTTTGGAGAAATAAGCAATGGGACGTTTCCACGCCCCCAACAATTGAGTAAGCACTTGCAGAGCCATCCCTTTTTGTTCATGCACATACAATTGGAAAGGTTTAGAAAGGTCCGGTAAACCCAGGGCGGGGGCTTCCATTAGTTTCCTTTTTAGTATTTTAAATGCCTTGTCGGCTTCTGAAGTCCAATAAAAGGGGTCATGGTCTGCCCCTTTTACACAGTCATATAGTGGTTTTGCCCATAGTCCAAATTCAGGGATCTATATTCTGCAAAAACCTGCCATGCCGAGAAACGCCCTGAGCCACTTACGGTTGCTTGGGGTGGGAACCTGGCATATAGCCTCCTTTCGTTCACTTGAAAGCTGGCGCTCCCCCTGTCTTATGTGAAATCCCAGGTATCGTACTTCGGGGAGAGCAATTTGAGCTTTATTTTGAGCCACCTGATATCCTCAAAGTCCAATAAAGTTCAGGAGGCTTACAGTAGCATTAAGGCAAGAGATTAAATCTACAGCAGCAATTAATAAATCATCCACATATTGTAACAAGAGGACTTCACGCTCATTATTCCACTCCTCCAAGTCTTTAGCTAAGGACTGCCCGAAAAGGGTGGGAGAGTTCTTAAATCCCTAGGCTAATACTGTCCAATAAAGTTGTTTCTTAACCCTTTTTCTGTCCTCCCATTCAAAAGAGAATATCTCCTGAGAGGGGGGGTCAACTGGAATCGTAAAGAAAGCGTCTTTCAAATCAAGAACTGAGAAATGAGTATACTGCCCCCCTATGGAGGCCAGCAAGGTATACGGGTTTGGGACGAGGGGATGAATAGTTTTAACCCGTTCGTTAACCTCCCTTAGGTCCTGCACCAGTCGCTATGTGCCATCAGGCTTTAGTACAGGCAAGATAGGAGTGTTTCAGGCTGACTGACACTCTCGCAGTATGCTGTACTCTAGGAAATGGTCTATAGTCTCCTGCAGTCCCTCTCTGGCTTCCTTTTTGATTGGGTACTGCTTGATTCGTACCAGACCTTTTCCCGGCAGTAGTTGGATATTAATGGGGGTTTGATATGTAGCCTTTCCGGGGACCCCCCTTGCCCACACCAAAGGGTATACCTGGTCTTCCTACTGGTTCCACTCCGGGGGGGCGTTCATAGCTGAGGGTTCAATCGCGAGGGTCATTATCCATGCATTTTCAGGGGGCAATGCGAGGGTTATTTCATCCTGGGTAAAATGCAGTGATGCACCTAATTGACAAAGCAGGTCTTGTCCTAGCAGGGGTGTTGGGCAATCTGGAAGGTAGACCAATTTGTGAGAAAGAGCCCGGTCTCCCAGAGCACATTCTGCAGGAGCATACACTGGGCACTGAGTCTTTTTTCCCATGGCACTCACCACGGTGAGAGAGTCCGCTACGGGAAGTTGAAGAGGTTGATTTGGGCCTAGAGCAGAGGGGCTTCATCGACACTCGTGATCTTCCATCCCTCTGAGTTACCTAGGGTTATGCCCAGTGACACCAACAGTAGTGCAATATATTGCAGTGCATTGCAAAAAAGACAGGGAGTCAGGGAGAACTGGTTTACCACTACTACTAATTTGCTGTGTGACCCAGGCAATAAATCTACCATCTGGGACACTCCGATTCCCTACCTGTGAAGTGTGAATAATAACGCTTGTGCACATTTATAAAGCATTTTAGGCTTTGCCAACCAAAAAAACTGCCTAAATGCTAAAGCAGGGGTGCATGCCACAAGTGGGACGGGCAGCCTCTGTGTGTAGGAGATCAGTGAGGGGGCAGGCACCACGGCTGCAGGCAGGGGAGAAAACAGAGCAGAAGGGACCACAGGGCAGAGAGCTGAGCAGACTGGGCAGTGGAAGGGGAACAGAGTGGGATTTGGAGGGCACAAGATCATGCCTATCAATTTGTGACATGCCTACCAAAAAAAGGTTGGCCCTCACTGTGTTAAAGCATCTTGGATCCAGCGGAGAAGAGAACTCCTGGCCCTTGACCTGTTTTGGGTTTCAAACAGAAATTTAATGAAACATCATGAAACAATGGTGATTTGTTTTGTGCACTTTTCTAACTATTGGCTGTCCAACACGTAACTGTGAAGTGTATTCTGTTAAAAACAAGGGTACAAAGCTTCTATTTTTGTACGGTGGCCTTAAAGCAAGAGCAAATTCTATCCATTTAGGAAAAATAAATCTAACATGCAATTAAACTCGGACTACACATGGCCACCTGTCAACACCTAAAATCTCTCAGTGAGAATCCTCCATATTTCTTCAAATTCAAAGATCAAATATAACAAAGAAATGGCAGTTCCTTTGCAAGGTTTAATTTCATTTGGTGTTTGGTTTTTAATCTTAACTGTTCCTTGCTATGCTTTCACCCTTGCTCCTTGCCACATCATACATCTTAAATATGATGTGTTATTTCTTCCTGTTGAAACCTGGTCCAATTAATGCCTGTGCATTACAAGTAACATTCTGTACAAAGGTCTTTGCCTTTCTAATGCCACTTTGAAATAGTTTTTGGTTTGACTCATGCATAAGTCATTTCTTGCTATGGCTTTTGTGTTGATTTGCTGTGTTCTTTTCAGGGATAATTATATATGAAATCAGATCTGTTATAATTAGCTTTATTCATCTAATCCTGGAATTCTGTCATTGCAATGCTGGAACTGTAGCATTTCTATCAAACAACTGTCATTACAGAACCCATGATAACTGCAAATCTTCCATAATAAAACAGAGAACAAGGAAAGGAGTCCATTCATCTTACTGTCACAAAGAACAAATTAAAAGGCAATGAGAAACTGCATCTACCATGGCACAAGCAGATTTTGGAAAAGGCTGCAACCAGATCTGTGAGGCTCTCACAGTGAGAGATTTCAGTCCATAGTAGTCCACATTTTTTGGATGCAAGTGTACGGGCTAGGTATTTTATTCTCAACTAACTTCAATGGTATTGGAATGCCAGAATGCAACTGTAATGCTAAAACCTGTCCTGTCCCCATCACCATTTACAGTAACTACAGTGTAACATGAAAAAATCACTTGCTGGTCTCTCTAAAATGGGGGTGCCAAACATAGTCTATGGGTTAGACCTGGCTTGCAGAGCTGTTTTACCCAGCCTGTAGGGCTCCCTGAGGGACCAGGAATTCAGTAGTGGGGCAAGACTGCCACCAAATTCCCAGCTACAGAGCCCTGCTGGGATGGTTGTCAAGAGATAGATTGAGGGGGAGAAGCAGCAGGGGGGCTGTGTTAGCACCACTTCACCACCTCTGCTACCACCACTTGTCCTGCCACTGCTGGGTCTGGATCTGGCTCAGGGGCACAGGAGAACTTGTCACCTCTGTCCTAAAATATAGGAACGTAAGTGTAGTCACATGCAGCCATGGTGTGAGTTGTAACCTGGCTCCTCCACAGGTCCCCCCCATCTTTATTATTGTCCCCCTAATATAGCCTTCTAGTCCTCTCTAGTGGTTGTGGAAGACATAACTATGATCACTCCACATCTGCCTTTCTTTATAAAGACCATGATTGTATTAAAGTTCATTAAAATATTGACAATAAACAATGATTCTTTAAACTATTTACACTGTGACACCGACCTAACACTATATAAGGGAATGTAAATATAGGAACACGATAAGAACATAAACGTTGCCATAGTGGGGCCAGACCAAAGGTCCATCTTGCCAAACATCCTGTCTGCAGAAGTGAAAAAGAAATCCAGGGCTACTATGTATGTTCACATGCATGACGTGCAAGATGATTTTAATGAGGAATCAATCACAAATATATGTACTACATTCTGAATGGTGCATTATTGTAATATATTATACTGATTTGGTACAGTTTTTTAAAATTTCTGTTGTGCTGCTGTTTACACCCCTGGGATGAGAAGACTACTAAACTTTATGGGTTATATTGGGCCTAATTAATGTTATGAACTGCACTGGGTAAGGGCTGATTAATCTCCTTGATTGCTAGTTTGGGATTGTGGAGGTCTCATATAACTAACTTGTGCACGTTGCTTTCTGCTACATTAATGGGGTAATTCTGGGTTTTTACTTCTTTACAAGCAAATAGACAGAAGCAAGTACTGAGCACCACCATAGGCGTTTTTAAACTTGGAGTTATTTTTAAGGAAGAGAGAAGAACAATGTGGCCTGGCCAGCTGATTGCTTGATACAGTCAAACAACCTGTTAAACCAAGTACAAACCTATACTGTGCTGTAGGCAGCTTCAACAGTAGGGGTGTCTGCTCCCTACATTTATTCTCTTTTCTCCCATCTTCTCTCCTCAACTCTGTGCAGTAGAAGAGAAGGGTAGATGAGTGTCCCAAACACCAGGGCTGAGGGCATCCCCCAGGTTTCTTGTTGAAACTGGCTCATGGGGCAGATGAGGGAGAGAGATGTTGGGTTAAAAGGAGAGCAAGCAAGAAAAAATGTGGCTCTGTGGCCTTGTAGGGCTAGCACTGCCCAGGAAACATGGTTTTCTGCCTCCTGCTCCTAATATTCCCAGAGTTGTCTATGCATGTCTATTAAATTGTCATTGGCTAATGTGCTGGGAGCTGCTTCCCAAGGCAAGATACAGGAAACTATCTTTTTTCCCCATGTTATAGCGATTGCCCTGTGGAGCTATAATGCCTCCATGCTTCAGATCATGGCCTTGAAGACTGGAAGGGAATGACCCTGCTGTCACATATGTCCCTTTTACAGGTCCCATGAGAAAAACTGCCCATATTTATCCAAATTATGAAGTGTTTAAAAATAAAGTCACAGGTTTCCATGCTCAAGAGATCCCTCACCCTCTCCTGTTCTAAGGGTAATTCTTTGTTAACATGCTTCCCTTTGCTCATATTTTGCAAATGCTTTGAGTGGAGCATCAGCTCTACCAACCTATAGATAGAACACATGCACCTTTGGAGAACAGCCTTGTAATACTTTTCCTTAGACTTATTTTTGCCATGAAACCTCTGGATGCCCTAGATGTGGCCTCAGAGATAGCAGTACTTGCAGTATGTATATGACATGATAGCTGCACACAGTCCCTGCAGCTAGATTATCTATGTGAAACCTGATAACTTGCATCACCAGATAGCTTGAAAATGTGCAAAATTCAGAACTCACTTTGAATCCATCTGGGATCCTGTGAAAGTAACTGGGAATGTTATGATCATGTCTAATGCTGGTTGTTCACCGGAAATAGCAGAATTGAATTAAGTTTAGATTCTGTGTGATCTTAGCTATAGTTGTCGGCATTAATTTCAATTAAGTGGAAACTTAATTCTTCATTTTCAGATAAAAATGTATTTGTAGACAACTATAACGGTCACTTTTTGCCAGAAGTGATCAGTATAACTATACTTAACGTAATTGCAACAGTGCTTTTGGTTGGGAGTCTAGCTGTAGCTCTGCTGTGACCTGAACTCCCTCTAAAGTTAATTAAATTATGCACACAAGACAGAAAAGTATTAAGTCTACTAGCAGATCTTGCTTTGAGGTGTCAACATCAGAGGTCACCACAAAAATCATATGGAGGGGCTTAAAAAAACTTAGTGAAGTAAACAGGTTGAGCGTTGGACTGGTTTCTGCACTCCATGGCAGATGTGTAATATTTGATGGGTAGTTAGGCAAATATTTGTTTTGAGGACATTTCACTTTTGAGTGCAGGTGAGGTGGGCTTGGCCAAGTAGTTGCAACAGTCTTTTGACTGTATTTACTTGAATCTAAGATGACTCCCCTACATCATCATGGGGAACAAAGCCTCACCTTAGATTAACACACAAAGTTGGGGGGTGGGAAGGGGAGTTGCTGACTATGACTCCGACTCCGGCCCTGAGCCAGTGGGAAGGGCAGGAAAGCTGCAGGGGAAAGAAGTGGGGGGAAGGCCAGGGGGCAAGCTCCACTCCCCCAGCCACCTGAGCCCCCTACTCACTACACTGAAATAATTCAATTACCCCCTATCCCAGACACTTGAGCCCCCAGACACTATTTCCTTTGCTATAACAGTGTATCTGTGTGTGTGTGTGTGTGGGCGGGGGTGACAAATTTAAGGTGACCCTCTGATAGATTCTATATCTAAAAGATTATAAGAAATTTACAAGTTTTGCCATATAAAGAATCTAATTATGGAGGAGGAGCATTGTATTAAATTCAGGATCGATTCAGATTTGAGTAAATATGGTAGATTTCCGCACCTTGTTCATCTTCCTCAGATTTTAATGTTTACAAAAGTCTTCGCGCTGGATTAATCCAACATGCGGAAGAATTCCCTCCCTCCCTGCCACATACTGGTATTACTTGGTACCTGGTGGGTTATGTAATGTGATTCTTCTGCTGCATTACAAACTGGCCACTCCTGGGGATTGCCCAGTGGTTGAGCACTTCTAAAGTCAATCTGTTTTTTTTTTAAGACAATGCTCAAACTGGGATGAAGAAGCACGTGGCAACAATTCCACGTGCTTGTGAGCTGCAGATACCACTCATGTCAAAGCTGGGAACCAGAAATCAGGCTCTGCTTAATCCAGGTTCATTGATCTTGTGTTTGGCTGGACAGCATAGCTATGCATCTTTTAGATATGCATTAACTCCTAGTTTCTCTAGTAGCTGTGCTCTCCTCAGTATAAGTTTTATATGACATGCAAGGATTTTTGTGGGTGATCTCTTTTATAGGTCCAGTAAAATGTATCACTTGCAAAAGTCCTTGCCTTGTGCATATTTGTTGGGCTAGCACAGCTACATCTCTCCACACTACCACATCTACATTTTATGCCAGTCCAAACCAGTTTCCTAATTTCTGTATTTCTGCTTCTCCTTACATATTTTCTATATTTCTATGTTCCCACTTTCTAAATTTCTGTTTTGTTACAATCAATACTCATCTGCAGTTTCTCATCAATGTGCAGTTCTAAGGTAGCTATTAGATCACAAAAGGCTGTTAGCTCTTGTTATGCCTTCATATCCCACAGCTAAAGACAGATATGGGGAAACAGGCCAAGGTGAGCTAGTGCTCCTAAATGCTGCTGAGATGCATCTCAGGTCCCTGCCTGGAGGGTCTTTCTCTCACAGTCAGGACCAAAGAAATCAGATTTGGAGTCAGCTAGGAATTTTCCCCCACTGCAGGTTAATTCTTTTAAGATGACACACATGCAGTTCCCTTTCTAAAATGCCTAAATACTCTTTAACAAATTCCCTAACATCACAAGAGCCCAGGTAACCTCCCATCTCCTGCAAAATAACGCAGAGGTCTTTTTTGGAATAAATATCCCAGGTTTGTTATACAGTGTTAGTTTGGTAGCTTGGTGTGTCAACAGACTTGCATGTTTTGTGGCCCCTTGCGGACAAAGTTAATACACAATTCCCCAGTGTGCAGGTGCAGACTCTTTTTACCTTGGTGATCCCTTCCAGATCCACGGTTCCCAAACCCCAGGCAAGGGCAGGATTTAGGCATTTTCACCACTGCTACCTCACTTTTCATAACCTTCCCTCAAAAGGACAACTTTTAAAATAAACAGCCACTGAAGGAGCAGAACGAACAGTGATGTGGATGGTACCTCTCCTTACAACACTCACTGACAGAGTCCAAGTCTCCCTCCTGCTGAGTGCCCCTAACCACTAGGCTCAGATCTGATCCATTCTTATCTTCTTCCGTTGGTCCCATGAATCTTGAATGTCCTGTACAGAAAATCTTTAATAGGAAGATGAGAGAGCATCCCTGGCCCCTTGGATAGTGAACAACTGAGTGCCCTTGTGTCTGGGCATGCTTCTGGGAGGTGCTAGACCTGGGTTTACGTGTCCCAAGGCAAGATGGGATTAAACCAAAGACTCCAGAGATAAAATACTGTGCCCACAGAAACCCTTTACAGCAGGGGTGGGCAAAATGTGGCCCATGGGCCAGATGCAGCCTGTCAGGCCATTCTATGCAGCCCACGGGGCCCCTGAAAAATTTAGAAAATTAATATTTATCTGCCCGACTCCCTGTCATGTGTCCCCCAATGGCTTGCCAAAACTCAGTAAGCGTCCCTCCACCCAAAATAATTGCCTGTCCCTGCTTACAGAAAAGCTGTCATTGTGGTGGTTTTGTGTGTTAAAAAGATCACAAATCTTCAGAGAAAACAAGGAGAGTTACCACAACCCACAATCTCTTGGAGGAATGACTTTCTACATCCAACATCAGCAGAGTATCAGATTTGTGGAAATAATGGACCAACACATCCATAGCTGTTTTAGCTTAATCTTTATTTCAAAGTATTTTTTTTCTTAATAAAACAGCTAACTTTAAAAACAAGTGTATTGCAGTGCAGCAGTTAGGCCTTGCTGACTTTCGCCATTTTTAGGCAGATAAGCATAATTATTTTACCATTTTTTAAATTAACTTTCCTGCATTGCCATGAAGCACCAAGCCTTTTCTTATAAATGTGGCAGTTTCAGAAGAGGAACCCTCTATTTTTCAACAAATGGACGAGAGGGAAGCAAGTAAAAAGATTAAGAGAAAAATCTCTGCTTGCTGGAGCCAATTTCAAACAAGGTAATTGTCAGCTCTCCCTGGCTGATACTCCAGTGCTTTGCCAAACCACCCCATCAGCTCACCCCTATTTTCTTATATTTAGTCACTAAGGAGCTCAAATCGGTAACCTTCCTACCTTTCTCCAGCTCCACTGCTTCCCTTTCAGTGAAAGCCACCATCTCAATTTTAGTAATTTCTTTACCCACCTTGCAGTTCTTGTACTACTCCCCATCTTGTCTAAATCAAGTAAACATTCCCTAAATAGCATCACATCAAGATGCTTCATGTTCAAATAGACTACTTTACTGCTTTTCATTTCTTTAGTAAAAACTAAACCCATTATAGCTAGGAGGGCATATAAGAGTTATATTAGTATCAATTCAGATTATGTCAAGATAGATGCATCTGAATCTAAAACTGGTAGTTACTTACTGGTAAGATTTAAGTAGGTGGATGAGACCTCTCAGCTCTTTAACAAACAATGAATACCTCTATTTTGCTACTGCTGGCATGCTTTCTGTAAGTACTTTCTCATTAACACTCATTAAATCTCAGGGCATTCACATTTCAACCCAAAATGTCATAAAGCAGATTTGTTAGATGTGAACTTGCATGCAATGTTTAGCCTAAGTCAGACAAAACATGAAAAAAGAGAAAGTGCAAAATTATAAACAAATCACAGTGGAGAACCTGAGTCTGTGCCCAGGGAATACAATGTGTTGGCACTTGGTTTTCCATTCCTGGTATTCAAAGATTTGTCTAAAGATTAATTCTCTCTCCTTTCACAAGCCGTCCCCGTATCATCCAAGTGTCCTTAAAACAAAAAGAAAAAAGTTAACAGCAGTAGAACAGATTGCCATATTTTCTCATGTGCAGCATGCCCTAGAATATATTATACCCCTTGTTTAGTTTTGGTTTTGGGGAGTGGAAAACAGAACCAAGGGAAAAAATCTTTCCATATACCATCTAACCGAGTAGCAGCAGCTAGGGAGCTAAGCCTGCTCACTGTTCTGCTCCTCATGGATTGCTTTCACCTGTCAGTGGTAGAACCTGCTCTTACTGTATTGCCTGCATATAATATACACTGAAATACCTAGTAACTGTTTTTTGGGAGAGATGTGTGAACCCTGGCTCTGTTACTAGACAGAGGAGAATGAGAGACGGAGGGACAGAGGTTGTAGAGTTTAAAGAGTAGGGGAAAAAAGAAGAGAACCCAGAAGGGAATATAGAGGGCCACCCACCATTTTCAGAGATGAAACAGCAGGTGATTTAAGAACTTTCTAATTAACTGATTAGCAACTCCTTCCCAGGTGCCAGGAAGTGGGACAGGGAGAGTTACCTGGTTATTTAAATCTCTGCTGAAGGACCTAAAGGAGAGGGGAAAGAGTTCGAGCCAGACCTAGCAATTGTCTGGGAAAGAAGGCCTAGAGAGCAGTGGGATGGAGCTCCTGACCCCGGAATAGGATGACTGAGCTGCAGGGGATTTGGAAGAGACAGGAGAAAGGGGAGAAGCAGCCTGTTGGGGAGATGGAAACTAATTAGACAAGATATGATTTTTTCTTTATTTTTGTTATGGCTGCCATATTGGAGGCAGAAGACTGTGTTGTTGCTAAGAGGGCACTGATGCCATTTCTGTTTGAGTATTTTTCATGAAGACTAATCCATCGGTTTGTGGTGGGACTGTGAAGAGAGGAAGGAGGTCCCAGAGAAGCCTGAACAAGGCAGAGATGTGAACAGTGAACCCAACTGCTCATGAGGAGTGGTAAAAGGGGCTGAGGCTCCAGACTACTGGATTGGAGCTTGTGGACTTTAAAACAGAGGCTCCAACCTGAAAATAAAAAGCTATACATATCAAGAAGAATCCTGGCAAGGCTCAGCTCGTGTGGAAAAGGTCAGCTGCCTCGGGGAGAAGAGGAACAGCAACAGCGGTAGACACAGCCCAGAACTAAGGTGAAGGAAGCTGAGAGAGAGAACCTGGTGAGCAGCACATCCACCAAGGGTATCCCCTGACCTTGCCACCTGCTTCCCAAACCTAAAGAAAAAGATCAAGGTGTAATAGGTGAGAAAGGAAGCAAAGCTGGGAAAGGGGGATTGTGACAGCAGGCCACATCCACAGATAACTGGGGAAAGAACAGGCTGATTCCCTTGAATTACGAGCAGAGCTGTCACAGCAAGAAAATACAATATTAGGTAGACTGGGGCACAGTATTTATTTCTGAAGACACCCAAGTTGAAATGTCTTTCCCCTTAGCTACATATTTTAAATGAACAAAATTCTTCATTTTTCCCTAAAGATTCTGTATAAATATATTATGGCAGAACAAAGTCAACACACAAATACTGAAGGCCACAAAAAGATGAGTCCATCTGTGAGATTCATATAAATTCTATGACATACGAAAGGAGAAAAAAATATCAAGAATGGAAGGAGTAGGGGGAGACACAAATGCTACACTGAAAGTTTTCAACTAAAAACAAGAAGCTGTCACATTTATAATAATATTCCTATGGGATAACACCCATATATTGCAAGAGGAACAAATCAGATGACAGAAAGAAAAAAACTTATTTTCTTGTACACACAATATTATGCTTCCCTTTTGTATCTTCAGCTGCTTTGACCTTCTGCACAACGTAAAATGCTGTCTGGCTGACTAGATTTATTACAGGGCTCCTTTCCAACAGCAGACAGGCTCTGTGAAGGCACACAGGAACCAGGCAGAGGGCACAAGATTACAAAAGAAACCAGTGGATAGAATTAGGTGCAAAATAGGAATATGGAAACAGGAAAAAATGACTACGTTTGTCACCATTTCTCTGCAAAAGTGGAAGCAAGCCAGCCTAGTCTGAGAGAGAGACAGACTGGGCACAGGAGAACGGACAGGGAATTCTGATCTCCATGTGCAGTCCTGATGCCAGCTCTGCCTGGGGCAAATCAGGGAAGCTGAAGAAGAGCAGTTACAGATGGAAATTAGTACATGTCAGTGACTGCTCTGAAGATTAAAAAAAAAAAAAATCTCTCTAAACAAAGCTTTTGAGAAATCTGCTCCACGCTGCCTCAATTCCACACTGATGGGTGGGTTAGAAAAGCCGTTGATTAGCTAGGTTGGAAGAACTAGAGGTGAGAGGTGGGGAGGGGATCGAAAAGACACCAAAAACAAAGCAGTAGCAAGCAGCTGACCTTCCTCCAATGGATGCTCCATTAGACAATAGACTATTGTGCTGCTGATTTAAGAGGAACCTGGGGTCTTGGGCAATTTCAGGATACAGTAAGATACCCATGATACCCATCACTCTGGCAAATGTCCCAAGTGCCAATTGTTACAAGGGAATTATATTAAAAAGCGCACACAACCAATCAAAATTCTCCTCAGATCTTTGGGTCCAGCTACTGACTTTAAACAGAAGTCACACCAATCATTTAAGACAAATTTCTGAGCCAATCCTATAATTGCCCTGAACAACAGCAACCATTCAGTGCAAGGAGTACCAGGTATCTGCTCTGTCTTTTAGCTCCCCACCACAGTGGACTTTAGAACCAGTGGTGAGTACATTTGGAGTCTAAACTCACGGATGTATCCTGCCTCATCTCATGAGCATTATCCCTGGAATCGCTCTCCCTCGCTTGAGTTCGGTAAGATAAGACAAACCAGACTTGCCAGTCACCATAATAAGCATCATCCTGAGGAAATCAAACATTCTCATCTACTCACAGTTGTAAGTGGACCTATGTTAAAACACTTTAAAATGGATGGGTCGTTACCCTTAAATAATCGCTTATGAATTAAGTAATAAAAAGCACAAAATACCTGAAGCACACAATCAATATGCATAAAATACAGCTAAAAATGTATTGTGTCACTAGGACAACCGACTGCAGGGTCTGATTCTTGGTTACCTTCAAGGTAATAGGGACAGTCACACCGTATTTTTTGTGTGCAATTTCCAGAACTTCTCTCTCAACGTTTTCTTGACTAGTGCCCTTGACATCAATGTAATAGCAATCCGCACTTGCAAAGTGACAAGATATTGCCTGCATGAAAAAAAACTGGAGTCAGTTCCACTATAGTTACAGACACCAAGCCAAAAGTAGCAACCCGTTGACACCCCATCAAACCATTTTAGAGCAAACACTGTTGTAGCCCTGTGTGAACCCCTCCTTATGCTTTTAGCATGCGCCTCTGCTTTTGGAAATCTTCACCTGGGAAAAAAGCACTTTAAATAAGAATTCACATTGTTCCTTTTTTAAGGAGCCTTTCCGAGTGGAATTAGGTCAATGAGTCATTCAAACTTTAATTAATCTAAGCCTCACCCTCCCTATACAAGGATTAGTTAGTTCAAGTTAAAGGCTTTGAAGGCAAAAAAATAAAAGCAATACACTTTCTCCTTCAAAGGCAGCTTAAAATCTGATGAAATAGCCTTGAATTCTGTTGGAATTGGTAGTGTTCATTTGCTTCCCAGAATCTGGGCCTTACTATACACCTCTTCAAAAAATATACTACTGCATTACATCACTTCTCTAAAAGTGAAACTGGCCGATTTTAAAGTAGCATTACAGCAAAAGTCGCTTCAGAAACCTATAAAAAAAACCCACAAAATCTCCTGGCATGCAAGGAACCATGAGACAGTCACAGATTTGAGAGGAGGTTGTTTTTTTTTTAGCTGTTTTATGTTAAAAAGACTATACAGCAAACTGAATACTTTACCTTGAAATGGTTCTTACCTTTCGAAAGCCTTGAGTTTGGTTTGCTCCTGAGCCATGAATCAGCAGGGGATGGAAGAACACGGTATCGCCCTTCTTCATCTCAAGGTGAACCCTGGGCTGATTTGCATCATAGTCACGCACCCCATGGTACATCTTATTGACACCACCCTGAAGACAATACAAAGTTCAAATGTTTAAACTGCTGCAGAGACTCATAGTGGAGGGGGGGAAGTGGGAAATCTATAATTTCATGTGCCTGCCTAAGAGCTGCCTGTGGGTTTCTGAGGGGAAAGTGTGCCTAAATTCAGTCTGGCCATTTCTGAGTTACGTGATGTTGCGAGAACATTACATTTTTCCTTTGAAGCAACACCCCAAACCACTATGTTCAAGATAATTATTCAGGCAAGAAAGATGTTCCTCATAGGCCTGTACAGTTGGCTTACAAACTATTCTTCTAGGAGGATATTTTCATT
The DNA here is from genome assembly GCF_052110815.1 of Crocodylus siamensis. Classification (NCBI taxonomy): domain Eukaryota; kingdom Metazoa; phylum Chordata; order Crocodylia; family Crocodylidae; genus Crocodylus; species Crocodylus siamensis. Next base: position 12,889,376 of record NC_143398.1, on the reverse strand, counting down.
TTGCTACGCATCTGATCTTACACATGTCCGCAGCACTCCTATCTGCTTGAAGAAAACAAGTATGTTCCTGGGGCCAACCTCTGGGACTAGACATCACTGTGTCTTCTATACCAGGGATGCTCAGCCTCCAGCCCCCAGGCTGGATCTGGCACATGGAGCTGTGTCATCCGGCCCTCAGGGCTCTCCAAGGTCCTGAAATTTGGTGGTGGGGGAGCAGTGGTAATGTTAACTGCCTTCAAATTACTGGACCCCTGGTATCTGCAGGCTGGCTACATAGGGTTAGGCCAGCATGCTGCATCACACCCATGTTGACTGCACACACTAACCCTGCATGGGATCCGGCCTGCCATCTGACCCCATGCCACTCCTCCAGTCCAGAGAGTCAGAAAAATGGGTGCCACTTGTGCCTGACACGTTATGAATTTGGATACACTTCTTGACAACTGAGGGCTGGAGGACTGTGAAGCAGAAAAACTATCCCCACTTCCAGTATAGGGTAATGTCTGCCCAGTGAACAGTCGAATTGTGTGCCCATCATCACTCTCTACTCTACTGGAACACCCAGCGTGCAACACGGACACAGAAGTCAGTCCCTGACCCAAAAAAGGCTCATACTCCATAACAAGGCAAGACATACCAAAAAACCGCACAGCTACATAGGAGCTTTAGCCAGTAACAAATTTGCATGATTCAACTTTACCAAACAAAACCCCTGTCTACAGGCCACATACTCCACACACCATCCACAGGAACCCCACATGCAACTCTACCTCCCACTCGGGGTAATCGTGCTGCTTCAGGGAGCCTTTGTGTGTTCCAGGCAACACAACCAGGCAGCCGTTGCTGCGATCTACCCGCTCCATGGCCGTCCAGGCAGCCACAATGAGATCTGCAGGACGGAAGGGGAAGTAGTGCAGATCTTGATGCATGGGATGGCGAGAGCTCATCTTACCTGGAACAGGAAGAATTCTCATCAAGGAAATGCTTAAACCATTTGGCACCAGTGGGGAGTTTTCACTGTTCAGCTATCGTGAGGGGTCACAGCATGCTGTAAGAACTAGTCCCACTTTGCACTGGTTAGGGGTGGAGCTGGATTCAGGGTGTGAAATGCATTATATTTCCAGCCGTGAACTTTATGGCAATTGTTATTTTATTAAGTGATGTGTCACATGAACCAAGTTTAAAAATGGATCAAGTGTCTGTTGCGTTTCTAAATTCAAATTTCCTCAAATACTTGGAAAGTCCATTTGTAGCATACGACAAAGTAGGGTATTGGCTAAGAAAGCTTTTGCTGAACGAGCTAGCCTCTGAACCACGTCACCCTGCCCTGACTTCAAACAAATGTGGCTAACTACCTCTCGCTACTCCAAGACTTGTAAACTCTACTGCATTTCTAAGTGCAGCGCACAGGGGAGATGATGCTCATAAACCAGGTTAGTGTTTTGATACAGTAGATATTTGCTAAAAGTACTAACAAAGGTAGTTGTGAAAAATAAAAACAATCTATCTGAATATTATCACATTAAATTTATCTAGTGTAACTTAAAAAAAAAAAAGATTCTAATACCTTAAATGAGATTAAGATTTAGAAATCTCTCTCATATGCTTTAGGGTCAAGATTTTCAAGAATAAGAGCCAAAAATTATGCTCTTAAGTCTTTATTTCAAATGCTGACCACTTAGTTTACCAGAGGACACTATCTACACTTCTAACTCAATGCTGAGGTTTTGAAAACTCAGGCTGTTAAAGGCTATATCTGAACAATGCCTGCCTTTAACCTACATTTAATACAGGCACAAACCCAAAAGAGCCATATATATTTCAAAAGAGCCTAACTTTTGGGCCCAGGCTTTATAAATCTTAGTCTACTTTAAGAGAGAGATTTTAAAGGCTCAAGCTTCAGACAGATTTTTAAAAAAAAGTCAATATTTTTTCCAAGTTAAAAGTTTTTTCCAGTTAATACATGAAGCCAGTAAACCCCAGTGCAAAGCTCAAATTGGCCAAAAGTTAATTGGCCAAAAGTTAATTTATTCCTGAATCAAGAAGCAGGTTTAGAAAATTTTCAACAATACTGGCCAAGCTATAACACTCCTTGAAACAAGATTTCCTCAAAAGGAACATTGCCCAGCTGATTCAGATTCCTATTTAGAAGAGGGGAGATACGCAAAAACCATACTCTAAAGCCATTAGGAAAAAAGTTTCTCAGTTCTGAACTAAAAATACAACACCCCTAATTCAGCCAGATACATGCCCAACTTTAAATACATACTCCCCAGTGACTTCAGTGGAAGTACTCACATGCTTAAAAATAGGTATGAACCTGACTGATTCAGAGCCCTGAACTAGAAAAAAAAAATAGAGAACATTTTAAAGTCTAGGTGAAAAATTGCACTTAAAAAAATTCTTAACTAGATAGAAAGTCACCCATTATTATAAAGTGAAGCTTCTTTTTCCTCCTCATCTAATATTATCCTTACCAGGATCTGGAGGTTTATTTATCAGCATTGTGTGCATGGCCATTATGTTTGGCCCGGTAAAGCATTCAACATATTTTAGGATCTAAAGTAAAGAAAATTAAGAATAAGAAAGAAATTACATTGTTGCAATATGTAGTAGAATCCAATAAAAAGCAATCACCATGTATTGGTCAGGTCTAAACTATACACTCTTACTGGCAAGACTACAGCAGTCAGTCCTGATGAGTGGGATCTGTGGCTAGCACCGCTAGGTCCCTACTGGAGATAAAATGATACTGGCAAACACACTGTGTAGTTGTTATAGTTAATCTTGCCAAGGTGCTGCAGAAAGCTATTGCAATATAACAGCCACATCAAAAGAACTACAAGAAGTTACTTGTTCACATGTGCTTTTTCTAAATGAGCTTGCAGGGTAAGCGTGTTTTACAGGAGCAAATTGATCATATTTTATGTTGCTACATGCAATATAATCCGATTATAAAGAGATTTCTACAGCACTTCCACATACATAGATTTTCTGTTACTTTTCTTATTAAAAGGAAAAAAAGTGTTGGTTCTTAAAATAACCTAAACCTGTAAAATCCAGTAGCCTTTTGGATGCTGCCATTGGGCACAGTTTAGAAAGCTCACAGTGAAGTGAAATGCTAGCAGTGCTGTAAGTGTCCCCTACCCCTCACATCCCTTTCTCAGGGTTACATCTGGAAGTGGACAAAGGAGGCTTTGATGTCCTGATGATACACGTTTCTTTACATGGGCCATTATTTTTAGGAACCAGTACAATTTCCCCTTCTAACCTGAGGCAGGGTACAATATCTGAAGAGCTCCTCATCTTCCTGAAAATCCTGAATTTTAGTAATTGCTTTTTCATCTGGAATGAACTCTGACTTAGCAATGGTCACATCTCGCATTGCTATTAATCCAGGTACTTGTATCTCCTTTTTACAGATCTTTATAAATTCATTTCTGAAAAAGAACATTAAAAAAAAATGTCAGTAGGCATTCTACCACTTTACTACACTAAAATATTTAATCTTACGGCTTTCTGAATAAATTGGGCTGTCTGCCCGACTTGAGATAAACACTGCTAACTACCTCTCTCTAAAACATTTAAATGGCGGGATAAATTAGTCATTGATACTGCGCTTCCAGTTCAGCAAACCCCAGGGTTCATAGGGTTTCAATAAATTATGCAAAATTACCAAATAGCAAAAAGTTTGTGGCTGGATTAGATAGCTGCCCTGTACCTGAAACGCTCAATGTCTTCATCAGAAACAAGGTTTTTAATGAGTAGATAACCATTTTCCTCATAGAAGTGCCTTTGCTCTGGGGTCAGAAGATCATTATCTAGAGTGTAACTGTGAAGATAAACAGAAATTTGATTACATAAGTTCAAAGAGGAGGAAATACTGAAGTTCTCCATGGACTGCTCCCGTTTCAGCCGTGGCCTGAAAAGAAAAATAAAATACACATTTCATGGAATTAACTGCTGACAGACGGAAACAGAATCACTCGTTACAGAGATTAAAAGACAGCTAAAAAAAATCCTGAAAACAGATCTTCTCTATGAACAAATCACAGTCCGGAAAGAAAAAAGATAATGATTTTCCCTCCCCACCCCGACTGTGAAGAAAGGGTTTTGTTTTTAAAAGGCAAAATGGTTCAGACCCTAATTTTTGCTGTTGGGTTTTGAACAGTTTCAATTCTGTATGCTGCTCCAGAAAGCTGCCTGGCAATGTATAGACTGCACATAAAACCTGTCCTACCCTTGGCAGATCATCATAAAATGCAGGGTAAGATAACATTGGGCAAGAGGAGGAATGTATGATGAGAAGCTGTTTGTTTTTTCCTTAGGCTTACGTTTCCCAACCCAGCTGAGTATGTTTAAGATGTTACATAAGTGATTATTTAATATAATGTTTTCTCGATTTGGAAGCGTTAGTTCTAGGTATAAAAGCAGCTGTCCCTTTGACCCACCTTCCACCCTCCTAAAAGGAAGTCTCCATGGGTGGATCCAGAAGGGAGGTGGGGGGTTGCAGCCACAGCCCCTTTGGCCGGTGGTGCATGTGCAGCGTGCTCTTTGCCCTCACTGGCACATCAATGCAACTCCTACCAGAACTCCTTGCTTGCCTGGAGCTCTCTGAGCATCCAGAGGACAAGTGCCACCACCGCTCACCTCTTCTTTCCACCCAAATTCAACAACAGGGGAAAAAAAAAAAGAAGGCAGTGCTCAACCTCCGGCCTCCAAAGCATGAAAGCAGGGGCTCCGGACGCATCTGATTCTCAATATACCTATCTGAGAGGGTCATACTCATGTAAACAGACCCTTGAAGCATGATCTTCAGTCTCCAAGTCACTTTAAACAGATGAGAAAATGCCCCCACAAGATTTAATTTGCAGACCGAATGGAAATATGGCCATAAGAAAAAAAGAGGCAATTATACAGGGAATGGACACTCATCTTCAAACTTAATATGAAAAAGAACGTTAAATGTTACTTACTGGAACCCCCCTGGGTTTGTAGCAGCACCAGTTTGTGCTGAAGTAGGAAGTGCTGCCTGCAGTAGACGTTAAGGAATACAAAAATATAATTACTTTTACAAAAGCATCTCCAAATATGCCTGGAGTCCCAGAATCTGATGGTTATTACCCAGGTTAAACCACAATAAATACATGCCATAATCCATATACAAGGTTCTTATCCATTTTTATCCTAAGACTTGCTCCCCTTCTTCCCATTTCCTTTGCTGCAATACCCTTCATTCAACATAATGGAGGTTCGCATACCCAGTGGCGGCCACAGCCGGCGCAAGCCTCCCACAGGGAGCCCCAAGCCACGGGACAAGCGCCCACCTCTGCTGCACTTCCCACAGGACGGGCAGGGGCACCAGGAGAGCTCCCTGCCCAGCCCGGCCTCCTCGGCCCCGGTCAGGCAGGGCCGGGCGGAGCCCAGCTGCCCCGACCCGCGGCCGCAGAGCAGGGGCCGCAGGCGGCCGGGCGGAGCAGGCCCAGGGCCCGGCCGGGGGGAGCCCCAGCACCCCGGGCCCTGCCTGCAGCGGGAAGGATACGGGGCGGCCGGGCCGCAGGTGCCGCAGGACGGTCTCCAGGCGCCATCCCGCCCGGCCGTTGCCCGGCATGGCGGCGCGGCGCTGCGGGACGGCGGCTCCGGGGCGGGGCGCCCTCCTGCGTGGGGGCGGGCTAGTCCAGGGTGCGCTACATCAGGGGTTAATCCGGGCTGTGTTAGCCCGAGGTTCACACATCCAGCGTTTGATCCAGGCTCCAGAGCTCATTATTCGGGGGTTTAATCCGGGGTGCATAAATCTGAGGTTTAATCCAAGGTTCATCATTCCAGAGTTTCGTCCGAGGTGCGGGTCGGCATTCGTTTGAGGGTCAATCCAGGGTTTAATCTGGAGTTCATAATGCCGGGGTTTAATCTGGAGTGTGTTACTCTGAGGTTTAGTTTGCAGCTCGTTCTTCTAGGGTTTAATCTGCAATTCATTAATCTCTGGTTGAATCTGCCGTTCATTGTTCCAGCATTTCGTCTGGGGCACATTCCTCCGGGGTTTAATCCAAGGTTCATTATCTTGAGGTTTAATCCAAGGTTCATAAATATGGTGTTTAATCCAGGGTTTAGTCCAGGGTTTGATCCAGACTCCAGAGCTCATTATTCCAGGGTTTAATCTGGGGTTCGTTAGTTTGAGGTATAATCCGAGGTTCATAGATCCAAAATTTAATCCAGAGTTTATTCTGGGGTTTAATCTGATGTTCATTAGTTTGAAGTTTACTCCAGGGTTGAATCGGGAGTTCATTATTCCAAGGTTGAGTCTGGAGTCTGAGGTTTAATTTACAGTTTGTTATTCTAGCGTTTAATCTGGAGTTCATCCATCGAGTTTTAATATGTAGTTCATTATTGCGGGGTTTAATCTCAGGTTCTTAGCCTGAGGTTTAATCCAGGATTTGGTCCAGGGTTTAATCTGAGGTTCATTAGCCTAGGCTTTGGTCCAGGGTTTATTCTGGGTTTCATTGTTTTGAAATTTAATCCAAGGTTCAGAGTTTGATCCAGAGTTTAGTCTGGGGTGGAATCTGAGGTTCATTAGTCCAAGGTTTAATCCAGGATTTAATCTGTAGTTCATTATTCCAGGGTTTATTCTGCCCTTCATTATTCTGAGGCGTAATCTCTAGTTCATTATGACAGGGTTTAATCTGTGGTTCATTAATATATTTAATCTGAAGTTAATTATTCTAGGATTTAATACGGGGTTTATTAGCCTGAGGTTTAATTCAGGGTTATAGCTGCAATTTAATCTGGTGTTAATTAGTCCAAAATTTAATCCGGGCTTCATCAATCTGGGTTTTAATTCAGGGTTCAAGGTTTGATTTGCATCAAAATGGGCTGGGGGGGCAGGGCAGGGCAGGGTTGTATACACAAATGAGGCCTGGACAGCAATTCACTCGAAGGCCAAGTCTTAATGCGAGGCTTCACAGGTACACCACGTGGGGTGAGGGGCTGGTGGGCCTGCATGGGCTGGGCTTTGCTGTGAGACAAGATGCTCCAGTCCCAATCAAGCCTGTTTTTTTGCCTACAACAGAAGGATTTTATGTAGTCAAGCAATGAGTGAAAACTAAGAACTGACATTTTTTGAGGGGACCTTGAGTTTCCAGAGGCGGGGGCTTGAGTCTGAAAATGCCGGGAACCACGACCCTACACCAGTCGCTGCCAGCCTTTTTTGGCAGGCACGCTGCAGGTGACCTGCAAGAAGTACCGCAGAAGTGTAATGCAGGCAGACACATCTTTCTCCTGCAGCTGCTTCTCGGTTCAGCTCTCGCATGCTTCCTGATAACAAAAGGTGTGCGAGACAGTTGCACCCCACGACAGTGGCAGGACCATGTTGAGAACCACTGCATTAGGGGCTTTGGCATAAGCACCTTCACCCTGTAGATGTCCATTATATAAAGACAGGAGGAACTGCATGTTGTTGCTGTAACTCTTTAAACTAAAACAGTGATTCTCAACCTTAACCTCAAGGTAACACTCCATAACTCTTCTGAATTTGGTGGCACGCTGGGGTGCTGGTAGCGATTTACTGAGCTAGCAGCTAAATTCAGAGTTGTGGAGGGCTGCCTTGAGGCTAAAAAGGTTGAGAAACACTGACCTACTGCAGGAGTGCCCCAGTTTCAGCTGATACCAGGGAGGGCAACCACAGCAGGACTTCATCCCCTGCTCTTTCCATCCCCTTCCCACCCCCAGTCCATACCTGAGGGGGTAAGGATGGTCCCTGCAGCTGAAGCCGCTCCCTTGAGGTTGCACATGCCAGCAACCAGAGCCATCTGCCCCCACTGCCCCTTTCATAGGTCCTGGGAGCATGGGATACACCACAGGGATGAGCTAACCCAAAAAGTATGGCTCTGTCATTCATCTGCCTGCCTGCCTGTCGCAGAGTGTGGGGGGAGCTAGGACAAGCATGCCAGGGGGCAGGGAAGGGCAGCTGGGCCAATACAGTTGTTCTTTATAGACTCAAGGCTTCCCTTGGAAAACACCAGATCAGCTTCACTCCATCTTTGAAAAAAACAATAAAGTAATTCTGTTGCAAAGAGCTCAACAACATGACAAAAAGTTGGGATGTTTTTGACACTGGGGATTCGTATTCAAAATCTCTGGGTTTATATTGTGAATTATGTGCATGTGCTTGCGCACCCAATAATGCCAGTATTGTGCATCGCTCTTAAAAGGATCTCATTACACCCAAGGGTGCTGCAGGACCCTGGTTGAGAATCACTGAATACATTCATGTGAGAGCTAATGTAATCCTATCAAATTGCTAATACTAATTTATAGTAATTGTAGAGCTACCATAATAAAATTGGGTACATTAAGAGAAGCCCACATGTTTCAAAGGCCAGAGTTTGCAACTCTGAAAGACACTAGAGCTGCATCCAGATGAGCACAGATGTGTGGTATGTGGCACTGCAGACCCGTCTGTGGCACCACACACTACACATGCAGGTGCTCCCTGACTTTGTAGGGTGGGGCTTTTTTTGATCCTGGGATTACAAAAACCTATGCCAAAACTCAGTGTGGCCCATGTGGTGGCAGCGTGCACCACCCAAAACTGGAGCCTGGCTGGTTGGCGCCACAGTGGCTGGAGCCATGCTCCAGCTGCCGGCCAGACTCCCTGCTGCAGGAGTGCTGGGGCTGCAGCTCCCCAAGGCTGCCAGGACCCCAGGTAGGGCTTCTGGGGCCACCACAGTTGCTGGCCTCAGCCTCCCCTCCCCTCCCCAGGGCAACCCACTGCATGTCAGCACACATGGCCCGGCGTTCCCCAGGGGCAAGCAGCAGTGACACAAGGCATGCCACTGTTACTTATCCCTAGGAAAATGCATATCTGGATGTGGCCTAGTTGGTTAGGATTAAGCCTAGTTTGTCAAAGAGGAGTGTGCAAATTCTCCTAGGACTAAAGCCTGAGGTTCCTGGCTAGAGGCTCTTGCCTCTCCCCTCAGGGTCAGACAGATCACCAGATTTGGCGTCAGGAAGGAATTTTACCCCATGGTCAGATTGGTCTGGACTGTGGGGGGTTTTGCCTTCCTCTGTAGCAGGGGGCCATGTCTCTCTACCCAGGACCCACTGAGCACATATTGACATTTCATAGAAGCAGGATGTTGGCTGGCATGATTCCCTCCTTTACCTGGGGCAGGTTAGGGTGTTAGGTTTATGTTGTGTCAAGACTGAAGGTAGTCTTATGTAGAGTTTAGATTACGGTTTATATGGGATGATTTGGATAGAAATGATCCTGTCTCAGGCAAGGGATTGGACTAGATGACCTCTGGAGGTCCCTTCCAGCCCCACTTCTCTATGATGCTATGACTCTAAAGAGGCATTAGTCAATACCAGCATATCATCTATGTTTTCAGCTAAAGTCCCTCAAAGTAAAATCTGGATGTAAATCTAGTAAGTGTTAGTTTCAAGTCACTTTAATTGCAGTAGTAGAAATCCATGATGTTTCTTGGGTAGTCAGTTTTAGCATTTAAGGAAAGGTAATTGCTCAAAACCCAGACAGAGCAAACTGAAACTGCACAAGCCTTCACCCTGTACAGACTTTTAACCTTTTTCATAGCAATCACTACTACAACCCAGGCTGCCCGCTCCCATACATATATCATGGTTAAAAAGCAAGGGGTTGGAAGCTAGGCAGCCTGGGCTGTAGTGATTGTTATGAGTGAACCTGGAGGGTGGTTTCTCCATCTGTAAAACAAAAGCAAACTAAAACCCCATGCCAAGAACTGTCACTGTCAGTGTTGGTGAAGAGACCCAAGATGCTTGGATGAAAAAGGTATGTTTAATATTATTTGAGGAGCATTTTCACTTCACTTTTTGATGTCATGTTTTCTAGATTTCAGGGGTAATACCACACTACAGCAAGAAAGAGCAGCCGGTCATGGTGAGATTCTAGCTCAGCCCCTCAAGTCCAGACCAAGGTTGTTTTGATATGGCACCCTGGTTGAGAGCACTTCTATTACATCACTATGTAAACTAGGAATTTAGGCACTGCTGACATAATTGAATTAATCCAATACATATGCATTTGTGCAATGTGCGTGGATTTTCAGATTGCATGTGCACCTGGATAAAAAGGCAACTAAAATATCTACAAGCAGACTTGGTTTCTGTATTTTGAAACAGATTTATTTTTTGTTCTGTAAATGAGAAAGCCAGGTAAGTCTCTTCCAGTCAGTTTCTATCTGTGCCAACTCTTTTCAGCAAAATAATTTTGAATGCTACTGTACAACTTCAAGTGAATCATTACAGCTGCGCATTTTAAACTATGACTTTTTCTATAAAACCAAGTGACATATACTAGTGTATATATATATACATATATACTGCAGGCCCAACCGATTTATCTTGCACTTTGCTCCTACCTGAGTAAAGCAAAGCGAAGGGTGTATGTCTCATCAAGTATTCTACACCAAATTTACACAGTTAAAGGGGCCACAATAAAACTGCTACTTGGAGAAAGAGCAAGATGTGTTCCAAACATCATACAAAACAATTTCATTTTATTAAGTTTCTCCAACACAATTGAGTTTTCCCTAGTTAAACTTATCACCATTTTAGTTTTCAAACTTACAAAAAGTGTGCATCTTCATCTCCCCTTTGACTGCATACATTCAGCTAGGTTCAATAAATCCTCCTCAGTCATAATTGACTATCAACTATCAGGATGAGAAGCTTGTAAGGTGAAGGTTACATAAGGCTTCCACTGCTGCAAGTATACATGGAGTTCTTTACGACAGTTATTCATTTTAAACTATAAACATTCTCATCCTAGAGCAAATTAAAATAGGAACAGCCAATCAGAGGTGTGAAGGAGGGTCAGAGTGAAGGCTTTCACTGAACCCAATGGGGGAAAAAATACCCTAAAAGACTTTCTTTGGAACAGAACTGTATCCTGTTCTAGCAGAAAAAAATCTATTTGCTTGGCAGGTGAAGAAACTCCCCTTTGTGAGGAGTTGTTGGCCAGCATTCAGATGATGCAGTCCATCACGTGGATCTGAAGTGTGTCAATGTCCGGGAGAATTTCTCCACATTTGGGACAGGAATGCATTGGAATATTCGACTGCTGCCAGTCTTGACCACCAGTTCCTGCCAAAAAAGCAAATGAAAGACTGTTCACTATTAGGCCCCATTTTTACTCCACTGTGCAAGCATGAATTTAGCACTAGGAAATTATGCTAGAATGAACTGCTGTGCTGTCACAGGACTGCTGCACCCTCTGTCCAATCAGCAGCTCTCAAATGCCCAAGTAAGCAGCTGGGCAAAGACAGAGCAGTCCTGAAAGTACTTTGCGTTGTCCACTCCGCCCTGGCATAACACAAAGCTGGTTTGTACTAGGCACAGCAGGGCTAGATTTCAGAGCCTGATCCAAAAGTTCTCTTAGATTTACCTCTTTGAACAAGACGAGGCAAATGTTCTCGATCTAGCGAGGTTCTTGCTCCATGCCGACTTTGCATTTCCACCAGAGAATTTCTGCAGAAATGAAAGAAGGGGTGAGGCACCTGCTTTCAAATACAGTGAAAAAAAACTGTTAGGAAGAGATTCCTGTTTGACATTACACCAGGTCAGACAGAAGATGGTGTCACAGTGTTCTGCAGTAGATCCGGTCACCCAGGACTGCATTAATTCAAGCAACCTTTTAGGAGCAGTGGACCAAAATAATGTTGCTTGGTCCCAAGCCAGCCAGTTCTTCCTACCTGGCCACTGTTTCTTCCCACCAATATGAATGCACCTTATTGAAAAATACCCTCTCATCCTGCTGTTGGCAACCACCAAAACGCTGCCAACATTTGGGCTTTGCAGGTCAGATGGATTAAACTGATTAATAAGCCCAAAGGCCTTAGTTTACTGACCCCTGCATTAACTCATACTGCCTTATGGACCAGAAATCGAGTCCAGGTCCTCAAAGGTAGATGGTTCCTAGCTCCCACTGAACTGGGGCCCTATCAAATTCTGGAAGTCAATAGGATTTAGGCATTTAAATACCTTTGAGGACTGGACTTGATTCTTTGGAACATTCTAAGGACTTGAAATTGTTTAACATAACTGAAAGTCTATTTGAAGTATAAAAGGCAAGTTATACAGGAAAGCGTTCTGGGGTAAATGTCTTCCATGTCTTGCAGGAGAGCAGGACACATTCACATGTAATGTTTGCAAAGAGATCTTGGTTTCCAAGTTCTTAGCTTCAGTGAAACACAACCACTTATCACAGAACAACTAGTTTCTGCACTCAGTTATACCAAGGAAAACTATATTAAAATGTGGTGGATGGTGGTAGAATTTAAGCAGACAGAATATATATGATTCAAATGGAAATTTTACCTAGACACCAGAGTAAACACCCTTCCTAAAGTACAATCTGAGGACAACGGTGGTAGTCTGTGCTGGTTTGAAACCAGGCAGAAGCATTTAAGTCTCTAAGGCTGTGTCCAGATGAGTGTGGATGTCTGGTTCTCTGAGGACAAGTAGCAGCAGGACACCTTGTACCGCTGCTAGGTGTTCCCAGGCAACGCCCATACCATGTGCCCTCTGGTGTGTGGCAGATTACCCCAAGTGCTGCAGGGAAGCTGCAGCTGCCTCACTCCTGCAGCTTGGAGTCTGGACAGCAGCTGGAGTGTGGCACTGGCTGGCCAGGCTCATTTTGGGAAGTGCACATTGTCCCCATGTGTGGCACCCCACTTTTTTTCTGTATGGGTTTTTTTTTTAACCTCTGGAGATCCAGGGGTCAAGAGAACCCCTAGTGCTGCAAGGTAGCATCGCAGGATACACCTGTATGTACAGTATATGGTGCCACAGATGGGTCTGCGGCACCACATACTGCACAGCCATGCTTGCCTGGACACAGCCTAAGGGGGCAGCATGTACAACTTCTGCCTTAATAAAGTATTATTGTTACCATAAAATAAGAAAAAACCCTTAGATATCATTTAACTTGGCTTTTTCTCTTTGAAAAGTCAGGAAAAACCAAGGGGAAGAACAAAAGCTTAGAGATGTGAATGGGTAGAAGTCACTCTGCCTTTAATTATAGACATGATCCTTCTTATACAACACTAGATACCTGGGTGGAAACGGAATGGGTGGAGTTGTTTTTGGGAGATACTGTTCATCTCTGTGGATTCGCTTTTTAGGACATGCCTGAAAAACTTGGCAGAGGAGGTTTCAGATTAAGTTAACCCGCCAGTTAAAGTTCCTAGGCCTGTGGATTTCAGCACATTGCTAAAGAGGTATACATTTTTATTTTACTCATTGGGTGTCATGAGGTTTGTGTAATTTTGGTGCTTCAAGCCTTTGAATGAAATCCAAATGACCCATTGTCATCTGTTTAATTATTTAATCAGCTAGTTAGTTCTGGTGCCAGCTTCACGTCTTCAATTGCTTTCTGTATGAAGAACGGTTTGGTTTTAAAACCACACTGAACCTGTAATCACCACCTGTTCTCATGTAGGACAATATGATCTCCAATCAGCTCCCTGACACAACGAATGACAAGATGATGCAAAAGAATCAGAACTTGTGGGAGAGGTGATATCTTCTATTAGACCACCTAGAATTTTGCACAAAAAAAAGGTCTTTAAGTGCAAGTTTTCGGGCACAAGCTTCAGGCATAGGAGAAAAGATTGTAAAAGTTTTCCTGGGTAGAAATGAAAGTTCATATTTCATAGGAGAGTTGAAGGTGTGGGGAAATCTCCTGTTTGGAACAATTCATTTTATTTACAAACCTCAAAGTTGTTTGGTGGCAAGCAGGATGTAGTCCTAACATTCTGCTTACCACCAAACAACTTCAAGGTAAACAGAGTAATCCAACTTTTCTCTGAGCCTAATCTGCATGTAAAATGAACCGTTCCAAACAGGAGATTTTCCCACACCTTCAACTCTCCTATGAAATATAAACTTTTACAATCTTTTCTCCTATGCCTGAAGAAAGGTACTCATGCCTGAAAGCTTGCAATTAAAATTTTTTTTTTGAAAAATTCTAGGTGGTCTAATAAAAGCTATCACCTCTACCATGAGTTCTGATTCCTCATGCCTCTAGACCAATACAGTTACAACCTGGATACCTGACAAGATGATACAAAGACATCCCAGCCAGCAGTGCCTCTTACCTGCCAAGATCTTCAAGGTTGCTTTGCTCTTTTAGCAGGTATGCCAGCTGGACAGCCAACTGCTCCTTCTCCTCATGGATCTTCTCTCTCGCTGCCCTCTCAGCATGGAAGTCAGAATAATAAAGCTCCATCTGGTCAGAAAAGGAAATAGAGTCACATTCACCACTGCACCCTTACAACAGCTCTAATCCTCCTGGTATACATTATGCCATATGCCAAAGAGTGAAACTCTAGCAGGCACAAAGAAAGTAGGGCTACAGGTCCCAACCAGAATCAGGGCCAGCATTTTGCTAAAGGCTGCACATATTCCTAAGCAGTCACAGATCAGCGAGCCGGCAGTCTACACACAAAAGGTGGGGGAAGAAAGCATCCTTGTCACTGGAGGCCTGTGATGTGAAGAAAGAGAATGAGCAAAATCACATGACCAGAGTTACACAGGAAGTATGTAGTTGGGCCAGAAACAGAACTAAGATTTCCTTAATCGCAAGGCCAGACTTCTTCTTGGCTCTTTGTTGCAAATCTGACAGAAACTGGTAGTAGAGATGCTCACTGACAATAACGCAGCTATCTTAAGCCTATGGGAGGCCAGTAATTACAGTAGTCACACCATCTAACATTTTATCTATGGTGCCAAACTACTTCAGAATTCAAACTCCAGTAGTTCCTACAACTGCCCTCCCTTAAAGGGAACAGACTTGGGAATTCACCCAAATACAGATTCTAGAGAAATCTGCAGGGACGAATGAAAAAAAGGGAATACGATCTATTTACAAAAGTGAAGGTATGCACTCAGAGCAAAGGTCTGGAGCATTAAGTATATTCTTCCAGCTTCTGGACAGGGGGAACTAGCCAAGCCTCCTCAAGTTTGCTGAACTACCTGAGCCCGGAGGACAGCCATGGTTTCAAGTTCTTCCTCTTGCTTAGCAATAGTCTGCTTAACTTCATCCAGTTGAAGTTGTTTTATAGCCAAAGCCTTCTCTGCCAGCTCTAGCTTTTTACTGAGTTCTTCTACCACCGCCTTCTCCACTCTCTCCGACTGCAAGGAAAAGTGATTTTGATCAGTCAAGTGGCCTTCTTAAAGAAACCTCTCCCAGCTCCCTGAGAGTTCCAGGTCCCAGGAGTACAACAGCCAGCTATCATCATTACTGCCTTGAGCAACATTTGATTTAAAATTCATATTGCAAGCATTCTGCTTCGCATTGGTTTAAGTAGTTCCTTTGTGGCATGATATAGGCCACAATGGCAAGGTCTCTTAAACAACACACAAGACAATTCAGAGATAAGATGCAACTGAACTCCATTCATTGCACACGTTGCAGCATATATTGTATGGTACATAACTGTGTGCATTGTAAGTCATGGCAATGAGTCCTAGTTATGGGCAATAGCTCGCTGTGCTAAGATTACACTACTATAATCTATACTAATGTCAAGGCTCTCAGGTTTGGACCAAAAAAAAAAAAAATATCAAGCAAACTATATCCAGACTAGTGCATATGCAAGAGAAACATGACTGCACTATTGTTCTCTAGTCGGTAAATTTAGAATGGCTCAAGCAGATGCATGTGGCATAATGTACGCTGTTAAACTAAATCATCTTTGTGATTCAAAAAAGGCTATGTGCTTTCCCAGAGTATGTACTTACTGCATGTGTAATGTTAACAGTGTACACAGCTATGTCAGCATTGCTATTAGAGGTCTGAAAGGAACCAGAGCTAGTCAGTTTTGAAGCTCCTACTAGAAACCTACTCAGAAAGGCACTAGAATTGCTTGCCGTCGCTGGATGTTAAATGCAGGTTAGACAAACACTTGGCTGGGATGGCTTAGGCAAGGATGACCCCGCATTAAACAGGGGACTAGACTAGCTGACCTCCTGGGAGCTGTTCCAGTCATACACTTTTTAGAACTGAGCCTTCAAAATGAAAGGGAGCACAATCTCACAGCTGACCAGCTCTCATCCTTTTTAAGGCTTCTCATAACAGAGGCACTGCTGCTTCCCCCTTCACCGTTTCTGTACCAAATAGCACAATGTAAGTGCATCCCCTGGCCCTTATCTGCAGGGCTGCAAAGCACACACATCACACCTATATGCATTCACAGCGCTGTGGTGAGTTTTTATGACACCAGGAGATCCCAGTGTCAAAAAAGCAGGGCAATGCAGCATGAGTTGCCCAAAACCAGAGCCTGGTTGGCCAGAGCCAGGCTCTGGCTGCCAGCCAGGCTCTGTGCACCTGTATCACTGCTGCTGTAGCCCTGGAAGGCCCCCTGCTGCTGCTATTAATCCCCGAGGAAATGCACATTCCCACTTGTGGGGATGCACTCTTTAAGTGCATATACTTACATTACAAAATAGGGAGTGGGGTTGTGAGGTTCTATGCCCTTTATGGATATGCCAATAACCAGTGTTTGTTATAATGTAAGCAACAGGGAAGGAATCGGGACTAGCAATATGTTTTGCAGTTAAGTGAATTATGCTGTTATTCAGGATGCATATAAATGCAATACACTCTTGTAGATGACAGCTAGTGTTCCGTATTCTTGGTTTTTACCGATTTTCACTGCTAAATTCCCTGATTATTTATTTATTTTTAAGTCATTTGGTTTTTACTGATTTACACCCGTTTTTCAGTTCAAATCCCTGTTAGCTAGAGCAAATGGAGAATGGCCCATTTCCCACTCATGCCAGTTAAGAGGGATTTGAACTGAAAAGCGGGTGGTGTCGGTAAGCTAGAAGTGCCACTGTGCTGGTTATGTGAAACATAGATTTCCAGCTGGATGCAGGGGGTGGGGGTGGTGGCAACAGCCACAGGCAGACCAGGGATGGGGTGAGGGGGTGGTGGTGGCTGCACAGGGGGAGGGGGACAGTGGCTGGAGCCACTACCTGGGGCTCCCGGCTTTGAATCTGGGCAGGGCAGGATAGGCCATGGGAATTGTTCCCAGGGTGGGCAGGTCCTACCTGCACCCCAGTGGCTCTGGATTTAGGAGCTGTGAGCCTTCAGCCCCGCCTGGGGTAGGGGGGGACAGGCGGGAGAGCCCAACTCCACTCCCAGTGGCAGGGGATTGGACCTGGGTGCTTGGCACAGGCCCGCAGGGCTGGAGCCATTATCCAGGGACACAGGGCACCCAGCTCTGACCCCGGACAGGGCAGGAGGTGCAGGGGTTGGAGTCGGGTCCCCCTCCCAGTGCTGCTGCCTGCCTCAAGCACCAGGAAGAGCCTGGTGCTGCCGCCAGCCCCAGCCTGCAGTGGCAGCAGGCTGCAGCATAAGCAGGCTGCCGCCCGCTTGCAGCACCCGGAAGAGCCTGGGGCTGGTGGAAGCACCAGGCTCTTCCTGGTGCTCAGGGCGGGTGGCAGCCTACTCTTGACCTGCACGCAGATCCTGGGGTTTGCGCCCCCCCCAAGAAGAGCCTGGCACAGCCCCCCAGCCTGCAGCCCTCCTGGGGGGCATGTAACAAGAGCTGTGCCCCAGCCCTATACCCACTGACAGCTCCCTCCACTTTGCTCCCTGCTGCAGCTGCAGAAGCAGCTGATGGGCTTTGCTGTGCCCCTGCCCCTTCCCTTGTCCCAGCCTGATTCCCTCCCTCCCTCATGGACGATTTTTCCTTGATTTAAACTGATTTTTTCCCTTTAGCCCGATTTCATCCCAATTTTTATGTTTTGAAGATAAACCCCCCAAAATTCCTGGATTTTGTTTTTTTAAATAAAAACTGAGAATGTGGAACACTAATGACAGCCTAAAGCAGAGATCAGCACTAGCACAGCAGAGGGGAGACTGAAACGGTGACACCTGTTTTTCCTGGAACAGAAGACTTCAAGGTCTGCCCTTGCCAATGATCACAAAAGTCTACAGTTCTCTGGCATGTGGTCTGGATGGCAAACTGAAGCTTTCAGTCACAGAATTGTTATTACAGATTCTCAGCCCCCGCCAAAATTCACTGTAGTTTCTTTTCATGACCAAATTACCTCTTTGCTTTTCAGTTCTTCGACTGTGCTCACTGCATCAGTGAATTCAGGAAGGAGCTTGCTGTATGCTTCCTGCAAGGCAGTACACTTTGTTCTGTTGAAGGGGGGTGGAGGGGGAGGAGAGGGAGGGAAAAAATAAA
Organism: Crocodylus siamensis; assembly: GCF_052110815.1. Taxonomy (NCBI): domain Eukaryota; kingdom Metazoa; phylum Chordata; order Crocodylia; family Crocodylidae; genus Crocodylus; species Crocodylus siamensis. The sequence continues at coordinate 12,871,146 of NC_143398.1, read as the reverse complement.
TAAAAAAAGAGGCCCCTAATGATCCCTCTACCATCTTCCTTTTTTGCTACATTATTCTACCTGTTCCCACTTTCACATTGTTTTCACCTCTAACAAACCTGTCTTTCCCCCAGGTTTAACCCACCAAAAGCAGAATGAGCCCCAGCTGATATATGCAGAGAACTTTTTATGGCTGAGAGAACTGTCTGTCAAGTTCTTTGCCGACTGGCTGCTTGCTCCACCTTCTGCTTCCCCCTACCCTGCAGTATTTTCATCTCAACCTCACGCCACCTTTTCTTCCCCAGTTGTACAATTCACATGCTGCGTGCTGCAATCACATCCTTTGCTTTACACTTCTATGTTGTATACGAGAGGTGTAACAAGCAACATTGGCACCAAGGGCAGAGGCAGTAGCTGGGGCAACAGCAGTTATCACTGCTATATTTGCCCTCCCTCAAAATTGATTCCAGGAGCTGTTGCCCTGGTCACACACCTCCAATTATGCTACTGTGTTGTAAGTCTCTCTCCCTGCGCATCTGTCTCATTTGTTTGGATATGCTAGAGACGATCAAATGGCAGAGTTCAAAACCTGATTTCCCCCAAGTTTGAGACTCTGCATGAGAAGCTCCAGTTTGGGCTTACTGCAGAGACTCCAACCTCCCAGACTGAGGAGTTCCAACACCAGCTCCCCTCCAGCAGCACATGGCTGTTTAATGAAAAAGAACATATGAGCACACACAGCAATTATATTTGAGGTTCAGCTCCATTTTGGACCTTTTTTTCTCCATAGTTTTTTCCTTTACCCTGACCCCATTTCTTCAAAGCACAGCACTGTTTCACACTCACTTTTCTTCTTGTGTTTTGGCTTGTTCCAGCTTAATTTCTGACTGCATGCTCTCCACCTGCAGCTCCAGCTTCTTGATGGTGTACAAGAGCTGCTGCTTCTCATCCTGATCTGTCTGCATAGCAGAGCTTTTTCTTTCAAGAATCTGACACCTGACAGAAGCAAAAAAGGAGAGTGCTTATATTTCCCCATCTCACTCTCTTGACGCAGTTGTCATAATGGGCATCATACAAAGCAAATCTTTAGTTCTGATTAAATTTACCCACAAAGCTTGTTTTATGAAGACTGATGAAAGAAAAACCCATACAGACATCAGAAAATAAAGCTACAGAACCAAAGCCTCGTTTCCTCAGATTACACATTCACAAGGAGATTGGAGCTTGTCTGAAAGTTCAAAAAAATAAGTGCCTACATTGATAGCCTCTTTTTATGCATCTAAATAAGTCTGATTTTCAAAAGAACCAAGAGTTCATTTGCATAAGGCTAGACTTGGCCTTTTGGGGTTTTATCCAGAATTTAAATCTGTTTGCAGGTAGGGTTGAGGGCGGGGAGGAGGCAAATTTGCATTTGTTTTACAGGGCCCCTTTAGCCTCAGAACAGTGTGATGGGACACGTCTACATGTGCATGAGTTTAGTACCTGTAATAGCAGGTACTAAATACACCATAATCAGTGGTACTACACAGGAGTGCCAGTGCATACTTTTTACATGATGCCAATGCACTGTAGACTAATTCTACTGCACATTAGCACAGCTTTCACCATGACATAATGCACAGTAGAATTAGTCTGAGCTTCTAGTGTCTCGTCTAGATGTGTCCATTGAATCTGAAAACTAGGCCTTTTGGGTTTGATTTCCTGTTCTGTCCAATTCACTATGCTGTCTCAGTCCTTATAAGAGCCACCACGTTTCATGTTCATGTTTCCCACCTCCAAGAACTGGCACAGAGTTTGGAAGTTAATGTTGATATAATTAGTTGCGCTCCAAAGGAGAAAGATGCTATAAATGCTGAAAATCAGCATCGGTACAATCAAACACCTGAGCCTTACTTTTCTTGAAGCTTCTTCTGAATCAGCTCAGCTTCTTTCAATTTAGAGTGAGCCTCCTGGAGTTCTTTAAACAGAGCAGCCACTTGCAGATTCAGAGTTTCTATTTCACTACCAACCTATTATTGAGAAGGAAAAATTGCACACACACAGACAATGTAAGACAGAATAACTGCAAACCAGTCAGAGGCTTCCCTCAGGCAATAACTGTTCTCTTGCAAGAACAGCACACAACTTTCAACATCAGTAGGCTCTGTGTTCAACAAGGGAATCCCTGTCCAAGTCTTCACAACTACTAAGCATTCCTGCTATAGTTGAATCCTAATTTTGAACACCCCAAACTTTTGTAAAATGGGGAGGAAAAAAAAACATTCCCCACAATATCTGACAGATACAAGCGGCTTATAAAATTTACAATAGTGGCCATAATGTACTAGGTCTTATTCAAGCAGAAAAGGTGGTATGTTCCCATCTGAAAGAATTTACAATTTAAAGATGCACCCCACCCAAAAACCCCCCAGATTTAATTAGTGATTGGAATCAGCCTCTGATACAATATGCTTGTTTGTTATAGGCTAAGTTATCCCCAAGCAGACCTGAAACTTGCTCTCATCAATAAGCTACTTTCGTGTAGGTGACAGCAGATGTAGAACATCAGAAGGGACTTGAATGTTGGCTCAGTATGAAGTAAGGTGAGGAATACCCCCTTTTCATGCCTCTTCGATTTTCATCTGAGGGCTGTATCAGGAGGTAGGGAGTTGCTAGATTTTATCAGATGCCTGCATTGTACCCGAACCCAAGCAAAAAACCTCAACCCAAGCAGTCTTTCCACACACACTACATTCTTTGATATAAAACATATGGGTGCGGACAGGAAGCCTTTAGCTACAATATTTCTGAAAGGGTTGAACAAACAGTAACTCCATTCATTTCCAGGATCTAGAGAAATCTGTGGCACAAACCTAGAAGATGAATGATTTCCTGCAGAACTACTGATATCTGTAGGAGAGTATCTTCCTTAGGAGACCCTCTGGCTTCAGGTTCTCATTTAGCCTTCAAACCACACATAAAACATTTTGGTAAAACTTTTCTTGAGTTAATTGACCATAAAGTTTAGTCATCCCCAAACATGCATGCAGACAATAGTGCAAAATACAATTAGAGCCAAACAAAACAGAACAAGACAAAACACTGATTTCAGTGAGCTGTTTATCCACTTGACTGTAAACCAGATGGAATACTTGTCACTGGAGGATGATTTTTTCAGAGACCTACTGAATTGTAGGGTCTAACAAAACCAGCACCTTTCATGATCTGAATTTGGACAAGACATTGAATTATGTATGCACTGCAGACTCAGTCAGACCCATCATAACACAATAACACACAAGCTGTAAGGGCCTAGAAAAAGACAAGGGCAAAGGAAATAGTTCTGCAGCATTTGTTCTCTCATCTCATTCTACAAGCGTGGAACAGTCAAGGCAGTTGGAAAACTGTAGGACACAATTACGTACTAATGACTGTTACCAAAACTATCAGTGAGACACCAAGGGCAGAGGCTACAAGCCCAATTCCAATTCTATCCTCCAGCAGCACAACGTACCTCAATAAAAGATACAAAAGACTCTTCTATCCTTCTGCCATCATAGCCACAAAACAGCAGCCAACAACAGGATTATTTCATAGTGAACTAATCTGATCAGATTCTATATTTCAGGCTCAAAGATGAATGTACCAGTCAGAAGTTAGGAGCTGTCATCTTTCTTTGCAGAAAACCAAGTATGAAAAGAAAATGGCCATGGCATTAAAAGTGAAGACAAGACCATCAGCATATGTTACTTACTATGGACAAGACTGCTAGATGCCTCCGGTAACATTTGAACACTGTACTTAGCCAAAGTAAATGTATGTACTTCCATTAGAAGTGGGCACAGTCAAAACATTCTTGAGAAGCATGTCTGTCAACCTCACAGAAAAACTGGCTACCCCACATCTCAGAAAAAAGAAAAAATGTCAACACAATGTAGAGAGCTCCCCTCAGATATCACCCTACCTCCAGCTTTCCAGTACTGCCTACGAACAGAAAGTAGCTACACCCAAATTTCAGCATCATTTAACTATACTGCTTCTTGAGCACTTTGTAGTTAAGACTAGGACATGGGCCAGTGACAAATACAGAGGTATTTTACGACACCTCTTCTCATGAATATGGATGGAGGCCAATTTCCAAGCTACTGCTACCCTGACTACATGACATAGCTTAAAAAGGTAGATACAGTACTATGATGCCATCAGCCAGATCCAGAGTGGTGACAGAACTAATTCTTCATCTTCAAGGGCTTTCACCTGCAGAGTCCCCAGGTGATCAATGGCACTCCCCCCACTCTTTTTCAATATCTACACTGGTGAGAACAGACAGCTTGGAGACATGGTGGAACAACATGAGCCCTGCTGCCAACACCAGCACGCTGAGGAAATCCAGCTGTCCACTTCTTTTTTTCAGAGATGCAACCAGTGCCATCAGGAAGACGTCAGATGCCCAAATGAGATTAGTAGTTGGACAAAACATCTGGCTGGAACTGCACAAAATAGTCTGTGTTTGTCACCTTCAGACTGGGTAAGAGTAGCTCCCTGTACTTGGGGCTGAATATGCAATGTGGGGGTTCCAGCTTGGGCAGAATTCAGATACCAATCTGTTAGCTTGCTCAAAGAGCCTCCTGCTTTGTTCTCTGCTGCCCCCATATGAATTTGAGGTCTTAATTACAAATTAGGACTATTTATGACTGTATCTGCATTCAAGATAGGGGTGTGGCTTTGGGACGATGTAGCTCGTCAAAATTGCATGATTTCTGGGACAGAAATAACCTTCTTTCTAAATATCAAGATCTTTATAGTGCACTGCCTGTGCATTGTGGCTTAAAGCCTGTATAGCCAGCCATGAAGGGATCACCTGAGAGTAAAGGCATTTGTGTCAATAGATGCAATTAAATCTCCTCTTCGGTGAGCATGGTCAGCAGAAATAGGACATGGCTGGGATTTCCCATGACCCATTGATATCTGGCTGCTGTAACCATCTCTTAGGGTCTTTAGATGCTATAGTAATTCAGAACAACTTTTAAGAGTACCCTGTGCTGGTCAGAAGAGTTCAAAGAGTGTTTTTTAGTCCAGTTCCTGAGCTCTGCTCCATACTCTATGGGCACTGCTGAGGATCTATGTATTGTGTCACTCCCCCACTGATAACTGGCACCTACCGTCTCTGAGCTTTTGTCTTCTTCGTTCTCCCATTCTGTTTGAGTCCCACTCTCCAGTTGATCACTAGCCACCTTTTCTAGCTTCAGGAGTCTGAGAAACACAAAGATCCAATGATGTCAGTCTCAACATGCATTTGATAGGAGATACTGAGAAAAATGGATAGTACTCATGAATCGTGCACTGTTGATGTAAATATACTCTGTCATTAGAAAACCCAATAGGAGTCAAAACTCAAAGCCATAAGCACACTGAAAACTGAAGCAAATTTGGTTCAAAGCCTGTATAGCCAGCCATGAAGGGACCAAAGCCTGTACTCAAAGCCATCAGCACTCGAAACCATAAGCACACTGCAAATTATGCCTATGCCTCCCCCACGCATGTACACTATAATTACTCTGTCATACAAGTAACATGAGTTTGCCATATTACTTATATGACAAGCTCACAGTAAAGAAAGGCAGTGAAATTCAGTTCTGGGGATCACTGCCTATAGGGATCATTTGCCAGTGTAAATCAAAACTGTTTCTCCGACACCTTTCCCTATGGGTATACATATATTTCTCTCTTCCAAAGATTAGCTCTAAATCATTTTTTTTCCAATTAATATTTTCAAAAGATAGGGAGGTTTTAACACTTTTCTGAGAGTCCCTTAGATGCAGGTAATGCTTGTTATCTCTACTAGAAGGCCACTGAGAGCCAATTCTAAGTTCCCTCAGCTCCCACAGTGTAACATGTCTGACAGGTCTTACTAACTAGAAGCTTCTGCTCAGACAAAGGAAATTCCACTACTTCAAGAATCACATCAGTCTACTTAGCAGAGTTAGGCCCGCATTCAGGTCTCACTGAGAAACTAATTTTAGGATCTGGAATTAAAACTAGGAACTCCTAACGAGTTCCTTAACGATGTATCCAAGAGCCTTGGAAATATGACCAAATTTAGCCTGAAACACAAGTACGATCATCCTCATTTTCTACAGAGTGACTGACCCAAGACCTCCACAGAAAGTGAATCACACAAATGGCATAATCCACTGAACAACTGCAAAGCTGTATGAAAAACATACAGAGTGAAACATATTCTCAAATATTCACATCATAGTTCTGGTTTAATTTGGGGCAAGTTCAAACCCAGCCGGGCCAACAAAAATGCATCCCAAGGGACTGTGCATTAAGGGAATTAATAAGACAAGAAAGGGAAGTTTTCTTCTTCTTTACCCTTGGCTGGGAGAGGGTGGAGTGGGGGAAAAGTCATTTCCAAGGAACATGCCATGATTACAGAGCTGTTCAAACTCCATCTTGTGCACTGCCACGAAGATCATGCAAACATCCAAGATCTGGCTGCAGGCAGGTAGCAACCAAAACTATTCTGAATGGCAGTGTACCCATTTCATACCTCTCCTTGTGCTCTTGAAGCTCCTTTTCAAGGCTCTCCCTTTGCTGAGTCTCATTTCTGAGACAGTGAAGCAGCTGGCTGACAGTGAGCTCCTCAGATTCCAAATTCTTCACTTCATCCATAGATTTGTCCCTATAATGAGCAAACCCACTGTTAGTTACAAATTAACTACACTACAGAAGTCCCTTAGGACTCAGGTCAATTTTCAAAAGTGACTAGTGATTTGGGGTGCACCAGATTATCAAGCCTGGGAAACAGAGAGGGGGACCCTATATTCAGATGGAACCATGCACCAGCCCTCTTGCAGAATAGCATGTGCCTCAAACTGACCTTCCTCAAAAATTGAGCCTTGCCCAACAGTTAAAGGGGTGGGTGGCAGTCCCCTGAAGTGCCAGATCCAGGAACCTAAGTACAGCTTGTTATGTGCAGCTGTTCCACAAGAGTTTGCACCAGGAGCAGAGAAAAGCAGTTAGCATTTAAATAGGTCTATGCAAAAAGAGCAAACTCTTAAACAATATTCATGAATTTATTCAGGGCTCTGAAAGTGTTGTTATTCCTGATGGACAGCTTCATAAAACAGTTCCCCTGCCTACTCTCCTTTTACCCCTTCAAGGAAACATGCAAAATGTCACAACTCTACGCAGCACTGTTTCCTCTGCCGCAGCTAAAATGGCACTTTAAAAAATTAAAAACAGGCAATTTCGATTAAAAATAGTCTTTTCTGAATCCTGGACTCTGCAATATATTATTTCCATGCTCTTTTGAAGACACATGATGCTAGTGGAAAGGCAGTCCATGACATCAAATCCAAGACCTCACTTCAAATAAAAGGGGGGAAAAAAAATCACCTTTCCAGGGATATGACACAATCTTCCCATTCCATGTAGCATGGGAGTTCATGCCTGGCTGTTCATACATGACACACAACACATATACAAAGAACGTATATGCAAATACACACATATTCTCTCTCTCTCACACACACACTCTTTATTTACACATACAATACATTCATTCTTTATATAACAGAATACATAGAAATCATGTGGCATAATACTGAAAAGTATCCAGCTTTTGTAATAGGAGACGGCAGCTGCTTATAAGCTCACTCTGCAGTTTAAGATGAAACGGTCAGAATCCCACATCCACTGGCAGGGCTGTTTTGTTCAGTCAGATGTTGCAAACAAACACCCATACTTCAGTCAGCAGTGCCAAGGGATTTTTGTGCCCATTGTTAATTCTGTGTTTGACTTCAGTGCAAGCCAGATCCTGCACCTCTGAATCTGATAACTGTCTTTCTCTAAGGTTTCTATTGTGGAACAAAGCTACAGATTTAGGAACACCAGAAATACAGCTACTGTAACTCACAGCAAATAAGGCCAGAGTGGTACATTTAAGCTCCACCAGGTAAGTGGAACCCAGAGAATATAGGATATGATAACACTGAATGTTAAACACAATGCAAATGACATCTTGCATGAGTGAAGCCTGGCTCGTGGTCAAATTACCAGAGCTTCTCTCATCCATCTTAATCACTGACCATAATACTAACTGGCTAACAAGTATTTAATGGTGTGCTGAGTGAAGCAGTGCCATAAACTACTGCATGCCCTGGAAACAGGAGCACAAGAAAAGCCTGTCTATGCAACACAACTTGTTCACCTCCACTCACACTGGCTTGTGTGTATCATCTTCCCATGCAATGGGGAAGGCCAAACCATAAATCCAGCAGTCATGCCCTTTGTAATTCTGTAAGCTGGTGCTTGCTGTTCAATTGGGCAGCCTCCCAGCTGGAAACCTTAATAGTATTAGCTGTCTAAATCTATGAAGAGTAAAGGTTGAGCAAATGGGGAGTGGGGGTGGGCAGTCCAGTACCCAGGCACAGTATCTAATACATCTTAATCAGATTGACAATTTTCTTTAAAATGTCTAAAAGAGGCAGACTCCCAACAGAACCAGAATCCACATACATGAAGGCAGCCATGTCACTCGTTCCTTGGCTATTAATATCTTGATTTTCTCTTAAAGCTCTGCTCACTTCTCCTTCCTGTTAAAGGAGAAGAGTATTAGCTTTGGTAGTTTCAAATTTCATCCAGCCAGGGAGCATGCTTCTATGTCATTCACTTTTAAAATTCAGGGAAAGATGAGGAAACCTTGCACCTGCACAAGAAAAGTACACAAGGCCTTGGAAATCCATCTCAAGTTTGAAAATTTTTAAAGTGAAATCTCTGATGTACCCTGCTTACTCAAATGGTGAACAGTGGCTCTCCCAACCATCTTCCCTAGTTATTAACCCATAAGGAGTAAGTTAGAAACCAGGCAGTAACTGGCAAAGTCATTAATATCAAAGATGATTTTGAGTAAGTACCTCTCCTGCCCTCTCATACAGGACCATTTTTCTTCACCAATCCAGAACACAATACCTTCCAACTTGAAGACAAGGGCCATGCACCCAGCTTGCAGCTTTCCTCAATAAATCTAGAAACTCAGTGAATGGGGCTCAATCAAGAACCCTCTCAACTTCACATTGCTCATACTTCTTAGAGACACGAACCTGTTGCTATTAAAGTGGCCAAGGTCATAAGAACACAATAAGACCCTAAGGACTTCCACTTATTGGGTCTAACCATAGGCCCATTTTGCCCAGTATCTTTTGTCACACAGAGAGTGGATGCTGAAACGCAGATGGAACAGGGTACGACCAGGGTTTTTTTCCATGGTTCCTCTCACTTGCAGCTTCCGGCATTTTAAGGTCTAGGGAAGTTCTGATTCAGAGGCTGTACCCCTGTCTCCCATGATCAACAGCTACTGGTGCCCCTTTCCTCCAAGCATTTGTCCAATTCCTTTTTGAATCTGGCTAAACTGTCAGCTTTCACAACTTCTGGTGGCAATGGGTTCCATACATTAATTACATGCTGTGTGAAAAAGAACTTACTTTTGTTAGTTTTAAACTTATTACCTGCTAGTTTATGACCCCTAAATGGAATAGGCTTAGGCTCCGTAGTCTTTCCTCATATGGAAGGCCCTCCATACCGCTAAACATCCTTGTTGCCCTTCTGTGTCCTTTTTGAGGGATGGGGACCAAAACTAGGCACAGTAATCATAGATTTATGAAGGGGCATGATGATACTTTCACTTTTGTTTACAATTTCCTTAACAACCCCTAACATTTTTTTTGCCTTTTTGATGGCTGCTGAGCACCGAGCGGATGTTTTTAGTGAACTTTCCTGTGTGGTAACAGCTAATGTAGAGTTCATCATAATGTACGTACAGGTTTCCCTCGCTTTTTTGCTGTACATGCATTCCTGGAAAACTGTGCATAACTCAAATTCACATAAAGGGAATCTACTTTACAATGTAATGAACAGGGTTTCCAAGACCTCAACCTTATTGATCCCAGACCCATTTCTCCCACTTTTACAAGACAATTTTGGTACTCGCCAAGAGCAGACAGTACACACAAGCACAGGGCACTATCATAATGGGGATGGTAACTACAGAAATACATGTCGCAGACAACAAGCGAGGAGCACAGATCCACACAGGAGACTATATTTTGGTGTGCATCACTCCCAGAGTGCACTGCACAAAGCAGCCGACTGTGGGCTTCCACCACACTGATAGCATAAGGGTGAATTTACCTTGCATATAACACATTTTTGGTATAAAAAGGATCATCACATAAGAGTGAATTTGCACATACAGAACCCGCATAAAGTCAGACCAGGCCTCGGTCTGCTGTCTGGTACCATGTAAACTAGTACAGCCTGTTCCATGGTTGGGTTCTTGGCAACTAAACCAGTGTCCCAACTGGACTGGCCTGGGTGAGGGTGGAGGTGAACACCCAGCACGACTAAAAATGGGACCTGTCAAAGGACAGATGAGCTCCATACCTGGAGAGAACATGGGCACTGCCAGGTCACTTTGCCCAAAGAATCACTAATAGATAAAGCAACTCAACTAACCTAGGAAGGTTGTTACAGCATATAAGGTACCCCAACAGTTGTAGTAGCCTCAGGACCGAATTGACTTGCATCACTTTGCAATTATCTACATTGACTTTCATCTGCCATTTATTTGCCTATTTGCTCAATCATGCCAGATCTTCTGTAGTTCTTTGCAGGCTGCCTTGGTCTTTATCACTTTGAATAATTTTATCATCCACAAATTTGGTCACTTCGCCACTCACCCACTTTGAGGTTTGATGGATTTTGGCCCAGGAAAAACACTTCCTATATGCAATAGTGGTAAAAAGTCTCCTGTGCTTCTTGCCTTTCTAGTGCATACCATTGTTTCTAGTATAAGAATGAATCACTCTAGGGTACATTTTCAACACTATGGAAATTACCTGTGCAATCTCTGTAACTGCTAGGAAGGATTATTACAGTAAATACCCATCATCTTAAACCCAATGGCTACTATTCCTAATGTAGGCCAACTGATAGCCCCTGAAGCAAAAATATGCAGCCTTGTCTGGACAAAACAGCTTCCTATTGCTGTGAAAGGCTTGTTACTTACCGTCATCCTGATCTCAACAAAGGAGTCCTCCCCTGTGATATTCAACTTGAGCTGCAGTTCAGAAATGATGGCGACCAGATCTGCCTTCTCAGCCTGGAGCCGTGTCACCTGTGTCTTCAGCTGTGCCAGTTCCTTTCCAGGGGCAGAAGCCAAATACACAATATATTAACTAGCCAAGAATCAGAGGCAAAACACAATACAACAGCATCCTACATGCCCTTTCATTTACTAAAATCCCATTAGGCACCAAAAATCCAGTTTACAGCTATTAAGAACTGCTCTGGGCTTGCCCCTATCAATGAGATCACGCTGCATTAAACTGGGTTACTCAGCCACGAGACTATCTCCTGCAAGGCGGTAACACAATCTGGAAATAAAGCCTCGATATTCCTCTTGTCGATGTCTCCATAAAGCAGGAGTAACTTTACTCCACCCTGGTGTAAGCAGGAGGAGAATTAGGCCCATGACTTAAACGTTCACTGCTCTCTACACTGCTAGGCCCAACTGTGTTGTTTAGTTAACTAAGCCAGTGGGATGAGTGTCTTTTAACATGGTCTCTCAGGGCAGCAAATCTCAGTGAAGGCAGGACTATTTTAAGCACCTGGACACTATGATGAAGGGTACAAAGGACAAGAAGGTAGAACCAAACCCCCTCCCACCATCTTTACTTCTTCCCACCTCTGGCTCCAGCACACTGGGTACCTCTCCACAAATAACCCCTGCCACAATTATTTCTTCTCTTTGCCTCTTTCCCAGCTCCCAAGGCTCTGCTATGGTGGCACTGCCTCTCCTTCGGTACCATCTTCTCTGCCTGTGCCCCTCTCTGTGGCTCAGATTTTATGCTTAGAGGAGGCAGCAGGAGCCTACTGCAGCAAGGAAGCAGTAACTTTTTAGCAGTCAGCAGGAGGACAAAAGCCAAGAAGCTTCTCTCTCAAAACTCATCTAAGCACTGGGAGTTTATAGCCTGTGGAGGCCACAAGCTATATAAGTGACCCATGGCAACTAAAGCAGATGAGGTCATCTGCCTACAATTTATCTTGAAAAAGAAGATAAAGTAAAAGGATAGGGCGAGAGAAATAGGGACAGATTTGTTCTCTCTCTCAAAGGAATCTGGGCTAGAATCAGGACAATACCTTTCAAAGGGAGAATAGTCTGGGCTTAAATGACATCCTGTCAGGTTAAAAACCATGATATCTCTAGCAGAGATTGATTACATGGAAAGAATTCCTGAAAATCTATATTTCTCTCTCAACTCTGTAAGTGAAGACAACTAAAACAGACTCATCATTAGTCTGCTCTTCTACACCGGCAAAATGTTGCAAGACTAAATTTGCAAGTGTGGCTTTGAGAATATTGGATTCCTTTGTCGAACAAAGTTTCCACAGAAAAACAAAAAAAAACCCTAATCAAAGTCAAGGAACGTGCCTCTCCATGGCAGATTTTTTAAAAATAATAATTGGGGCCAGCCTTGACTGGACAGTGCTATTTAGAAAAGGGTTTGAGAAGTGAAATGAATAGGTTTGCTTCCTCAGCCCTAAATGTTGCAATGGAGATATAACTTCGCAAACTCAGGAGCTTACCCACAGCAGTATTTGCTTCTGGTCTGAGCTCACCCCCAGCACCTGCTCGAGAACCATGGGCTTTCATCTGGTCTGAGAGCAGGCACCAGGGACAAGCCCAGAGCAGCCTCACCAATAAATTTCTCCTTCCGGAGCATGTCAGCAGACTCAGGTGAACAGCATTTACATCGGGGGTGGGCATTTATTTCAGGCAGAGGGCTGCTTACTGAGTTTTGACAAGCTATTGAGGGCCACATGACAGGCAGCCAGGGGCAGATATATATTAATTTTCTAAATTGTTTAAGGGCCCTGCGGGCTGGATAGAACAGCCTGGCAGGCCACATCTGTCCTGTGGGCCGTATTTTCCTCACCCCTGAGATTTACATGGTAGAGGCCACGATCCATCTATATACTCAGTATCTTGCCTCCAAGACTGGCTAGAACCAGAGTCTTCAAGGAAAGATGCTGCACTGGGCAGATGCAGGATAATCTGTCTCCAAGAACATAGAATCTGCATTCCTAACACTGTGAGATTGCTTCAGGACTGAAAGCATGAATTTAATAAAGGTTAAACATGTCAAGAAGAACATCTCTCTCCAAGTGCCTAATTTGAGCATGAAGCAGGATTTTGAACAGGATTCGTTACCAACCTCTAGCATGACACTACAAACTACATCCAAGCTCTATCTACCAACCACTAAATTACAAACAGGGATAAACAAGGTTTAGTTTGACTCCAAACATGAGTGTTGTAGGATAAAGTTTGACTGAATAAGAACAGAATTACTTTCATGACTTTAAAAATAACGAGATGGAAGGTTTTTTGGTTAAATATTTTCATGTGATATTGAAAATCCAAACACAAGAGCACAACATGAGTACACGGGAAATAGAAACGACCTAGATAATAAAATCCAAAAGTTAAAAGTGAGAAAGCCCCCACCCCCGCAAAATAGCAAAGCAGAGAATAGAAAGCTAGTGACTTATCTGAAACTCTTCACCTTCTGATTATTTCCTGTGACTTAATTTTCAGAGTTGTGGAACACACCCAAAGCTGAAAGGAGTCAGTTATCTTTGCAGAACATTAAATAAATGTACAGCATGATAGTGGTATGAATGCTCCCTTCCTTAAAAAAAAAAAACTACAGAGTTGAATAAATAGATGGTGCTTAAATTACCATTTCAGGCTCTTTCTTTCTCTCTTTTAAGTTGTGAAGTTGTTTCCTCAGCTCCTCATTTTCAACACACTTGGCTTGTAAGCAATTTTTAGCTTCTTTGAACTTGGACTCAAAAAACTCACGCTCCTCCTTCTGTTTCTCTCGCCATACAGAGAGCTCCTCATACCGATCCTTCATCACTTGGTTATGCAGTTTCATGGCTTCTAGAGAGTGTTCAAACACAAACATCAGTGTATGCTGATATCTGGCCTCTGATACAGGAGGCTGCTGGGCCAGAAGGAAAAGCAGAACTTATTTAGCTGGGCAGTGATCTGAAGCAGGCATTGCTTTACCATATGTACTAAAACAAGAAACACAAAAGGATGCTGATTTTGTTGGGAGACCTCTCGTGTTTTAACAAAGATTATTATTACCAATATTAAAGCACAACTTTGTGCTATCTCTATGGGTTATTGCTACGCCAGGGCACAGAGTTCACTTCTCTGCCTTGCACCTGGAGGGAAAATACTGACACTTGCACAATGTGGATGCAAAACTACCCCAGGAGAATGGGAGAGTTCTACGCCTAATTCGTGCTAGTGTCAATGACAGTGAAAAGATGAAGACAGTGGAGAATCAGACATGTTCTTGAACTTGCCCCTTCCCCTCTAACTTGGGTGGATAATCTTGACATTTTAGTATTCTGTACAAAAGGTTATTTAGCATCCAGTTATACCCTCAGATCTAAACACACCTTCCACTGACTTTGGTATGAAGAAACCATGTATTCAAGGGCAGTGTTACTTTTTTCTTAAAATTAAAAAAGTGATCAGTCCAAAGGAAACTAGAGTTTGTGGGCTAAGATATTACACTGCAAACAGCAAGAACTATTACTACAGTATAACAGTAATATAATACGATAGCAGTGATAACTATTACTATACTATACCTGTTATATTAGACAGAGTCAGGGATTGTATGTCTAACCTCCAAAGACTTCTGAATTGGAGTGAGACTGCCAACCTGAAAGTCACTTTTCTGTCTCAAAACATCCCAAATTTACTTAAGATCACTGCTACTTTTTCCCTAGTTTCATAGTTTCTAGGGTCAGAAGGGACCTGAGTAGATCCTTTAGTCCGAACCCCCGCCATGGCAGGAAATAATACTGGGGTCAACCGACCCCAGCAAGATGTTCATCCAACCTCCTCTTAAAACCCCCCAGGGTAGGAGCCTGCACCACTTCTCTTGGAAGTTGGTTCCAGGCCCTAGCCGCCCTGACCATGAAGTAGTGCTTCCTGATATCTAGCCTAAACCTGCCCTCCGCCAGCTTGTGACCGTTATTCCTGGTCACTCCTGGCAGTGCACGGGGGAACAGTGATTCCCCCAGTGCCTGCTGGTCCCCCCTGACTAATTTATAACAGGCCACTAGATCCCCCTCAGCCTTCTCTTTTGGAGGCTGAACAGGTTCAGGTCCCGTAGCCTCTTCTCATAGGGCCTGCCCTGTTGTCCCCTGATCATACGAGTGGCCTCCTCTGGACCCTCTCCATGCTGTTGACATCCCTCTTGAAGTGCGGCGCCCAGAACTGGATGCAGTACTCCAGCTGCGGCCTGACCAGTGCCGCACAGAGGGGGAGGATCACCTCCCTGGACCTGCTCGAGATGCATCTGTGGATGCATGACAAGGTGCAGTTGGCCTTCCTGACTGCATCCCCACACTGCCGGCCCATGTTCATCTTGAAGTCAATTATGACTCCAAGATCCTTTTCTGCCTCCGTGCTGACAAGAGGGGAGTTCCCCAACCTACAAGAGGGGAGTTCCCCAACCTTAAGCACAAGTTAATTTTGTGCTTTTAAAAACACAGCGTGTACAGTTAGTTTCCCCATTCTCTTGTATCAAGTCAGTTTCCTGTTGACAGACAACAGCCCTGTTTTACTTAAACTATAAACTGACCAGAGGTATTAAGTCCATCCCACAGTCTCAGGTACAGTGTCAGGAAAAACAGCTTTCTCCTTTAAAAAGTTAATAACTACAGATAAAGACCTCGAACTGATCTTACCCTTAATAAAATCATAAATCAAGAAAAAAAAGTATCCTTTATACTAAAGATAGTGTTGCCCAGGACTCAACATATTGTCTTCAGCCTTAAATTCCATGTCGACACATGAAGACAAATATTTTTAGTTACATGGAAATGTCTGACAGACTCAAAGACAGGCCCTTCTTGATGTTGAAATACTCCAAGTTTTGCTTCAATGTATGTTCAGAAACACCTCCAATGTACTGGGAGGGCTGAACAGCTCAGTGTTTATCCCACACAGCAGCGCTGCTCAACCTTTTGGCACCACAGGCCGATTCCCATACACGGGCAGCATGCAGGGTTCAGTCCCACAAGCCTGGAATGGACCCTGAACTGCCTGATCTAGTACATGGGGCCGTGCTGTCATTTGGCCTACAGGACTCTCCTTGGGTCCAGAAATTTGGCAGCTGGGGAGTGGTAATTAACAGTCACATTCCACCCCCACGTCCCCCCTATCCCCCGCTCAAATTTTGAGACCTGTCGGGAGCCCTGCAGACTGGATAACACAGCTCGTGGGGGTTGGGCACCCAGCTTTGTGGGGAATTCACGTTTTCTGAAACATATTTGTTCCTCTCATCTGAAGGCAATCCAGGCACCTATACACATGCAGCAAGGCTGCTTCAATGCACTGTAATTACTTGATTAGTCAAGTCTACTGGAGCGTGGTAGTTACCATACTCCAGCATCTCTTGTATTAATGTTCCTGAGCTGAAAAACAGCTGTGGGGGCACTTTAACTAAAGCTTGCTCAACAAACTTTAGTTAAAGAACCCCCGCTGCCATTTTTCAGCACGGGGACACTGATACACAAGATGCTCTGGGCGCTTTAATCAAAGTTGCTCTTGGAGCCATTCTAATTAAAGTATTCCCCCACCACCACCCGCAACTCCCGAAGCACGTGTATAAATGACCTCCATGACCATGCCTACTAGACTGGGAACCATGCAAAATGCAGTGATGAACATAGATTTCTTTCAGAACAAAGGAGGTGGTACCAAAGGAGATGGTCTTTTTTTGAATGATGGCTCAATGTGTAGAGCATTCACCCAGGCTGTGCACGAGCTGGATTCAGGACCCTCCTCTATCTGGGAAAGCAACTAGCTTAACCATATGGGGGAGTTGTGCTTACTCTTCACTTTTCTTCCCTACTTTCTGACCTAGTGAATCTTTCATACTCCAGGCACAGTGGAACACCTTCAAAAGGGAGGCTGGACAATGCCCCCACCCCAAAAGAGCCTGCAGCTTGGTGGTACAGGCACTCTTTTGGGATCTGAATCCTCTCAAGCAGGGTGCAGAATTGAACCTAAGGCTACTACTTCTTGAATTAGTGTCCTGTCAGACTAGTGTTTCAGCTGCAGAAGGGGGACCAACTTTTCCTCCTCCATGTGTACTTTTAATAGAAAGGAGTCACTGTCTACTCCATTTTGGAAAGAAACACCTAGCTTCAGCAGAGGGTACAGGCTGTGAATTCCCAAGTAGTAGGAGGGTCCTGGCTGCATTAAGAAGCATCCTTCACCTCAGCATTTTGTTATTGGCCAGCTTAGTCAGCTCCTTGTTCAGTGTGCTGTTTTTTGTGGAGCTCATTTTGAGGTATCTAACTCTCCCCCTGCTACACAGGAGCCTAGGGGACTGCCTCTGAGCTACCAGTTTCAATTCAAGGGAGACCTACTAGCTGGAGTCACAGATTGCAATGCCTAACCCTATTTAGCTTTGAACCTTAATGACTCAGGAAACCTCTGACACCTCTTAGACCTCTCAGAGCTATGAGGGCCTTGAAACCACAAAAGACCAGTTTATATGTTATTAAAATTTTTAAGTTTGTAGAATCTCCCTCATGGGTGGTTTTAAAGAACAGATTAGACAAATATTGGTCAGGAATGACTTGGGGTTCCTTGATCCTGCTGTGAGGAAGGAAGATGACTCTTCCTATCTCTTCCATTCCTGTTTTCTAATTTCAATGAATTAACAAGTAGAGAATGAACCTTAGTGAGAAGGGTCTTTCAAAGACCAAGCAGCTTTGCAAGATGCTGAAAAAATGGTGTTTGACATGAAGTTGACATTTTCTAACCCATGTGATGAATTACATGTTGATCTCTCTGGGCTATACCAAGAGTCTCTCCTAATGCATTTCCTATGTATAGCATTGAGCTAAAACTTTGAAAAGTATCACTTCTTGAAACTCATGTAATTAGTAATGCATAATAAGTACTGAGTGGGTGTAAAATATTACCACAGAAGAGCAAAGGAAAAGAGAATCTCTATCCTATAGACTTTTTTTTTAACAAAGGAGTAAGTCAGAACTCAAGGTACTCAATGCAAGGCAGAATCAGACTGCTCCATTTCATTTACCTTTTAACTCATTATTCTCTGTAATCAGCTCCTTCATCTGCTGCACCATCTCCTCTGGGGTGTACATGCTGAGCGTAGAGGGGGCCATATCATGGGTCCCGTTTCCCATTTCACTGTTGGGGCACTTCCCATTTTCAGCAGGGCAGCTGGACATCACGGCAGTGACTATTATAAGGTTAACAGACAGAGAGAGTCAGCCTCCTGCTGCAAGGCTGACCATCAAAAAAACCCAATGACGTACATCTCAAACTAACATCAAGCCACAGATCAATTTAACTGGTGAGGGCAAAATATGGCCACCAGGCCAGATCCAGCCGACCAAGGGATTTTGTCTGGCCAATGGCAGGTCCCTCAGTCTTGCCCAGGCCCGGTGCTGGGGGCAGTATGGGCCATGGCACATGTGGCCAGTCCCACTGCCCCCAGGTACGCAGCAGAGCTGGGCAGTGCAGCAACCAGACTTGCTTTCCGGCAGCCACAGCAGTGGCGGCTCCTTCCAGTTGCTGCAGCTGCCAGACCTGGTCCCACTGCCCAGGCACCCGGCCCAGCTGCCCCACACCCCATCTGCCCAGGTTAGGATAAGCACAGGCAGGGTGCTGTGCTTGGCTTGATGGCTGGGATCGGGCTGCGGGCCAGCAGGGAGCAGCATCCAGAAGCAAGATGGATGGGCAGAGCCAAGGAGACCCCAGGATCTTGGGACTGAAGCCTGGGGCTGCCCACACAGCCTTGCAACAGCCATGGATTCAGTGTGCAGACGGGTGTGCAGGGAGCTGGGGCAGGGTGCTGACCTGGCCTGTAACAGCTCACCAAAACCCTCTATGTGGCCTATGCACCCAAGTAATTGCCCACCCCTGACTGGATACCTCTGCCCTGCTGTGATATACAAGTGTCTCTGTTAGCCTCAATGCTCTACAACATCGCCATGCAGACTTTACCAATTTAGTTTCTAGCACAAAACTCAGTTCTGGCTCATTACCCTTTTGCCACATGGAGGCCACACCAGCACTTAGACCAGAACTTTCAAATTCAGGTATTGGCTATGGTGGGCTCCATGATGGGAAGCCCTCTCTTCTACCTCATGCTCATTTATTATCCTTGCCTACTTGATCTAAACCAAACCAACCACAAATTTCCTCTTCCCCTTCCCTGGCCCCTTCCCCAACTGTTCCAAAGGAGTTCATAGACCAGTTGCAGTCGGCCCTGTATTCCCTTCCCTCCTGTTCCCTTCCTAAAGCAGGCACCGTCCTTCACTCTCAACATCTGGCTGGGTTTTACTATAGCACATTTCTTTTTCTTCTGTGAGCAGAACTCCCAAGTGCTCCAGTAGCTGTGGCCACAGCCGAGTGCCAAGGGCAGTCTGTCAGAACTGCAATAATGAGCAATGGGTTAATTATTAAAGCCAGCAAAAAAGCTACCCAGGGCTGCAAGCCTGCTTCCAGGAATGGAAAATACTGCTACTTTATTCTTATATTTCACTCTGCTTTTTATTCATACAAGTCAAAGTGCTTGATGAGAGAGAGCAGTAGCCACATCTGAAATGCACAGAAGGGTGGCAACTTGTCCAGTCACTCAAGAAACAGGTGGCAGGGCCAAGGATGGAAGCCAAGCCTACCAAGCCCAAGGCCTGGGCCTAATTCACAGCATTACCCTGCCTTCTTTAAGAACAGCTGTTAATTGGAAGCCAAGAGAGATTTCAGAGCTGGCTTCATAGTCTCTACAAAATGAACCAAGCTTGCAATGATGCCCCATGCCATCCCCAGCTCCCAAAGCAAGTTTTAGATTTGCTCACTGCAAGAGAAGTATTTTTCTCTTTGCTTTCATCCTTCCCCTAATCCTTCCCTTTGTTGGGTTATCTTTAATTGCTTTCTCTACTCTGGATTTTAACCCCCTTGTCCTTCAGCTCTGCAAAACTATGGCCCCTAAATCCATTTAATGTAGAATAACAATCAGATAAGTAAACAGCGACAAGTTCAGAGGGAACTGTTCAGACAGCCGTGCCCATAGCAGTCGAGACAGTTATATGCTCCCAGCAACTTTGCAGAGTCATGGTCAGCTCATGTCACAGAGCCTGCCTCTACTGCATTTCTGTGGCGTTATGGGAGCGGAGGAACATCCTGGAGGTAAGTCAGGCCTCACATTTCTTGCACTGATGCCTTCCAGGACTGAAGCATGCTGCAAAGGGCGTTCTCAGTGCTGGGGAGAGGGGAGGCTCAGATGAACAGGCTCCAGCAGGAATATCCCTGCTGCCTCCTCCTCGGGCAGGGGCAGAGGGCCCGCCACATAACAGCACAAAGGCTTTGTCAGGGGAAGGGCTGGATTCCCCTACAGCAGCGGTTTTCAGCCTTTTAAATGTGCTGACCCCTAAAAATATTTCACTTAGAGATGCAGGCCCCTTGGGACTATAAGTACAGGGATCCCCTTGCTCTTGGATTGATCACTGTCTGCGAGGTAGGTGAGAAAGGCCTGTCTGCAGCCCCCAGAGGTCTGGGGACTGCAGCTTGAAAACCACCACCCTAAGGGGGCCCCGGAGAACTCCTTTTCGGTTTCATTAAAATAAGTGAGCAGGTAGATAGGCAGGTAGGTAGATAGGTGGGTAGATAAATAGGTAGGTAGACAGGTGGGTGGGTGGGTAGGTAGATGGGTGGATAAATAGGTAGATAAGTAGGCAGGTGGGTAGGCAGGCACGCAGGTAGGTAAGTAGGCTGGCGGGGAGGCAGGCAGGCAGGTTGGTGAGTAGACAGGTAGGTAGGTGGTCACTTACGAGTGACTGGTGCCTCCTGAATCTGGGGGGGCGCCTGCAGAAGCCGCCGAGGGTGGTGGCCCCGTCCGGGGGCACGCGCACCCCTCCCTGGCGCCTCTGGCAGGTAGATAAGTGGGTGAGTCGATCCGCAAGGGTGGAGGCCGCAGGCAGCGCGGCCCGGCCGGGCCGTGTCACCGAGCTGCCCTCACTACCGCCGGGGCCGGTCGGGCAGGCTCCGCGCCGAGACCCCCTGAGGCCGAGTGACGGCGGCGTGGCGCGGGGCCGCTCACCTGCGGGGGCCGGGCCGGGGGCGGCGGCGGCCGGTCGGTTTCTCTCTCCCTTCCCTCGGCTGACGCCGTGACGCTTCTGCCGGGAGTTTCCCAGGCCCCGCCCCCTCCGCCTCCACCCCGCCCCCCCGGCCCCTTGCCCCGCCCCCCGGCGCTGCGGTCAGTGGCCGTGGCGCGCCCCGCGGCTGCACGGGGGCGGCCGTCGGCGGAAAAGCGGTGCAGCTGTGCGCCTTGTGGAGGCAGCGAGTCGATGGAGCAGGGGCCAAACCCGCATCGCTCCCGGGGAGCCTGGCCCCGCTCCGGGGTTTGCTGTCTGCACTTCCTTCCCCCTGAGTCTTCTCCCCGATAGCTTGCAATGAAGAAAGAGTTGGGGTTTTTTTTGCAAAAAACCTTGTCGGTCTAATAAAAGAGATCATCTCTACTACGAGTCCTGATTGCCTCTGCCTCGGCTCTGACGACCCAGATTTTGCTCACTCACGGAGCAATATAAAGTGCATCAGAAGAAGACTTACTTGCACGCTTGTTTCCACCTGGCTTTGCATAATTTTTCAGTGTGCCATTGTATTTGCCGAAAAGCTATTATTTTGAGCTTCCAATACAGTCCTTTCATATTTAAGACCTGGCAGCACTGTGCACCACGCAGATCCCGAGGGGGCGCATCTTTGTACATCAGCCTCCCCCACAAGACCCCAGGATCCAGGCCCACTAGGCAGCCCCTCTCCCAAACCACCCCAAAGCTGGGTGCATCATCCCATGTAACAACATACCTTTTTTATGTAAAAAGAAACTAGAAGCTTTATCATCTGCTAGGGCCCAGGACTGTGTCCGTCCATTTAAGGTGAAAGCAAAAGCAAATGTAATGTTATTAGATGTGCATTCCTTTGCCATGTCCTCTATTCTGCACAAGCACACAACACTCTGGGCAAACAAGAAGCAAACCATGTCCTTTCTTTAGTCCTGTTGTCATTACAATCAAATGTACGTCCCTCTCAGCTCCCTCCGACACCGTCAAGCCTTTTTGAGCATCTTGGCCAGTGCTTCCCCGAAAGTGATTTCTGCACATGAGTTAATGTTTCCACACCTGAAGTGATGTTTTTAGCTAGAGCTAATGCAGCCTGGAGGGCTGCAAAATAGAAGCTGCTTTAAGAGGAGCAGCTATGAGCAGGATTATTGAAGAAACAAGAGCTGGGTTAGTGGAACATCACCAAAATCACTGAAAAAGACAGAAGGTCATTAACCTTCCTGTGGAAAGAGGAGGTTAGAAGGAGTTAGGTGGATTATAATGAGCCATGAAGTCAATCGACTCCCTTAGCACTGCCTGAATATAAATGCTGCTGCCACTGCCAAGCAGTTGGTTTTAAACTTTGGATGGAGCAGGAATCAAAGGGGGAGGGTGCAACTGCACCACTGCACTCCCCTGGATTTGCCCCATGCTTGCATTATGGTGTGACTATGGCAGGCACACAAAGGTATAGCCAGAGGCTGGAGTAAAGCACCCGGTTCCTGGGTAAAGTCATGCTAGGGAAATCAGGAGTGACTAGCCATTGGTGTAAATTACCCAGTGTATGGGTTGTGTGTGTCTGCACCTCTAGTTCAGTGATTCTCAGCCACAGCACCCTGGGGTGCCTTGAGATCCTTTCAAGGTTGCCGCAAGATGCTGTGCAATGTTAGCACTGTTAGGTATGCAAATACGATTCACACGGTAAGCCCAGAGATTTCAAACAGAAATCCACAATTGTATTCTTTGCAACAGAAAACCTTCTGCATTACTCTTCTATCGTAAAAAAAAAAAAAAGTGAAAACTAAGAGCTGGCATTTTCCAAGGGATATCTGGAGTCTCTCCAGGGGTGTCTCCAACCTAAAAGGGTTGCAAACCACTGCTTTAGTCAGTGCCATCTCAGGCAGTATTTTGCTCAGTGAAAGGCATCTGCATCTTGTTGTGAGCTGCAGTAATGATGGCTGCTACAGGCAGCTCTCTAGAGTACTGGTTCTCAACCTTTTGAGACTTGACGCATCCCTTACTGAATTCAGGGCACCTCTCATTGGACTTGAGGCACCTGTTGGAAAATGTTAGTTCTTAGTTTCCACTAGCTTTTTTGGCTATAAGAAAATAACAGAGCGATTTTTCTGCTCAAAGGTCTCAGAAAGGTCACAGCAGTCCCAAATGTTTTTAAAACTATGGATTCTTACATGAAATTTCTGGGTTTATCTTGTGAATCATTTGCACACCTAATAGTGTTAATAATGTGTAGCACCCCCCAGCACCCTTGAAAGGATCTCAAGGTGAGATTGGTTGAGAATCACCAGTTTAGGGAAAGCTCTTTGTGGCCGTGTCCAGATGAGCACAGCTATGCAGTATGTGGCACCACAGACCTGTCTGCGGTGCCACACCCCACACATTCAGGTGTTCCCCATGCTGCAAGGTAGCAGGGTGGGGTCTTTTTTTGACGCTGGGTTATCCCAGGGTCAAAAACCCCTGTGCAAAAAAAAAAAAAAAAAAGCAGGTGGCACGCA
Organism: Crocodylus siamensis; assembly: GCF_052110815.1. Taxonomy (NCBI): domain Eukaryota; kingdom Metazoa; phylum Chordata; order Crocodylia; family Crocodylidae; genus Crocodylus; species Crocodylus siamensis. The sequence goes on along the minus strand of NC_143398.1, from coordinate 12,847,435 downwards.
CTGCCCAAAACCAGAGCCTGGGTGACTAGAGCCACACTCTGGCTGCCGGCCAAGCTCCGGGCGGCAGGATTGCCACAGCTGCAGCTCCCCGAGGCCCCCAGGGCCCCAGGCAAGGCTGCTGGGGCCAGCAATGCACAAAACTGGGATATATTATGCCAGTGCTAACATGGGAACAGCTTGCACCTAGAATCACCCAGTCACAAAACTGAGGTTATAGAAAATGAATGCCAAGCCCATTTCTTCTCTCAATGCTAAGGATTAGATCAAGGGCACGATCACTACATGGTATTATCCCCATACCTGTAGGTTTTGTTGGGGCCAGGAAGGAATTTTTCCTCCCCCTGTGGCTACATGTGTCAGACAGGTTTTTTTGTCTTCCTCAGAAACATTGGGTGTTGATTGTAGGCCAGGCTGGGGTGTGTTGATGCTCCTGCTGGGACATAAACCCAGAGGTTTCTGGCTAGTGGGTCTTGCCCCTTTGCTCAGGGTCAGACCAATTGCCATATCTGGGGTCAGGAAAGAATTTTACTCCATGGTCAGATTGGTGCAGGCTGTGGGCGTTTTGCTCAGTAGTGGGGGACGTGGCCCTCTCGGATCCCTCAAGCATAGTTTAACAACCCTTGCAACAGCAGGACATTGCCAGCCAGGGTCCTCCTGATGTACCTGTGTCAGGTTAGGGTGTTATGCCTTATGGCTGTGGGACAGGGTTGTCTGCGTAGTTTTGGTAATAGGTGAGATAAGGATTTGTGTGGGATGGTTTAGCTAGGGATGATCCTGCCTCTGGTAAGAGGTTGGACTAGATAACCTCCAGAGGTCCCTTCCAGCCCTACTTTTCTATGTTCTGTGAGTCCAGGATTTTATGAAAGGAGAAACTGAGGCAGAGGGGATTTCCAAGATTTCCTGGAGAGGAACTCAAGTTACTGGACCCTACTCTAGGTATGTCCTACCATAGATCCAGAGGTGTGAATTCAAGTCTTATGCAAAAGACCACCCCAACTGTGAATGGGTATTCAGTCCTCTAGGCTGGAGAAGTGAATGGGAGCTGGGCAGAATGTCAGCAACATCACCCCGTTTTGCACCACTGGATACAGAAACTGTCATGCCTTAACGGTGCCAGCATAACGGGCTGTGTGACAGGAGTGCCTCTTTGGGTCCGTCTACTAGTGACCCTGCAACACCGATTAAGGGCCAACCGCCCGTCTTCTCGCCTGCCATGCCTTGTTACTTGCTTGATTGGAAGATATTAATCAAGCGGGAGGCTGCCCATTTTCTGTCTCGGTGCCTGGGGCACTATCTGCGGGTCCTTTCCTCCCCTTACACCACAGCCCAAGCCTCACAGATGTACCTGATGTTGTTTGGGTCTGTTCCACTCTCCGTGCCACACGGACACTCTCTGGCTTGTCTTGCAGCCTGAGCCCTCACCGGCACCCTCTAGCTTGTCTCACAGCCTGCGCCCCTACCGGCGCTCTCTGACTTGTCCCACACTGCCCGCTCCGGGGCTTCTCGCCACTGCCCGCTCCAGGGCTGGGGTCAATACACCCCTGAATGCTGTGCCCTCTCTGACACCAGGGTCCCCACATTACTGTGGAGCCCCTATGAGGCCTCCTCCAACCCCCAATAGCCTCACCCAGTCCTCCGGTGTAACAACAAACACGAAACACAAAGCCCCCCGGGCTATAACATAACACTAACCCATCCGGCCAAACCACATTCAATCGCTACCGGGGGGAAATACTCCAACCCCCAGCAGCACCCCAGGGATGGTCACACCTTCCGGGTTGTCCCTTCTATCTGCACTGGCCGAGCTCCTTCTTCCTTGGTTGCCAGAGGGCAACTCCCCTCCTAGCCTCCTGCCTGGGTTTATAAGGGCCAGGCCCTGCCCCTTCCTGTCAGCCGGCTCCCCAGCGGTTGTCCTGGCAACCAGCACCTGTTACTCTGGCTGCCCAGGCAACTGGCAGTGAACCTCCCCCCATCTTGCCACTAGGGGTCTCCTCCGAGTTGTTTTTCTGCTCTAAGGCACAGGGCACCTGAGTGCTCTGGACAGGCTGTCTAGCTTGGGCTGACCCCTAACCTTTTGAAACATCTGCTAATGATGCCAGCCTTCATATTCCATCTTTCCTCTTCTCACACATCTGTTTTCATGCTTCCTTCCATGCTGCCTCTGTCTCTCACATACAGACCTAAAAGGTCCAGGCCTCCTTATCAAAGTTCTTCCTTAAAATTCACTTCTGTGGTAATGCTTGGAAGAAATTGCCCCCTACACTAAAGCAAGAAACAGAATCATAGGGCAGGAAGGGACCCCATGGTTCATCTTCTCCAACTCCTGCATGAATGAAAGACATACTATTCCTAAAACATCTCTGCCCAATATTTTTCCATCCTGTTCCTGAAAACCTCCAAGGAAGGAGAAATCAGCAGGTAGCTGAGCATTTGGTATTTGAATAATTATAATTGGATTAAAGACATTATGCTACCACTATTTATTGAAGGGAAGATTTTGAAAGGCTCCAAGGTCAGTTAGGAATTGAATTCCCACTGACTTTCAGTAGGAGCTGGGCACCTCTCTGCTGCATACGCCTGTGAAAATATTTCACGGATTCACAGACCTCCTTATTGATCTCTATTTATCTCAACATATAAATATAAAAGTAATGCCCATTCCCAGCCCTGGGAGTTCTTTGGCATGTCATGCATCCAGGGGACAAGGGACAAGGAATTCGTCCATGACAGCGGGATTTTCTATCTTCCGTTCCCTTGTCCCACCCAGATCACAGCCTAGCTCAAGCAGACCAGCTTTGCAATGGGTCCCAAAGGTCAACTAATCTGATCATTTTGGAGCAAGTTAGGAAATGAATTCCAACACCAAGGGGCTGTCCTGATGCATACCCTGCAAATATCTCTTATCCCCTTAAAGGCCTGGAAAATATAACTGATAGTGAAAGATCCAAGCAGCTTAATCTGTCTACATCCTCAAGAGATCACCATCTGTAAATACTTTCATGGGAAAGAAATATAGTAATAGAGTACACTTCTAGCTGGCAAGGATATAACAAGATCCTATAGCTGGAAGTCATATCTAGGCAAATTCAGACTAAGGTGCAATTTTTTTACACTTAACCTCTGCAACAATATTGTAAGGGTTGTGAGGAATTCCCCAGAGGAAATCTTTAAAATACCTGAGATCTAGTCTGGATTTGAAAGAGGAATTTATTCATGTAAATAGATCATAGTATCATAGAAAAGTAGGGCTGGAACAGACCTCACAAGCTCAATTAGTCCAGCCCCCTGGTCAAGTCAGGATCATCCTGACTAAACTATGCCAGCCAGGCACCTGGCCAATCTCCTCTTGAACATTTCCAGGGATGTTCCTCTAGGTATCCTGTTCCAATGATCGCCCACCCGCCTCATAGAGGGTTCTTCCTAGCCTCCAACCTAAATTTCCTCTACTGCAGCTTGAGGCCATTGCTCCTCATCCTGTCCCAAAAGGCCACAGAGAAAAGGTCATCTCCAGCCTCTCTGCAATTGCCCTTCAGTAATTCATAGAAAATAAGGGCTGGAAGGGAGCTCAGGAGGTCACATCTAGTCCAACCCCCTGCTCAAAGCAGGATCAGCCCCAACTAGATCATCCCAGGCAGGGCTTTGTCTAGCCGGGTCTTAAAAACCTCTAAGGATGGAGACTCCACCACCTCTCTGGGTAGCCTGTTCCAGTGTTTTACCACTTTCCTAATGAGAAAATTCTTCCTAATATCTAACCCTCAACTTCCTTGCTGCAACTTGAGACCATTGCTCCTTGTTCCGTCATCTGCACCACTGAGACCCATCTAGCCCCTTCCTCTTCGGGACCCCTGTTCAGGTAGTTGAAAGCTGCTATTAAATCCCCTCTCAGTCTCCTCTTCTGTAGACTAAATAAGCCTGGTTCCCTCAGACTCTTCTCACAAGTCATGTCCCCCAGTCCCCTCACCATTTTTGTTGCCTTCCACTGGATTTTCTCCAATTTGTCCACATCTTTTTTTGTACTGGGGGGCCCAAAACTGGACACAATACTCCAGATCTGGCCACACCAGTGCCAAATAGAGAGGAAGAATCACTGCCCTTGACCTGCTGGCAAAACTGCAGCCCACTACACTGTTAGCCTTCTTGGCAACAAGGACAAGAGCAAACACTGTTTGCTCATATTCAACTTATTGTCCACTGTAACCCCCAGGTCCTATTCTGCAGAGCTGCTGCCCAGCCAGTCAGCCCCCAGCCTCCACATCCATCTTGAAGTGTGGGGCCCAAAACTGAACACATTACTCCAAGAGTGGTCTCCCTGGTACCAAATAGATTGGGAGAATCACTTCCCTTGATTTGTAAGACATGTAGGTACCCAAACTACAAATCCCAGGAAGCAATGAGGCAGCATTTCCAAACCAAATTACTTTGGTTCAGCAGAAATGCATCAACATTCAAATTTCCAGTGCAGTAAAAATACTCAGCAGGAAAAAACGTGAACTGTGTCATGGCCGCCAGCTCTTAGTGTGTTGCATACCGGCTATGGTGGTTGTCCCAGCCGCCTGCGGAGGGTTCAGGATTGAGAGTATGGTCAGGGGTAGAAAGGTAAGAAAGGTTTATTGACTTAACAAAAACACGACTACACGTAGTATACTAAGACAAATAATGACAGACAATAATAATTCACGTCGGCAACTTATTGGCAGTCCCCTCTGATGCCTGATGTATGACAAGCTTCTCTTTCCACAAAGATCAGTGAGGTCAGGCATCCCTGATCAGCACTGTCCGAGAGGTACCAGGAAGGACCCTGGTATTCAGTCCTTGGGCTCCTCGAGATCCACGGGCCCACTGATCCAGGTCAACAGCTAATTAGTCCCCTTTCAGAGCTTTATCTTCCTTCTGAATGATTTCTGGATGTGCCAGCCAATTTATAACTTCTGAGCTGTGCTGATAACTTACAGCCATTCAGATTCTTTTTACTTCAACTGTCCTTAGACTGATCAATAGCAGTACAAGCCTTGCATTCTTTTGATAAGGTTAATTTTAACTATGCCACAGGGCCTTACTACTTCAAGGCTTTGCTAAATTTACAGGCCTCACTTCATACAAGGCCTTACTACAGCTTAAAGTTTAATTAGGCTCTTAGCAACAACATATAGCTTAATATCTGAACAAATAACAGAAAAACACTTGGTCTAATCTTCATAGAGCCTTCATCAAGCACCTTTATCACACAGAGATAATTTTCATCTGTCACAGTGGTAGCAGCAGACTTTAGGTACCTACCTATGCTTAAATACCTTCATAAATCTCACTGAGGGACTTTACTGCCACTGCCACTTCCTCCAGGCTTCTTCATGGCCAGGATGTTTTAGCAGGGCTTGGCAAGCAGAAAGCTCTCTTCTATGACACTTCAAAGAGCTACTTCTATCACTAGAAATAGCAACAGCTCATCTGAGCTTTGGCTCCCTTTTATTTATAGAAATCTATAAAAATATCTTTATAAAAAGTATATTCTCTATTTATAAAATTCTAAACTTTTAAATTTATAGAATAAGCAAGGCTCCTGAATGTAAAAAAGTAGACAGGACACAGCAATGAAGGCAGAACAGAGCAATACATTTCAACTAGTGATTAAAACAGGTTTTTACTTGGCCTCCTATTCTTGAGAGTACAGTTTTCATGTTTTTGTACCCAGAATATATATATGCATGACCAAGCCATGGTACTTGGATTTTAAACCCCCCCACTCAGTTTGACCAAGTAGTTAAGCACTGAGCTACCTACATAGTAAGATGTTTGTCCCGCAATTATTTAAGGATGCACTGTCCGGGTAAGGCCTCATCAGCTCCCCGCATCGGGGCCGCTTACCAGGCGCCGAGTCTCTGCTCATCTTTAGTCGGGCGTTTTACACGTGCTTACCTTTCCTGCCACGACTTCGACGTTAGTAGCGTTGGTTCAGATAATCCGGCACATGTCGTCCAGATATGAGACTCCTCGGCGTCACGCGGGTCCAGCGTTGATGAGGGCTCCACCACTCCTACACCTTTGCCCGTTCCACCGGGTGGTGGCCGTCTATCTGGCCCAGCCATGCGTTCGTAAATCGCTCAGATTGTCCAGAAAAGAAACGTATGGATTAACATAAACGCGCTGGCCAGGGGTTCCCTGGATCGAGGCGGCTGCTTCAGCCTTCTACAGCCGACCTCCGATATACCCCCGTACGCCGTGGGGTCACAACCCCCTCTCTAGCTCTCACCGAGCTTTTCTGGAGGACTTACTTGATCCCTCCGTTTATAATTGAGGCTCCCTGGGGCCGATTAACGGAGCTATGGTGCCCCGGTCAAGGAGTGCCCTTATACTAGAGTTTATACGGTACTCAGCTCCTGCCGGGTCTCAGCCGCTCCGGCTGGTAACGAAACAGTCTGCTGGCCCGCGAGGCCGGCCGCCCGGGCTCAAAAGCCCCGCTGGGGCTTTCCCTTTCCCCAAAGGCGCCTACCACGTTTGAAAGCTGCTCGCATCCGCTGTAACGTGCGGCTTCAGCTCCGTCGCCACCTTCTTCCGGTTCCGCCTCCCCCCCGGCCGGCCGCGGCCTCTCTTTTGTGCCGGCCCCGGGAGTGCCGGGCCCTCCCTTTCCCACACGCCCGGGAAAGGTGAGTTCTCGCCCAGCATCTTGGGCCTGTGAGCGTGTGACTTGCGGGCTCCCGCTTGGGCGTGGAGCCCCAGAGCCAGCAGGCTCCTTCTCTCCCTCACATGCACCTATGAAATGGAAGGCTGTTGTTGGAAAATCAGAAGTCAAATATCTATGTTAGAGCTGTTTGAAAACTAAGAGTAATTGTGTTCAAAATTCTTCACAGTTTTTCCCTTTGGTTTTTGATAAACTGGAAATGAAAGACTTGTTTTTTAAAAACCCGCAAAAGAAATCGTCACTGGAAAGGGGGTGGGAGGTGGGGGATGGATACGTCCCAGTGAAAATAAACAGACAAAATAAAATGCTTTCTGTTTCAAGCAAACAGCTGTTAGTCAAACCAGGGCCCAAAAATCTTACAAAACTGAGGTCAAAATATGAACTTCAGCAAGCTGAAGGGCAAAAATGTACATCTCTGTCTCAGGCAGTGAAGGCTTCAGGCTGCCGGTCAGCAACTTAAGTCAGCTGTATTCTACTAAGCTTTTTTTCCTTGTTTGTCTTTCCAGCCTCTGCCAATGGGTCACTAGTCTTACATGTTTTATTGATGATTACCGTTTAATATTTGTGCTGCAGCTGTAGCTATAGACTCTAGAGATTGACCAGGATCTCATAGGTGTTACACAAAAGCAGAACAAATCGATGGCCATTTTTCCAAATTGCTTGTATTCTAAGTCTACATCCTCCCAGAACACCCTCACAAAGATAATGTTCACCTGCAACCTGGTGAGAGCTACTGCCCAAGACACTTAGTGCAGTACTGGAAACTCTGCTAGCTATGTATCCACCGCCCATCAAATTACAGAGCAATAATGGCCCTCACTTCTGCAACTATCTTGTATATGACCAGACCGTGAAACATAGCATGTTATGAACAGATCATATCCTGTACCAGCCGCAGTCTAACGGATTGATAGAGCAAGCCAATGGCATCCTCAAATATAATTTGCAGTTAGCCTCTGGCCCAGCTCTTAAGGACTGGGACTTGCATGTAGATCAAGGTACTAATTGGGCCAATAACTGGCCTTGTCCAAGAAGTAGCCCCATGCAGCAGGCATTTGGACTGGGTGGTCCCTGCTAGCTGGCAGTAAAGCAGCCTAGGGGTAGTAACCTGGGAAAAATCCAGGCAGAGGATTGGGTGGTAGTAAAACATCCTCAGGGAGATAATTGGGAAGGGACACTATTGGGAAAAGGTACACAATACATGGTAGGTATTTAAGGCAGATTCATCTAATGTGAGCCAAGCTCCTTGTTGTCTTGTTTCTGCAGATTGAATATGTCTACAAGCGCAGCCATAGCCATTCCTAATTAAGCCTGCCACTGAAGACAAGTCCTGTTCTATTGTCTGTCTAAATCGACTGACACCATGAAGTGGTGGACTGTTATGATTGTATTCTTCTTAATAATGCCTTATTGTGTTTCTTGGGTGGGGTCTGTCTACTGTCCTTCTTACCACTCAGATATTAGGAGGGTTAGGGTTTTAACCTGTGACCGTCACCAGGGTGTGGTGTTATACACGGGAGGTGTCGGGGCCTCCGAGGGGGAACAGCCAAAGACAATAGTGAACACCCTGTCCCTTCACAGCTTATGTTTATCCTTCCCTCCTTGGGAGCATGCAACCATGCTTCACCTCCCAAAGAGCAGAAGAGCTCCCACTGTCACTTATGGGGACAATATCAGATAAGTTCACTCCTGCAGATCTGAAAGAGTAGCCATATCCCAAGGAGCATCCTCTGGAGTCGCACTCAGATGACCTTCACGTAGTACTGCCGCAATATTCACATTAGAGAAACCTGCTACCCTGGACCAGCTGAGCAGGAGGAACAGAATAGTTGACTGGCAAGGTAGTAACTGTCAGTGCACCTGTAGCACCGGTTATAATTTTGGGTTCATTCCATACCATAGCTAACTGCGGGTGAGAAGGTAATTGTTGTAGCTATGCTCGATTATAGATTTGTTGTTACATACTTTCTAAGGGAAACCCCATTAAGCGTAATGCCCCTGAGTCTTTGCCTCCACTGGTGCATTCCGCATCTGTTCAGCAGCCTCTCAAAATACTGCGTTCATGGGAAAATCTACCCCCACCCATTCCTATGACTGACAACACTCTCCAGCGACGGTGTGAGACCCGCCAGGTAGGCGGGCGTGCTACAGGTTGGAACAAAGTCACTACGTGGTTTGTAAATCATACCTGCACAGAGGCATGGCAGAATGGTACCCACTTTTAATACAACTAAAAGGAGGCTGTATCCACAAGTCTCCACCACTTATTCCCCTCCTTTTATACCAGTAGGATTCCTAAAGCAAATTAGTGCTATGATTCTGCCAGGGCAATGCTGTTTCACTAGCCCAGTACAATATTGTCCCCATAAGTGGCAGTGGGAGCTCTTCTGCTCTTTGGGAGTGAAGCATGGTTGCATGCTCCCAAGGAGGGAAGGATAAACGTAAGCTGTGAAGGGACAGGGTGTTCACTATTGTCTTTGGCCGTTCCCCCTCGGGAGGCCCCGACACCTCCCGTGTATAACACCACACCCTGGTGACGGTCACAGGTTAAAACCCTAACCCTCCTAAACACTTCATTGTTCACTGCCCAAGTATTATTCAGACTGGAACAATGGTCTGTCTGAGCTACCTTTCCAAACTGCTCAGCAGGAGCCCATGTAGCTAAGGGGTTACTTAAGTGGGAATAGCTGACCATTTTCTGTTCCAAGAATACAGTTGGGCCCTGCCAATGAAGAGATGCTCCAGGCTATCTCTGAGATGGGGTTAATTCGGCTATGAATGTCTGGAACTTAGACAAGTCCCAGAAAAATACTGAAGGGTAGCCAATCTCTGACAAGTGGTAGGGCTACTCACTAGGGGAGGCATGCACAAGGGAAAAACTTTGAAACACACTGACAAATTGTTGGCTGATATAGGATTGCAGACAGCCCATCTTGTCCAGGCCATGATGGGCACTGCTTTTAGAGCAGAAAAAAAAATCAAACCTGAAGTACTGCTTGTGTGCAAGTTCAGTTATCATTAAACATGCATTTTTCCCAGGTAATAAGCAATATTAAGAATAGAATATGGCCCTATGGCTTAAAACATGATAAAATGCCTGTAACATTTTTAAAAAGATACCCCTATCAAAGCACCTAAATTACCACTTAAAAAGGCTGTAATAAAAAAAAAGTGTTCATTTCTGGTGCATAGGGTAAAAAATAAAAGCTAGACCACTACTTTTTTGCTCAGCACTGGGCTAGGAAGAAGCTGCCTTTGGGACTGAAATCTGCATTGCCCCATATAGAAAATAGTTACCCCAGATGGCCCTCGGTATGTAGCACAATCCCCCCTAGTTCAAATCAGTAACATCTTAATTAAATTAGGAACCCTATGGAAAGAATGGCCTCTTAGCCCACACAACATGACCTGTGTACGCAAACTACCTAATATTTCATATTTAATGATAGGGCAATACGCTTATTAGGAGGACCCAGGTCACTTGCTGCATAAAAATAGTACCACCTAAGCCTTGTGCAGGTCATGTTGCTTAAAAGCTGAGAATGAAGCTGTTGTTATGCTACGGTTACATAACTGTACTATTGCCCTAAAATAGCCAGAAATTTCTTCTGAAACCATAGCCCTCAACTTTACGCTGCCCACTTCATGGGTATCAAACGTGAACATGCCACGGTTAAAAAACTAAAATAAGGTAAAGGATAAGCTGCAAAGCCTCAAAGCAAAGGCTCAACAAAAAACTCAGTTAGCCTTCCTTGGATGGGAGGGGGGCGAATCATCAGTTTAGCTGTCAGTGTGCCTGAGCCATGTAAATGGTACAATGTAATTTGCGCTGTTCACATTTCCCCAAGTATTACCTCAACTACATGGCTAACCACATTAAGTGTCATAGTGCTCTGTATTGCCTTAGTGGCAGCAACTAAATAGTGTTTTAGCATTTGTTGTCATAAATCTGTTTATTCACACACCCATGCTACGCAAGTTAAACTCAAAGACCCCTCCCCATTCCCTGATGTGGTGCATGTAGCTTTAGCATCCCAACTGTAGCCAACACAGTGCTTCAGCAAGCAAGGGGTGGAGTGTGGCAGTGAGGAGTTGTGTCTGCTTGAAGAAAGTGCTTGCTGAGTGCCCTGTGATGGTTGGACCAGGTGTTTCCTGTTGTTTATGTATCGCAAAACGTGTTACAGCTAAGAAGTTTAGTTAAAATTTAAAGGAAACTATTTTGAGGCCTTGTAATCAGTGGCGCAGCTAAAATTGACCTTATAAAGCAATTGTGAAGGTTTGTACTGCTATTGGTTAGCTATATAAGGAAAGTTCTTGGTGTAAGATTGTAAGTGGTTGTAAGTCAACAGTGTAGTTTAAAAGCTATAAATTTGCTGTCACATCCAGGAACTGGCAGAAGGAAGATGCAGCATGTTAAAGGAAGCTATCATTGTGAAAGAGAAGCTGCTGACCTGGGTTTGGTGGGCTGGTGGATCTCAAGAAGCCCAAGGACTGAATACCAGGGTCCTTCGCGGTACCTCTTAGACAGTGCAGATTGGGGATGCCTGACTTCACTGAATTTTGAGAGGCTTGTCATATACCAGGCATCAGAGGGGACTGCCGATAAGTTGCCGTCTCAGAATATTATTGTCTGTCATTGTTGTCTTGTTATACTACGCGTAGTTGTGTGTTTGTTAAATCAATAAATCTTTCTTACCTTCTTACTTCCAACCACTCTCTCAATCCCGACCCCTCCTATGGTGGCTGGGACAAACCTGATTATACACAACTTCCTGGTGCAAGTGTTAGAGAGGCCAGCTAGGGCTGTGCTCGTCTTAATTTGCTGTTTACAAACAGGGAAGTATTGGTGGGGAACGTAGAAGTGGAAGTGGATGGCAACTTGTGCAGCAGCTGCTGACCATGAAATGATTGAGTTCAGGATCATGAGAAAAGAAAAGAAGGAGGGCAGCAGAGTAAGGACCCTGGACTTCAAAAAAGCAGACTTCAACCAGGTCAAGGAACGACAGGCAGGATACCCTGAGAAACCAGTCTGAGGGGGAAAGTTTGGGAGATCTGGTTGTTCTTTAAAGAAACTTTACTTTTGAGCCAAGAGTGTGCCCTTGTTGATACTATGATCCTGAGGGTGCAGGAACAAACCATCCTGATGCTCAGGAATACCAGCAAGCATGGCAGAAGAACAGGCTAAAATGCAGTTGGAGTTGCAGCTCTAGCAAGGGAAGAGAAGGCTGACAAGAAAGGTTTCTACAAGTACATCAGCAATAAGAGAAAGATCAATGAAAGTATTGGTCCTTTACTGAATGGGGGAAGCACCCTAGTGACAGATGATGCAGAAAAGGATGAAGTACTTAATACCATTATTATCTCAGTCTTCGTAGGTGAGGTCAGCTACCAGACTATGGTTCCTGGTAGCCCAGTTTAGGGAGGAGGTGAGCAACTGACCGTGGGAAAAGAACAGGTTAGGAACTACTTAGAAGAGCTGGATATGTACAAATTCATAGGACCAGACATGATGGAACTAAGGGTGCTGAGGGAGTTGGCTGATGTGATTGCAGAGCCTTTGGCCATTATCTTTGAAAACTCGTGGCAATCAGAAGAGGTCCTGGCTAATTGTGTCAGGGCAAATATAGTGCCCATCTTCCAGAAAGGCAAGTAGGAGGATCTGGGGAACTACAGACCTATCAGCCTCCCCTCAGACCCTAGAAAAATTATGGAACAGGTCCTCAAGGAATCAACTGCTAAGCACTTGGAGGAGAAGAAGGTGATTAGGAACAGTCAGTATGGATTTATTAAGGGCAAGCTATACATCTGACCAATCTGATTGCCTTCTGTGATGAGATGACTGGCTCTGTGGATGCAAGGAGGGTGGTGGATACGATATACCTTGACTTAAGCAAGGCTTTTGATATGGTTGCCCACAACATTGTTGCAAGCAAGTTAAGGAAGTATAGGTTGTATGAATGGGCTGTAAGGTGGATAGAAAACTGTCTAGCTAGTTAGGCTCAAAGGGTAGCAATCAATGACACAATGTCTAGTTGGTAGCTGGTTTTGAGTTAAGTGCCCCAGGGTTTGGTTCTGGGGCTGGTTTTGTTCAATATCTTCATCAGTGACCTGGAAGATGGGATGGAATGCACTCTCAGCAAGTTTGCAACTGATACCAAACTGGGGGGAACAGTAGATATGCTGGAAGGTAGGGCTAGAATTCAGAGAGACCTTGAAAAATTGGAGGATTGGACCAAAAGAAATCTCATGAAGTTCAGTATTTGCACATGCAAATTCTTGCACTTTGAACTGGACAATCCCATGCACCAGAATAGACTGGGGAATGACTGGTTAAGCAGCCGGTCTGCAGAAAAGGGATTGGAGGTTACAGTGGACAATACGCTGAATATGAGCCAACAGTGTGCCATTGTTGCAAAGGAAGCTAACAGCATACTGGGCTTCATTAGTAGGAGTGTTGCCGGCAGATCAAGGGAAGCAACTATTTCCTTATATATGGCACTGTGAGGCCACATTTGGAGTACTATGTAACTACAGAAAAGATGGGTTTATTTAGTCTAGAGAAGAAAAAAGTGAGGGGGGATTTAATACAGCCTTCAGCTACTTGAAGGGTAGTTACAAGAGGCTGGTGCTAGACTGTTCTCAGTGGTGGCAGATAACAGAACAAAGAATCATAGAATCATAGATAGAAAATGAGGGTTGGAAGGGACCTCAGGAGGTCATCTAGTTCAACCCTCTGCTTAAAGCAGGACCATCACCAACTAGATCATCCCAGCTGGGGCTTTGTCAAGCTGGGCCTTAAAAACCTCCAAGGATGGAAATTCCACCACCTCCATAGGTAACCTATTCCAGTGCTTCACCACCCTCCTAGTGAGAGTTTTTCCTAATATCCAACTTAAACTTCCCTTACTGCAACCTGAGATCATTGCTTCTTGTTCTGTCATCTGCCAACACTGAGAACAGTCTGTCACTGTCTTCTCCATAACCGTGCTTCAGGTAGTTAAAAGCTGCTATCCAATCCCCCCTTAGTTTTCTCTTTTGCAGACTAAATAAGCCCAGTTCCACCAGCCTCTTCATAGCATGTGCCCCAGGCTCCTCATCATTTTCATTGATCTCTGTTGGACTCTCTCCAACTTGGCCACATCATTTCTATAGTGGGGGGCCCAAAACTGGATGCAGTACTTCAGATGTGGCCTCACCAGTGCCAAATAGAGAGAAATAATTACTTCCCTTGATCTGTTGGCAACACTCCTGCTAATTCAGCCCAGGATACCATTAACATTCTTGGCAGCAAGGGCACACTGCTGGCTTATATTCACCTTATTGTCCACTGTAAACCCCAGGACCTTTTCTGCAGAGTTGCTGCCAGCCAGTCAGCCCCTAGCATGTACCAGCACATAGGATTGTTCTGTCTTGAGTGCAGGGCTTTGAACTTGTCTTTGTTGAACCTCATGAGATTCCTTTTGGGCCAATCCTCCTATTTGTTTAGGTCACTCTGAATCCTAGCCCTACCTTCCTGCAGATCATTAGGCTGCAGGAAGGAAAACTTTTTTTCTATACAGGTTACCAGAATCTGGAATGCACTCCCAGTAGAAGTGTTGCAGTTGCCATCCTTGGAGGTGTTCAAGATGAGGCTGTAGAAGTACCTTGCTGAGATCGTTTGAGCCCAGTAACTTCTTGCCCATGGCAGGGGACCAGACTTGATGATCTTACAGGTCCCTTTTGGTCTTTTGATTCTATGGTTTTGCTATTCCTCCCAGCTGCGTGTCATCTGCAAACTTGCTGAGGGTACACTCTACACCATCTTCCAGGTTGTTGATGAAGATATTGAAAAAAACTGGTCCCAGGACTGATCCCTGGGGCATGCCATTTGATACCAGCTGCCAACTAGACATCAAGCCATTGGCCCAAGGCTCCAGCCAGCTTTCTATCCACCTTACAGTCCATTCATCTAGCCCGTACTTCTTTAGCTTGCCTGCAAGAATTCTGTGGGAGACCATATCAAAAGCCTTGCTAAAATCAAGGTATACCACCCACATCCACTGGTCTCCCCGCATCCACAGAACCAGTCTTTTCATCATAGAAGGCAGTCAGGGTGGTCAGGCATGACTTACCCTTGGTGAACCTATGCTGACTGTCCCTTATCACCTTCTTCTCCTCCAAGTGCTTAGAAATGGATTCTTTGAGGATCTGCTCCATGATTTTTCTGGGGACTGAGGTGAGGCTGACAGGTCTGTAGTTTCCCAG